>NC_080587.1:21711988-22317613 GCF_029962835.1 Magnolia sinica | reverse complement strand
AGGCCCAATCTTGTGCAGCCATCAAATCGATTCCCCCGCGGATGATCAGAGGCCCAACAACGAGTACGCAGCCAGAAAGAATCCTGTGCTTGCCCCTCCAGCACTTTATCCAGGGAGATCCCCCTGTTCCCTGACATCGTAAGATTTTCTGGCCTTACCCATCACGAATGTCTGATGGACAAGAAGCGAAAAGGGTAAATCACCTGTAGAAGACTTATCGTCCTTTGTATCTCCGCAAGTAATGCCTCTACTAACTACAACATAATTAATTGAATCCTATGAAATTACAAGGGAACATAACGAGACTCCTCTCTTATCAAGTCCTATCAACCCCAATGTACTCATATCCCACTCTGACAATAGTTTTGTTAAGAAGTGAAGAAGCTACTATATACAAGATAGGAACAAGTTAGGGCCCATTACCGAAAGTTGAAGAGCGTATAGCCGAAATGGCGCAAACTTAGAGGACTCTATTGGAAGAATGTCGAAGTCTTCGAGAAGCCTTGACAACTCTCGCCCATAACGTAGCTCAAGTTGTGACTCCACAAATGATGACTACAATAAATGGAAATGAACAACGGCCTGAAGGATCGCAACCTCTGAAGACGGGATCACATGACTTTGCGCCTGCCATGAGAGCCATAACTCGAGAGGAAATGCGACACGTAGTTACAGAAATAGTCAGAGAACACGAACATACTGGGAGGATCTGCTATAGAACTCCGTATTCGAGAGAAGTTGAGGACATACCATTTCCAGCTAATTTCAGACATCAGGACTTCCAAAAGTTCAATAGGGATGGGTCTCTGGAAGAACACTTAATGCACTTCATTACCATAATGAGTAATTTCTCCACCATCTCAGAATACTGCTTGCAACTGTTTGATTCATCTTTAATAGGAAAAGCATTCTGATGGTATTCCAATTTGGTGCCGGAGTCAATACAGACTTGGGAACAGATGCAAGATGCTTTTATGTCAACTTCTTCTCATTCGATCGCAATGTTAGTATTACAGAACTAGCTGCTGTATGACAAAGAGAAAACGAACCCGTGGAGAAATTCATCAATAGGCGGAAAACTTTGGGAGCTTTGTGCGGACAGTTACCCGAAGAAAAAAGAACAGCTGAAGATGTGCCTAAATTCTATGGAAACGGGAATCGCATTCGGACTCACAAGTGCCAACATAGGAACCTTTCGCGATTTGGCTACAAAAGCACATGCACTGGAACTAATGGCCAGGAAGATGCCAATCTTTTAAAACAGAATAGAAAGAAGGGTGTCAAATAGATCAATGGTAAACATCATTGATTGGGAAAAGAAAATAGATACATTCCACAACAGACAAGAAGTAAGGAGAAGAGAAGACTCAGAACGTTATAAGGGTTATGTAAATGATAAACGATCTCGATTATATGACTCTCATAAAGGATATGATTTCGAGAAAGAAGATGTTTTGCTGATGATGGAGAGTGACTACTAACTGCTAGAACTATCAAGTTACCCTAGCCCAAATATCCGGAGGAAGTCGATATGACAAAAGAAAAGAATTATTGTCTTTATCATCATTTTCTGGGGCATCCTACAGAAGCTTGCTTCACATTGAAAGATATATTACAGAAGATGATAAAGCAAGGTGAGATAGTAATAAAAAAGGATGAAAAATGAGAGAGAAAAGTAACTACAAATGTGACATTTGCAAAGGATTTGTCAAATACATGGAAAGATAAAAGGAAGGCTATTATGACAAGAAAAATACCATTTTTTATATCTCCTACAGCAAGTTCCATAAAAAATATTCATTATTATCATTCGCAGCTCCCTAGGTCATCTAATGAAGAAATCAATCTAGACGTTTTAGCTTCTATTTTCCAAACAGATGATGAATCAGTCAAAGAATTCATCAATCGATAGAGGATACCGGAGGCATCATGTCCACAATTGGTGAAAGAAGAAAAACAAGTCATGTATAGAATGCATAAGACCAGATATTGTAATGGGTCTCGTTGGCTCGAATATACAGACATTTCAAGATTTGTTTGTAAAATCTTGCAATCTAGAAAGGCTCAGCGGGAAAGTGTTCAATTTTTATATGAACCAGATGTTTTAAGATTTTAAAAAAACTTCGGCCGGTAATGACAAGGAAGAAAGAGAAACGAAGAACTATCGAGTTGAACAAAGAAACTATGGTGAAAGAAATATGAGCAATTCTATAGTGGAAAAAAATAAAGAAAAGATTTGGGCAGTTCAATAAATGCGAAAAGTATACATTTGAAGAAGATGATATGTTTCCTATGATGAATTAACTATTGGTTATAGAGAAAATCAAACTGCCATGGCCAAAACGCCCAAAAGAGATGAAGATGATGAAAGAAAATGATTAGTGCTATTATCATCGTCTTCTTAGACATCAAACCGAGAGTTCACCTTGAAGAAAATTTTACAAGAAATGATAGATAATGGTGAAATTGTCATAAGGAAAATGTATGATGTAGGAGAAAAGTAATAGCACACAATCTCGATTGAAGTCAGTCATGATTATTTGAAAGAAAAGCCATATTTTACTATGAACGCGACTCTTCATATCTTTGTTATTAGAATGTGGAGCTACAAGTATTCATGACAATGCCCGCTTCATCAAAATATATCATCTCTGAAAGTCGTTGCAATTTTGATTATGAAGATTATCAGCATAATACTTGTTAATCAAAAGGAGGCAAGACAAGCAGAAGGATGAAAAAGCCTCCCCTCAAAAGGCAATGCCATGTATTATTCTTCTCCTCATATGAATAAAAGGCAAGATTCTCAAGCATATCAAGCACGTATCAAGCGTATCAAATTTATCACCGATTATTGCCGATGATTATTGCCAAAATCAATATTATTGCCAATCATCGCAAAGCGCCGATGATTATCGCTAAAATCAAATTATTGTTGAAGATTATTGCCAAAATCAAAATTATCGCCGATCATCATCAAGCGCCGATGGTTATCCTCAAATTGATATCATCGCCATTGCTATTTGCTGCTGACTACTATTACAAAAGTCATTATCATCAAATTGATACATTATTTTAGACATAAATATTATCAACAATGACAATATATTATATAGCGATTTATCATCTACGGCAGCAGAGTGTTACACATAAGTCCTACAATAGCGATGTCGATTTGTCATTTATGATAGTGGAATGCTACACATGAGACCTACCACAAGTGGTGATAAATCAAATATTATGTGGGCAGCAGTGAGAAGCCAGTGACCCTAACAAGCTCGCGAAGGCCATCACATGGTTAGACCTATGCGAGCAACGGAGAGAGCCAGTCCATAACGGTCAATCACGCGTGAGACCAATGCTGTCTGTACAGCTTTCGACAGCATCACGGGAGAAGGTGAGAGAAAATACCCTCTCATGAATGGGTCCAACTTAGCAGATGAAGAAAAAGCGGGCTGTAGTGTACGCTCTTTGGCTCATCCATAGATAGGCCAACCATACATAAGACCCCCCCCAGATTCCTTCCTTGATTTCAGTAGATACTCATGAGGATGGGTCTCTAAAATAAAATACCTCTTCATTAATGGATTGACGACCTTAGATTTGGTACCCTAAGGTAGCCTTGTGAGCCTCGTGAACTCTAGAGAAATACTACAGCCAACCCTGCGCGCAAAACCTACTGAGTTCACTGCCCTGGTAGTTTCACTGGGCCCTTCTAATAGATCATGGTTTGTAAACTCCCTGGCCACAATAAGTCCAGCGAACTCATAAGAGTTACAGAGTAATTCGCGTAAGACCCGACTCCAACTACTTATGAGTCTAAAAAACTGTGCCTGCTCCACTACTTAAAGAGCTTAAACTGTATGTGAAAGTGTCCAGTCAAGTCTAGTCGAGTCAAGTCAAGTCGAAAATGTCCATTCAAGTCAAGTCAAGTCGAAAGTGTTTAGTCAAGTCAAGTCCAGTCATGTTCAGTCAAAGTATGTTTAGTCAAAAGTATACTAGCTCTACTACTCAAGAGCTTAAACTATGTGTAGCATCAAAATGCTGCAAATGCATATGTTTGCCTATTTTACTTAAGATATGTTCAAATATGCAATCGCCTGATATGATAAAATAAATCATAAAAATCTTAAATACTAATTAAACAACATAAAGAAATGCATTTCTTTCGAATCAGGTTCAAATTACAACAATAAAAAGTTTGTTCAAAATAATTACTACTTTCTATTCAAAAGTTAATTCTTTGAGATCAATTATACGAATTATAAGTCTTCAATTATAATTTGCTTATCCTTTCGAAGAGAACGACGATGTCTTCCTGTCTCTTGATTTCTCGATGATGAAGGAAGGTCATCTCATAAAATTCGCAAGGGCGGAGGAAGATAAAATTGTAAAGAATCATCATTTCTTTTGGAAAAATCTGAAAATTCAGATGCATTCTTCGAATTCTTTAAAAGAGCACCAAATGTTATCCATCCTTCAAGGGCATCGACAGATTTCATTTCATAAATATTATCTGCTAAGGAAACTTTTATGCAAAGTTGGCCTAGAGAGAGGGCATGATTTGTTTCTTCAAAGTAACATATGCCTTTGGTCTTTCTGATAATTTCTTACGCGCGGCGGAGGGATCCATATGGCATAATCTACTGGATAATAATTATGCACCAAACTATACTGATGAGCCCGCCAACACATCCAACAATAAGAAACATGAACATGATAGTTATAACCGGGAATTATAAAGCGTGATCCAGTATGAACGTTCAAAAGCTACTTCCGTATCAAGGCCCAATTATATGGTCCGACGCCATAACTCCTCATTGATCTCGTAACGATATCACTAGTCTCCGACACAGTCTGATCAAATCCAAATTGACGAGCAAATCTGTTTGGATAGTATGGTTCGCGCCAAAATATGTTACCTTCCCTTAATGGAAGAGTACTAGATCTGATAGAGACAAGGAATGAATGCTCACTAAAAGAGATAGAATCATCATCGATTACTTCTATATCTTTTAGACGACTAATGAACAGAAATTGAAAGAAATTAATAAAGTCACTTCTCTATTTTTCTAGTGATCTAACCATTTGATTTTTCGATCATCTTTCGCAGTTGATAATGTTGAAGTGGGAGCTGATGAGGATTAGAATAAGCTTTTTTAGACTCAGCAAAGGTCCAAGTGAAATACACTCCTAACTAACCTATAAAGAAATGCTAAGGAGTACAAACTGGGAAAGATTCAACAGTTGAGTCTCTAGGGCTAGACATGACATCTTCGAAAGCATGATATAGTGAGGAAAGAACTGAAGGAGCTAACGAGTACTTCTAACCTTACACCATTGCACCCGCGACTACGAAGCGAGATGGTTTGATAATATCTATCTGTTTCGAGTTGGGAAATAACACCAAGCTCAGCCAGTAAGCTAGGAAAGCGGCTAATTCACAAGAAGAGTTGTATTTGGTGATACTCTCAATATTCTCGCGAACAATCTTGAGGTCTTAATGATTATGGTCTGTAAAGCTGTTAAAATGAGATGATATGGTTATTAAAATAAAGATGAGGACTTGAAAAAAACAAACAAAGAAAGAAATATACCATAGTATTCGAGAGAAATGAGCTAGCCATTCAAGGGAATTAATTTGATTGGGTGGTGGGAAATTAGTCATTTCTCTGAAGAGTTCGAGAGCAGTCTTTGAAATCTCAGACTTATTGTCTCCTGCAGAAGTAAGAGAAAATATTCATTTGAAGGAACGTATGTATCGAAGATATTGCCCATGATAGGGAAACCTGATATATGCAAAGAAGATCCCACAAGGTAATGTTGATTTCACCCAAAGAAAGATGAAATGAATTGGTGATTGGAGACCAATGGTTGAGGAAACCTATGAAGATAGCTGGATCTCCATGTTCCGACGTGGCTATGATTGCATCAAAGAGGTTAATCTGCTCCAGAACGACAATATGTTTTCAAGCAATGGGTCGAGCCCAAGTACTATAGAAATTATGAAGAGATAAGAAACCTATTGCTAAGAATCTTTTCGTATTCCAAGATGATTTTTTAGTGAAAAGTGTTGTTGAGTGGTTTCAAAATAATGAGTAGGAAAGAGTTATGAGGGTTATAACATGGGCATAAGAATCACATTTTATGGATTCTACTGACTCTTTGATGGGATTTATTCTCTTTCAGATATCCTTCTAAAATCCTCAGTTCCGTCATAATCCAGTTATCCACTGAAACAAGATTGTTTTGAGTCATTTGATTAAATGGTTCACTGCGTAAAATCGACCAATGACACCGCAAATTGATGGGGATGACAGTTGTTTCATTCACAGAAGGGTTATGAAACTCTAAGACTTCTTCATTAATCTCTATGCAATTCCAAGAACTTTGGAAATTTTGTTTAAATTCTGAGGAGGATGAATGATTCTTCCTTCTTAAAGACGAAGCCTTCGAGTGCTTCATTTATATGGAATGAAGATTATCATATCAAATGTAAGGTTTTGGGAAATAATGGAGGAATTCAAGGTATAGACGAAAGTTCAAAACTTTAAGAAATTGGGCAGAGTTTCAGAATTGGGGGAAACTGTGCTAAGTACAAAGAGTTGTGCAGCTAGAGAGTAGCACGAGCAGTAAGTTGCACGGATAGAGAGTAGCACGAGCAAAGAGTTGCACGGATCGATGAGTTGTGCAACGAAGGGTTCAAATCAGAACTTTTTTTTTTAAAAATAAAAGAATTAGGCATGGTATTTATAGGCGATTCGGGACCCAATTCAAGTTGCGCAGGACTCAATTAGAATAGTTGCGCAGATCCGCGCAACTCGATTCTCAAGTAAGAAAATATTGATCCTTCATTTGATTTGATGATTAATCAAACATCGGATCAAGGGAGCATCTGTTGAAGCATGAAATTTAATTAAAAAAAGAAGTAAATAAATACAGAAAATGAAGAGGAAGTTGAAGGAGATTCGAAATTACGTAAGGAGTAGAATTGCGCAGAGCAACAAGTTGCGTGAAGAGTCAAGTTGTGTGAAGAGTCATGTTACGTGGATCCATGCAACTCATCAAGTTGCGCAAACCTACATAACTCATCATTTGAGGTGTTTGTATTGAAGTGCGTGAATGATGCGGAGTGGGCCCCATGGCACAAGGTTCGAGGGTTCACACGTGTGAAAGACTGACACCTTTGATAGGTATTGAAGAGAGAAGAAAGGAAGAAGGCAAGGCAGAGTCGTGTAACTCTCAACGAGTTGCGTGGGCCCGCGCAACTCCTCAGCCTACGCAACTCAACAAGGAGTTGCACGGATTACTTTAGGACATCATTCGTCTATTATTTTGAGGAGTTTTCTTTAGGATATTTCAATATCCCGTCATATTATTCATGAAGACATATATGTGAAAGAAGATCCGCATAATTCTTCTCTTATGGAGACTTGAATGATATGAGCTGAAATGTTGCTGAAATTTACATTTGAATCCATTCAATACTTGTACTTTTAATCATAAAGAATATATCTTAAAATCAAAGGATAGAAAGGATGTAAACGAATTCAAAATGAATAAATGTGATGATTATTCTCCTCATCTCTTTTCTTTGTTATTATTAAGTGAGATAATCCCCGAATCAAATACTCTCAATTATTCATATTTCAATTTATATATTTTTCTAGTTCTAGTTCTAGTTATTTCTAGAATACGTACAAGTTTAGTCGATGTGGATTTAACCTCAGTCTTACCGTTATTACTACATTGTGACCCAACACTTAGGGTTGTGAACAAGTTTTTGCCGCCGTTGCCGAGGACTACGGTTACGTTTTTCTGAAATTAATTGGTTTTAGAATTAGGTTAAAATTATAATTTATTTTTCTGCTATATTTTTAGGTTAGGATTTTTTTTTTTTCTGAAATTATTTTTAGAAACTAACATTGTTTTCTATTTTGTAAGATCCTAACATAACAACTTTTATTCGGTAATTTTGTTCCAACCCGCTCTCTTATCTTTTTTTAGATCTCTTATTTGTTTTAGTTTTTCTAGTTTTCTTTTTTAGGTTTAATTGTTTAGTTACTTGAGGACTGAGAGTGTTTCATGCCCAAGTGGGTTCGCGACAACACCCTCCATCTTTTGAGTGAAGGAGGATTAGTCGAAGGGTTGCCTATCCATCACAGGATTAGACACCACTTGAGATCCTCTTAGTTAATTAAAGTGATGGCTGCAAATCAACCTCAACCTCAACCTCAACTACTAGTTGAGAAGTTCAAGATGAAAATGAGGTGCATAATGCACCCCCGCCTTGTACTCTACGAGATTATTTACAACCAGCGGGGGGAGTACACCTTCCTACATGATATTTCCATTGAATGTAGGAACTGTGGATATTAAACTAGGGGTAATTCAAATCCTCCCTAAGTTTTATGGACTAGAATTTGAAATTCCATTCTTGCATAAGAAAGAGTTCGGTGAGATAATATCTACATTACACTTTCCAAACATGTCTGAGGACACAGTTAGGCTGAAATTATTTTCTTTCTCTTTGAAAGAAAAGGCTAAGTCATGGTTACATTCCTTAAGACCAAGGTCCATTGGCACATGGGCTGAGATGACAAGGGAGTTCCTTAAAAAGTTCTTCCCTTGTCATAAAACAAATACCTTAAGTAAAGCAATCATGAATTTTCGTAAAAACAGGATGAGACCTTCTTTCAATGTTAAGAGCGATTTGAGGATCTCATAAATTCATGTCCACAACATGGCTACGAAACATGGCATATAACAAGCTTTTTCTATGAGGGATTGACCTCACCCATGCACTAATTTGTGGAGATGATGTATAAAGGGGAATTTATGAACAAGGAAGCGGATGATGTGTGAGATTATTTTGATAAACTTGTTGAAAACGCGTAATTATGGGATACCTCCTCAAGAACTACCACTTTTAAGCCTACTCAAACAAAGAAAATGGGAGGAATTTATGTTTTTAAAAGAGGAAGATGATATAAATGCAAGAATGGCCAAACTCACAAGAAAAGTCGAGGCTATGGAACTTAAGAAGGTAGAACCTGAAAAGGCTGCAGAAGTTGTTTGTGGTATTTGTGCTTGTAACATACATATAACTGAGAATTGCGCAACAATTCATACTTTTCAAGAGATATTGAATGAACAATCAAATACTGTAAATAATTACCAAATACCTTTCAGAGGACTCACTTCAAATACATACAACTCCAGTTGGAGGAGCCACTCAAAATTGAGGAATGGACAAACGACTAACCCACAAGAGGCCCTTACGCAATTTTTAAATCAAAAGAAGCCTCAAGAGGACACGGTTTAAAAGTTTAAGCAAAATGAAGAGCTATTCAACCAAAATATGGTGTAATCATTCCAAGATCTCAAAATATCAATGGGAATATTTGCATCATTAATTCAAAAGATTAAGTCACGCTTAACGGATGGGGAGAAAGGGATGCTTCTAGCCCAACTTCTCCCCAATCCAAAACCGCAATATGAAATAAGTGACCCAAGCTCTTCAAATCAGATGGAGCAAGCTAAGTCTATCACCACTCTTAGGAGTGAGAAGATTATTAACAAAACCATTCCGGTGAGGGCTAAAAAACCTAAGGACTTGGAAGAAATTGAGAATGATGGACCTATTAATGCTCCACATGAGTTAGAACTGAAACCTCAAAGTAAGCCGATTGTGCCATTCCCTCAATGGTTGACTGCACTAAAACCTTTCTCTAACTCTGAGGATATTCTAGAGATGCTTAAGCAAGTGAAGGTCAATATTCTTCTACTGAATGCCGTTAAAAAAATACCTTAATATGTGTCAAATTTCTAAAAGATCTATGCACTACTAAAAGAAGGCGAAACATGCAAAAGAAAATCTTTTTGACAGAAAAAGTGAGTGCCATTCTCAAGAAAGATGTGCCACAAAAATACAAAGATCCTGGTAGCCCAACCATCACTTGTGTAATTGGGAACCACTGGATTGAGCATGCACTTCTTAACTTGGGGGTGAGTGTTAACTTGATCCCTTACTCGGTTTACGAATAATTGGGTCTTGGAGAATTGAAACCCACCTGGACCACATTACAACTTGCCAATTGCTCAGTCCATGTACTAAGAGGGATGATTGAAGATGTGTTAGGCTAAGTTGATAAATTCTACTATCTAGTAGATTTTATTGTCCTAGATACTCAACCAATCATAGATATGAGCACTCAAATACCCGTTATTCTTGGTCACCCATTCCGTGTTACATCAAATGCTATCATTAATTATAGGAATGGAATTATGAATTTATCTTTCGAAAATATGCTATTGGAGCTCAATATCTTTTTCAATATGATCAAACAGTCAAATGATGGTGATAATACTGACGACATTAACATGATCGATTCTTTCGTGTAAGATAGAGCACTTTTGACTCTATACACTGACACTCTAGAGACATGCTTGACCCACTCCCTTGATTTAGATAATAACATGATTAGGGAGATGGATGCCTTGCTTGATGCTATGCTAGTACTTGAAGTTAACTAGTGGAGGCCACAATTTGAGAAATTGCCCCAAACTGTGCCTCTGCCATCTAGCTTCAAAGCATCGAAGCTTGACCTAAAACATTTGCCCGCTGATCTTAAATATGTCTACTTAGGTTAATATGAGACATACCTGGTGGTGATTTCTTCTCACCTAGAGAAAGAACAAGAGAGTATTCTTATTTTTACCTTATTGAGTAAAAAGGAACCCTTGGATGGTTAATTGTGGACCTTAAGGGAATTGATCCTTTGATTTGTAGTCTTTGCATTCATCTTGAGGATAATGCGAAAACCTCCCAACAACCATAACATCGACTCAATCCAAATATGAAAAAAGTAGTTAAGGCTGAGGTACTTAAGTTATTGGATGTGGGTATAATATACCATATATCCGACAGTCAATGGGTGAGTCCAACACATGGTTCCTAAGAAGTTCGGAATCACCATCGTAGCCAATGTCGATAATGAACTCGTACCAACTAGAGTTACTATACTGGTTGGAGAATGTGCATTGACTACAGAAAATTGAATACTGTCACAAGGAATGACCACTTTCCTTTATCCTTTATTGATCAAATTTTGGAAAGGCTAGTTGGTTACTCTTATTATTGCTTCCTTAACGACTATTCGGGATACAACCAAATTGAGATAACCCTTGAAGATCAAGAAAAGATAACATTCACATGTCCACTTGGCACATTTGCTTATCGAAGGATGCCATTCGGACTATGTAATGCTCCCGTCACTTTTCAGCGATGAATAGTGAATATTTTTTCTAATATGGTGGGACAATATTTAGATGTCTTCATGGATGACTTCTCTGTCTTTGGTCCATCTTTCAGTGAGTGTTTGAAAAATCTTAAATGTGTACTGAAGCGATGCGAGGAAAAGAATTTGGTTCTGAATTGAGAGAAATGTCATTTTATGGTTCCCAAGGGAATTGTACTTGGACACATAATTTCGTCCAAGGAAATTTAGGTAGGCAAGGCAAAAATTGATCTTATCTCTAACCTACCTCCACCCAAGAGCGTACATGATGTGCGATCCTTCCTAAGACACACCGGATTCTATAGACGATTCATAAAGGACTTTAGTCATCCCTCTCGTCCTGTATGTAATCTACTTCAAAAGGATGCACCATATGAGTAGACTGAACAATGCCATGAAGCTTTCACTAAGCTCAAGGGCATGTTGACTACCACTCCTATCATGCAGCCACCCGATTGGAGCATCCCTTTTGAAATTATATGTGACACATCTGACTATGCTATTGGGGCAGTGTTAGGCTAGAGAAAAGAAAAGAAGCCATACGTTATTCATTATACAAGTAGAACTCTAAATTATGCTCAAGTGAACTACTCTACTATGGAGAAGGAACTCTTAGTCGTAGTGTTAACTTTGGACAAATTTAGGTCCTACCTGATCGAATCTAAAATCATCATCTACATGGACCATACGACCCTAAAGTATCTTCTTTCTAAGATGGATGCAAAGCCTAGCCTGATAAGATGGATCCTCTTACTCCAAGAATTTGATATTGAAATACGAGACAAAAAGGAGTAGAAAATGTAGTAGCTGACCACCTTTCTTGATTTGACCTCCCTGATTCCCTTGAGCTGACATTGATAAACGATATGTTCACTGACGAACAATTATTTAAACTTTTTCAACTAACTTAGTTTTCTGACATTGCAAATTATCTTGCTATAGGTTTCACGCCAACATATTAGACTGTGTAAGATAAGAAAAAAATTCTTCGCCGAGGTACGTAAGTTTTTTTGATATAATTCTTATTTGTTTAAATATTGCTCAAACCAAATTCTAAGGAGATATGTGCTAGATAATGAACATCAGAGTGTCATCTCATTTTGTCATTCTCAGGCTTGTGGTGGTCACTTTTCTACTAAAAAGACCACTTGTAAAATTTTGCAATGCGGCTTTTATTGGCCCATGATGTTCAGAGATTTTCATGATTTTTGCAAAGCTTGTGAGCATTGTCAGAAATTGGGAGGGTTGTCCCATCGAAATATGATGCCTCTTAACCTCATTCTTTTCATTGAAACATTTGATTACTGGGGCATCGATTTCATGGGACCATTCCTCCAATTCTTTGGGAATATTTACATTTTGTTAGTAGTAAACTATGTCACTAAGTGGGTCGAAGCGATCTTGTACTGGAATAAGGTTTATAAAATGATCATTCGATTCTTAAAAGAAAATATTATTTCCCGGTTCGTAACACCTCGGCTCATCATTAGTGATGGAGGTTCACACTTTTGTAATAGGCCATTTGAGAACTTAATGAAGAAATATGACATCTCTCATAAACTCCATACCACTTATAGACAAGCGGGCAAGCTGAGATTTTTAACAGGAAAATTAAACAAATTATAGAAAAAACGGTTAACCTCGACCATAAGGATTGATCAATTCTCTTGACTGATGCCTTATGGGCTTACTGTTCAGCTTTTAAGACCACCATTGGAATGTTTTCCTTTAGACTTGTCTATGGGAAAGCTTGCCACCTACCAATGAAGCTGGAGCACAGAGCCTACTGGGCAATAAAAAATCTGAACTTTAATTTAGACAACGCTGGCTCACCGTGCAAACTTCAATTGAATGAACTCGAAGAAATCCGTAATGACGCTTATGAAAACTTGAGAATTTACAAGGACAGGATGAAGGTATTCCATGATAGGAACATCCTTCATAAATCATTCATAACCGGTCAAAAAGTCCTGTACAATTGTCTGTTACATCTTTTTCTAGGTAAACTTTGATCTCGTTCTACCGGTCCATTCATTGTTACTAATGTCTATCCTCATGGGGCTGTCGAGATAAAGAATTCGACGAATGACAATATTTTTAAAGTGAATGGACATCGTCTCAAGCCATTTGTTGAGAAGTTTGATTCAGCGGACTTGTCCATGCCTCTGACTGATCCTCTATACCAGGATTGACCTCCTAGTCTGATGGAGGCGTAGTTAGATTTATTACTTTCATAGGATTTAGAATTAGGATAATTTGATTTCAGTTTGTTTAATTTTCATGATAACCCATTTACATGTTATGAACTTTGGAAAAGCTTCAATTCTCCTTCTTCGGGTATTATCTTCCCATCACTTCCCATTTCTTTTCATTATCTAATGTGCGTTGCATGCCCATATATTTTACATTGAGGACAATGTAGGTTTTAGGTTGGGGTGTGGATTAGATAAACTAATCAGTGTTTTCTTAGTTTTGAGTAAAATTTGTGAATTTTTTAATTTTTTAAGCTAAATCAATTTTTTAAGCTAAAAACATGTTTGGGAGATGATAATTTGTGGAATTAAGAATGCTTTGAGTATGATGATAAGATAGGAGATCGAACTTTGAATTGTTGGAGTTTGATCAACCGAGTAGTATATCGTCTAAATTCTTGCATTTAATTGATTAAGAAGAGGTTTAAATATTATATTAATCTAAGTTACAAGCCACATTCAAGTTATTTTCTGTGAATTGTACTAGAATTTCCATTGTTAGTATGTATACCATTGAAAGATATTGAGAATTAAGTCTGGAGAATTTTATCCAGCTTAAAAAGGTGAAAAGAACCATTTAAAAAATAGAGAGATCGACAAAAGGGTCATGTATGATGAAAAGACTGGAAAAGAATGAAAAGTATAAAAAGAATGAATAAATAAAAGGGACCGTCGATATAAAATCAAAAACTGAAAAAGAAAGAAAATGTGATATGTTCGAAATCAGTACTTGATTATTCAATGAAACTTGACGTGATAAGCATGGGCATTATGAAATAGTAGTATGTTATGGAAAGTAAATAGAATTCACTAAGCACATTGGAAAAACTTCATATATGAACTTATGCTCTTAAATGATTGATAAGGAACCTATTTAATTGATTGCTTGTGTGATTCGGCTCTAGGTTTTTGAAATTTCACTCTCGCTTCTTTGGATTATACTCATTCATACTTGATTGCACAAAAGATTATTTTCTGAATGTAATTTGAACATTAAGAATTGAAGATTTCTTCACGCATGTTTTACTTAGGACTAGCAAAATGCGGGTTGGGGTGTATGTTGAGTATGAAATATTAAAATTTTCCCATATTTTATACCTTGGTTTTATTATTGAGGCACAAAAAATATTCCATTGCATGTCCATTGCATTGGTCAGAGAATTCCATGGTGCGGATCTTTTTCAGGGTTGTGTACTCCGTATTTTGGTAAAAATCAGCATCCGAGGATATTTTGGTAAAAATAGCATCTGGGGGTATTTTAGTAATCACTAGATCAGAATTTTGAGAAGAAAACCCCAAAAACTACTATGAATGGTAAAAGGCAGTGAAGAGGGTGTTTTGGTAAAAAAGGGTGCACGGGTGTCATTTTAATGGAGAAGGGATGTACACCACTATGTAGGGAAAAAATGAAAGTAGTATGAGAAAAGAAGTGGTGGTGAACACCATTGTGTAAGGGAGGAATGACTATAAATACTCCCTCCCATGCCTCATTTGGACAAGAGAAGAAGGAGACAAGGGAGACAAGAGACAAGAGGGAGAGAAGCAAGGAGAAGGAAGTGGAGAAGTTGGTTATGCGCTGGAGGGGTGCGGCGCACAACCCATGTAGCGCACAATAAAGGGGAGCGCACAATGGTTGTTGGCGCACAACAACACCTCTTTTCTCTCCCTTGTCTTGACACTAGCAAACAACACCTCTTTTCTCTCTCTTGTCTTAATTCAAAGGTTGTGCGCCACTTTGTAAGAGGCCTTGTCCTAAAGCCATCCATTGTGCACAATCTTCTCCAACACCCACTTTCCAAGGAGTTTGTCCGCACACTCACTTTCGAAATGAAGTTCCGCACAACCCATATTGCACACAACCACTTCCAATAGTCTTTGTGCACAATGCCATTCTCAATGGGGTTTTGTCCTAGCACACAATACCCTTCCTTCTCTCCTTTGTCCTAGAGCACAACCACCTTCAAAAGGATTGGAGCACAATGCTCTTTTAAAGGAACTTTGTCCCAATGCCATTTCTTTCTCTCTGTTGTCTTAATTCCATCCATTGTGCACACATCATTCTCTCCCATGTCTTAAAACCACCCTTGTGTGCCACTGCCTTAGGGATTTTGTTCATATACATGGCTTTGTGCGCCACTTTGAGTGGGCCTTGTCTTAACTCTAGGCATGGTGCACCACTTCTCATGGTGCATTGTCCTAAAGTTGGGTGATGTGTGCCACTTCTCATGGTGCTTTGTCTTGAAGCTGGGTGATGTGGGCCACTTCAAATGGTGCTTTGTCCTGAAGCTGGGTGATGTGTGCCACTTCCCTTAGATGCTTGTCCTAACTCCAGGTAGTGTGCACCACTTCCACAGTTCAAGAGATGATCATCGCTCCACATTTCAAGGGATGATCGCTCCACATTTCAAGGGATAATCATCGCTCCATATTTCAAGGGACGGTCGCTCCACATTTTAAGGGATGATGGTCACTCCACATTTCAAGGGATGATCATCGCTCCACATTTCAAGGGACGGTCGCTCCACATTTCAAGGGTTTCGCAATGGAAGGATAATCAAAACTGATTTCAACAGTCAGATCAAGGAAGAATGTACGAAAGGATGATCAGAACTGATTTCAACGGTCAGATCAAGGAAGAATGAACAGAAGGATGATCAGAATTAATCTCAACGGTCAGATTAAGGAAGACTGAACGAAAGGATGATCAGAATTGACCTCAATAGTCAGATCAAGGAAGAATGAACGGAAGGATGATCAGAACTGATCTCAACGGTCAGATCAAGGAAGAATGAACGGAAGGATGATCAGAACTGATCTCAACGGTCAGATGAAGGGTTTCAAGCCCGCACAACCTTTCCGCCTTGGCGAGGAACATCAAAAGCATCGAAATGCTGCCGAAATTGCCATCGACTATCTTATCTTTCATTCATTGCTTTGATTGATTGTATTTTATTTTCAGAATCAAGGGAATCTGAGGATGTAAATGAACTCAGAATAAATGTGATCATTGTTCTCTCATCGAATTCTTTGTTATCATTGAATAAATCACCCAAACCGAATGCATTTGTTTCTTGTTCGAAACATTTATAAACATGATAGTGCTTAATCGATTTAATTATGTATGTTTTCATGTGCGAGGTGATTTCGAGAGCTTAAGGTGAAATTGATGTCAAATGGAAGATTTAAGCTTAAAAGATTACTAAATAAATATTTGAAAAATTGGAAGTCATTAATGAAGAATTCACATGCTAAATATCCAAAGTGAGGAACGAAGAGAATCGAAGATTTGAAGTGAAGAAAAAAGAAAATGAATCCTGAAAATTATCCTAAAAAAACATATTCTTGAAAATTGTCCTGAAAAAAATATATTTTGAAACTCGAAGTATAAAAAAGGCAAGTTCTGGAAGTCTATTTTGGAAAATTGCGCAAAGTGCGTAAATTCGAGGCAGTTTCTAAAATTTTCCAACTCGGTGCGAAAGTTGGAGTCCCACAACTATAAATAGGACTCCCTAGGATGCTCCATGGCAACTCTTAGGATTTGAAAAGGTCTTAAGGAGCATAGTACAAGGGTGGAGCGGCCGACAAAGAGTTTTTCTTCTTCCATAGTTAATTTTTCATGCTTTGTTATAATGTATGTGCTTTATCAATGCCATCCATTCATTTTGCCAGCTCGTCTTATGACATGAGCTAAGCCAAAAAAAATGAGGTAGATCGAAAGCCATCCTCAAATTTCCTCGTCTTTAAATCATCATTGGCTACTAAATGTGGAGCAAAACAAGATAATTCTATAAAATAAGCCTCATAGTCAGCAACAAACACCTTACCCTAAACCAAAGAATCAAATTCATGTGCTTTCTGACGACGAATAACTACGGGGAAAAACTTACGATCGAACTGGTCTTTAAATGCTTCCCATGTCCACACAAAGTTTGGATCTACTGAATGAACAACTAACTTCTACCATTGTTCTGCCTCCCCTTGCAATTGATAAGTCGCTAAAGTAACACATTGCTTGGAAGTACAACCCATAACTTGAAAAAGTTTCTCTATTTCTGACTTCCATAACTCGGCTGCCATAGGATCTGGCTTGCCAGAAAAACAAAGTGGATCTAGATGTCTAAACTCCATAAAAAGAGCATTGGCCCACTATTGTACTGATGTCTCAGGAGTATAACGAGATCGCTGCTTTTGATTAGTCGTTATAGTTGACATAGTCTGCAACAGTTGTTGAAGTTGTGTTGCAGGAACATGTATAACTGGATCTGGAATAGATTTTGACTTAGACTTGGGTTGCACTGGAGGAGTCTGAACATGATTCTTTCTAGGCGCCATCCTATAGATAAAACACTAAATTAGCCTAAAAAGAACAACTTATACAATATACACAATAGTAAATAACCATACAACTTCTCTACTTCGCAAAGCATGAACCTAACAACTCTAATGCAACAACATATAGTAAATACATTTTATGATTTATGTAGATATTTCCCAGATCATGCTCTGCTACCATTTTCTGTCACGACCCTAAATCTAGTATTGGTAATCCATGATTACTATACACCAAATTTTGGTTGACAGCCTCCGTAGAACTTTGATTTTGGGACTTTCAACTATCACATACTAAGTCCTATAAGCGGGGCTTCACAACGAAGATTTCTGAAAGTAAAGACAACAAACATATATCATTTCTCAAAATTTCATCATATTCAACATATATTACTGTGTACAACTAAGCACATCAAGGCAAAACTAAAACATCAACCATGTCATATTTATTATACCTGATGTACATATTTAGGGTATTATAAAAAAAATATATACACTGATATGTACAAAACAAAAAGGACAACTGGAGTCTGTAACCTCTACTCCTGCAGCTCCCTATTCTCACCTGTAAAAAAATAGAAAGGAAAGCTTGAGCTATTAAGCCCGGTGAGTGCGTGTGTGCAGTGAAAATGCATGTTTCATGTCATGCTCATATAATGCACAGGCTTTCTGGATTGATAACAATAAAATAAAGATACAATGCATTATGCGACTTTTTATTTTCCAAGTCATTTTTATATATAGAGGTGGGACTTCCACCCACTTGTACCATACATACTCTTTCAACGTTTTTATAACTTTTCACATTTCCCAATTAGATCACCAAAGTCTGAAATAGAGGTGGGACTCGCATATGATTGCTACCCACTTATATAGACTTTTCCACCATGGTCAACTATAGAGGTGGGATTGCATAGTTTACGGGCCGAACTAGTCTAACCCACTTGTGTTGAACCTCACTATCTGCCTATCGGCAAGAAGTCATAAGTCGCCTAGCAAAACGATAGCAGATAATTTACGAGCTTGTCACACACAACCTATCTTTGCTTGCCCATAAGCAGGTCAGGTCAAACCTCTCAACTAATCGACACGCATTGGTGAAAGTTGCTGCCTACTTTGGTATTTCGGCATTCCAGCGCTCTGTTCTTCCACCCGGTCTAGGCATTGGTTGCTCCCAATAGTACAAATCGGGGTTTAGAGACTTTCACCCACGGACCCTCTAATCATGTCCTGTTGATCAATTACACATTTTCAGTGTGGTGTCCAACTTATGTCATAACAAAGCATGTTTTATCGCATTTACAATCACTGTATGCATGTATGCATGAGTCCACACACAAGCACAATATACCATGTTTTTCAAGACAAGCAAAAGATGACCTTCTTCATGTGTTCTCCTCATGAATTTTAAGTTTCTGGTGGTCATCCCAACTATCAGAGAAATCTAAAGCACACGATCTGAGCATGTCCTCGAGAATTTGGTTAACTCTTTTGGATTGCCCATCTGTTTGTGGATGATATGCTGTGCTAAATCTTAAAGTCGTCCCCATTATTTTTTGAAAACTCTTCCAAAACTTTGATGTAAACCTCGGATTTCGGTCAGATACAATCGAAACAGGTACACCATGTAATCTAACAATTTCGTTTATAAACAAAGTTGTGAGTCGATCTTTAGACCAAGAAATACAAATAGGAAGAAAGTGGGATGTCTTTGTCAAACGGTCTACAATAACCCATATCATGTCGATGTAAGGTTCTTGGTAAACCCACAATGAAATCCATAGTTACATGTTCCCACTTCCATATTGGTATCTCCAAAGGTTGCAATTCCCCTACAGGCTTTTGGTGCTCTACCTTTACTCATTTGCAAATGTCAAACTCTGACACATGCCTAGCAACTTCACGTTTCATTCCAGTCCACCAAAATTTCCTTTTCATGTCCTTATACATCTTCGTAGATCCTGGGTGGATAGTAAATTGAGTGCGATGTGCCTCATCCATAAGGGTCTTTTTCAATTCTGAGATATCTGGAACATATAACCTGCCTTGAAACCGAAATCCACCATCTAAACCTATCCGCCACTCCGGTTGACTTTTCCATATCATCATATCTTTACAAAACAATGCCCATTGATCAAACTGTTGGGCTTCTATTACTTGGGATATCAAAGAGGGCTGAATCGTCAAGTTTGCTAATTGTACAACTGAGGACTGTAGAGTCATCTCAAAATCAAATTCAACTATATCTTCTTCCATTTTCCACTCTCGCATCATTAACTGTGCCACTTGGGCATGTGGCTAACGACTTAAAGCATCGGCCACCACATTAGCTTTTCCTGGGTGGTACTGAAGATCAAAATCATAGTCTTTCATCAATTCCATCCAATGTCTCTGCCTCATATTCAACTTGGCTTGGGAAAAGAGGTATTTCAGGCTCTTATGATCTGAAAAGAGTTCAAATCTAACCCTATACAAGTAATGCTTTCATACTTTGAGGGCGAAAACTACCGCTGCTAACTCTAGGTCGTGTGCAGGATAATTCTTCTCATGAGGCCTAAGTTGGCGAGATGCATATGTTACTCCCTTGCCTTGTTGCATTAGGAAACACCCCAAACCTATAAGCGAGACATCTGTATAAACAACGAATTCCTCACTCCTAGATGGAAGAGTGAGAATCGGTGCCATCGTAAGACGAGTTTTTAGTTCCGTAAATGCCCACTCACAGGCTTCACTACAAACAAACATTACATCCTTTCGAGTCAATTGAGTCAGTGGGGCAGCTATACGAGAAAATCCTTTAACAAAACGTCTATAATACCCTGCTAAACCTAAGAAACTTCGAATCTTAGATGCATTCTTCGGCTGTTTCCATTGCAAAACTACTTCAACCTTAGCTGGATCAACTGAAACTCCATTCTTCGAAACTATGTGCCCCAAAAATTTCACTTCTTCCTGCCAAAACTCACATTTTTCCAGTTTAGCATATAGCTAGTGGGCACGAAGGGTTTGCAACGTCATATCTAAGTGACACTCATGATCTTCCCTTGTCTTTGAATATATTAAAATATCATGAATAAAAACAACAATAAATTGGTCCAAATAAGGACGGAATACCTCATTCTTCAACTGCATAAATACTGCAGGTGCATTAGTCAGACCAAATGACATGACCTGAAATTCAAATTGTCCATAACGAGTCACAAAAGCTGTCTTCAGGATATCTTTCTCCCGAACCCGAATCTGATGATACCTAGATTGTAAATCTATCTTCGAGAAATACTACGCACCACTCAACTGATCGAATAAATCATCTATTCTTGAGAGCGGATACTTGTTTCTAATCGTAACCTTATTAAGTCCTTTATAATCGACACACAATTGTAAAGAACCATTCTTCTTCTTTACAAAAAGCACATGCGCTCCCCAAGGTGATGTATTCGGGTGAATAAACTCCAAACGACGTAATTCATCTATCTGTCTTTGCAACTCATGCAACTCTAACGGTGACATATGACAAGGGGCTCTGATATAGGGGTGGTGCCAAGGATAAGATCTATTCGAAATTCTGTACGTCTAACGGCTGGTGAACCTAGAATTTTCTGTAAAACATCTGGAAAATCACGTACTACCAGCAACTGTTCAATACATACACCTTTGGACTCTTTATGAATACAGGACATCAAAGTGTCTATAAAGTTATCTTTAGGATCAGCTACAAACTGAAATCAAGGTTGGTCAGGTATAGAAAAGGTGACTGTCTTAGCTGTACAGTCCAACACTGCATGGTACTTGGATAACCAGTCCATTTTCAAAATCACATCATACTCTAACAACACCAAAACATAACAATCAATTGGAAGGGCATACTCTACTATGTAAACAGGACAATCCTGGCATATAGAACTCAACACCATTCTTTTCCCTAAAGGAGTCAAGAGCTCTAATCCGTTGGTTATCGATGTTCTTGGTAATTCCAATGATTGACAAAAACTATCTACTATAAATGAATGTGATACGCCAAAATAAAAAAGGACATGTGAAAAAAGGAATGATACTACAAGTATACCTTCTATGACTCCTCCCTTCGTCTGAGAATCTCTCTTATGGATTGCATAAACACGAGGTTGCGTCTGAAGGGGCAAGGGTTGTCTACCTTACTGCCGCTATGACTATTGTTGCTGGGGACTATACTGTGTCCTATATGGTGGCCTTTGCTGCTGGGGCTACTAATGTCTAGGTGGTTGATATGGTTGCTGTTTCTGCGGATTGAGACAATCCTTTTTACGGTGCCCTACACGACCACAATTATAACAGGCTCCAAAAAAACTGTCGCTGAGGAACAGACGATGATACTGGGGATCTGACATCAGGTCTTGCTAAAAACTGTCATTGAGGAACAAACGGTGATACTGGGGGTCTTACATCAGGTCTGACTGCATTATCATATCTAACTGTAGGCCTCTTTGGGGATGAAAAGGGCTGAAAACTACTACCATTCTCTGAAATAAATCTCTTCTTCCTTTGCTAATTAGAAGTAGATGGATGCGTACTTTGTTTTTGGTTCCAATCAGACTAAAAAATCTGTGCCTTCGCTACTACTTCCTCAAGAGTCGACAACTCAAACCCTCTAACTCGAGATCGCAAACTAGGATGCAAACCATCCTCAAATTTCCTCGCCTTCAAATCATCATTGGCTACTAAATGTGGAGCAAAACGAGATAATTCTATAAAACGAGCCTCATAATCAACAACAGACATCTCACCCTGAACTAAAGAATCAAATTCATGTGCTTTCTGACGACGAACAGCTATGAGGAAAAACTTACGATTGAACTAGTCTTTAAATGCTTTTCATGTCCACACAAATTTTGGATCTACTGAATGAACAACTGACTTCCACCCTTGTTCTGCCTCTCCTTATAATTGATAAGTCGCTAAGGTAATACATTGTTTGGAAGTACAACCCATAACTTGAAAAAGTTTATCTATTTCTGATTTTCATAACTCGGTTGCCATATGATCTGGCTTGCTAGAAGAATAAGGTGGATCTAGACATCTAAACTCCATAAAAAGAGCATTGGCCCGCTCCTGCGCTGATGTCTCAGGAGTATAAATAGATCGCTGCTTTTGATTAGTCGTTATAGTTGACATAGTCCGCAACAATTGTTGAAGTTGTGTTGGAGGAACAGGTATAACTGGATCTGGAACAGATTTTGACTTAGACTTGGGTTGCACTGGAGGAGTCTGAACAAGATTCTTTCTAGGCAGCATCCTATAGATAAAATACCGAATTAGCTTAAAAAGAACAAGTAAACCTATACAATATACACAATAGTAAATAACCATACAACTCCTCTACTTCGCAAAGCATGAACCTAACAACTCTAGCACAATAACATATAGTAAATACATTTTATGATTTATGCAGATATTTCTCAGATCATGCTCTAATACCATTTTCTGTCACGACCGTAAATCTAGTATTGGTAATTCATGATTACTAGACACCAAATTTTGGTTGACAGCCTCCGTAGAACTTCGATTTTGGGACTTCCAACTATCACCTACTAAGTCCCATAAGCGGGGCTCCACAAGGAGGATTTCTGAAAGTAAAGACAACAAACACGTATCATTTCTTAAAATTTCATCATATTCAACATATATTATTGTGTACAACTGAGCACATTAAGGCAAAACCAAAACATAAACCATGTCATATTTACTATACCTGATGTACATATTCAGGGTATTATAAAAAAATATATACACTGATATGTACAAAACAAAAAGGATAACTGGAGTTTGTAGCCTTTACTCCTACAGCTCCCTACTCTCACCTGTAAAAAAATAGAAAGGAAATCTTGAGCTATTAAGCCCAGTGAGTGCATGTGTGCAGTGAAAATGCATGTTTCATGTTATGCTCATATAATGCACAAGCTTTCTGGATTGATAACAATAAAATAAAGGTATAATGCATTATGCCACTTTTTATGTTCTAAGTCATTTTTATATACAGCGGTGGGACTTCTACCCACTTATACCATACATACTCTTTCAACGTTTCCACAACTTTCCACATTTCCCAATTGGATCACCAAAGTCTGAAATAGAGGTGGGCCTCGCATATGATTGCTACCCACTTGTATAGACTTTTCCACCGTGGTTAACTACAGAGGTGGGACTACATAGTTCACGGGCCTAACTAGGCTAACCCACTTGTGTTGAACTTCACTATCTACCTATCGGTGAGAAGTCATAAGTCACTTGGCAAAATGATAGCGGACAATTTACAAGCTCATCACACACAACTTATTTTTGCTTGCCCATAAGTAGGTTAGGTCAAACCTCTCAACCAATCGACACGCGTTGGTGGGAGTTGCTACCTACTTTGGTATTTCGGCATTCCAGCACTTTATTCTTCGACCCGGTCTAGGCATAGGTTGCTCCCAATGGTACCAATCGGGGTTTAGGGACTTTCACCCACGGACCCTCTAATCATGTCCTGTTGAATTGCACATTTTCGGTGTGGTGTCCAACTTATGTCATAACAAAGTATGTTTCATCACATTTACAATCACTATATGCATGTATGCATGATTCCACACACAAGCACAATATATCATGTTTTTCAAGACAAGCAAAGGATGACCTTCTTCATGTGTTCTCCTCATGAATTTTAAGTTTCTTATAGGGGTCTCATGTAATGCATTCTGTATCTAGACGGTTCACATACTAATCATACACACATCGTCTGTCGCAGCACAACCCACTATGACACCAAACCATGATATGAATCACCATACCATGATATGAATCATTCACTCTCAATCATACAATGATACATCAACTATGAACCATGCATATGATATGCACATGACTTAGCCAATCTAACTCCAATTCAGAATTCATTCCGCTATAAGACTTCATGCGACAAACATGCGTTTTCTCAAGAATTAACTACATCAAAAGGAGGAAGGATAATTCTTTTAAACGCTTTGTCAAACAGGTAGTGGGCGGACTTTGTAAGGGACAACGAGAAACCGATGACAATTCGTATGAATTTAAATAAAACTAACTCATCTCTATCATCCAACATTCCATTAATAATCTCACTAACTAAATCAGAAAAATCCAGCAATAACCTCCAGAAAATTCGGCAATAACCTAACCCTAGATTAGTAAATTCAGCAATCACCTAACCCTAAATAAAAATCCAGCGATAACCCAACCTTAAAACAGAAAATCCAGCAATAATCTAACCTTAAAACAAAAATTCCAACAATCACCTAACCTTAAATGAAAATTCAGCGCTAACCTAACCCTAAAACAGAAAATTCAGCAATAATCTAACCTTAAAACAGAAATTTCAGTATTCACCTAACTCCAAATGAAAATTCAGCGATAACCTAACCCTAAAACAAAAAATCCCGCAATAATCTAACCTTAAAACATAAATTCCAGCATTTACCTAACCTTAAATGAAAATTCAGCGATAACCTAACCCTAAAACCGAAAATCTAGTGATAATTTAACTTAAAACAGAAATTCCAGCATTCACCTAACCCTAAATAAAAATTCAGCGATAGGATTTTCAAGGAAACCCCAACGTACACATATGCATGCTCCTAATCTATGCACACACCTGTAACTATCAGAGGTTTGGTTCTCAACCTGAGCTTCTATTTCCTTTTCTTCTTCTTCTTCTTCTCAACTTCACACTCAACAAGAAAGGAAGTGCTGGAAATGGGATATTAAAAGAGTGTTTTTGTGTTTATATTTATGTTTGGGAGGTGTTTTGTGATGGTTTTAAGAAGTGTAAGCTTATGGTAACCATATAACAATGTTATTTAAGTAATTTGAACTAACGTATTCCAAGGGTTTTAAAAACATCAAGGTTATTTGAGTTATTTTATCAAAATATACATGTGCATATCTATGAATAACTTACAATCCGGGTGTCCTATTGACATGCCGTTTTCATCATTAACTCCGTAACTCGACTATGGTCACAACGGTTAGGCTCTCAGACCTAATGAATTTTAAAAACTTGATGGTGGGGCTTCGCCAGATAAAATTAGGACATAATTATCATTTCTCAGATTGTTTAATTTTAAGTCCGTATCTTAAAATTCGGACATCGGGTTGAAATACAGCTTGCGGCTCGATAATAGAACAACATTATGATCAAGTCAAAACATTCTCGGGGCCAATGGACCTACAGCCAACGACTATCCAGTGTATGAACCAGATTGCGGGGCCTCGGGTCTTACAGTTTTCCTATGGTGTGGTCCACTTGAGATTTAGATCTGCCTTATTTTTGGGATGAAGTGCTAAAATAATCTAGAAATATGAATGGATAACGTGGATAAAATAGATATATCATAGCGGGGCCCACAGAGACATACAATTACCAACCTGGCTAATGGCAGAGTCACAAGCCAAAAAACGTCCTGAGACTCCAGCCAAAGGTCTCTAGCCAGGAACGTCAATTGGCTACTGACCGCACTGCTGGCCCGTTACTAATGGTTGGTGCTCTTTAAACCCCACCATAATGTTTGTGTTTCATCCATTGTGTCTATTAATTTTTTTCATATCGTTTTATATTATAAGACAAAAAATGAGGTAGATGCTGTAAACCCAATAACTCTTTTTACTTACTATTATAGATTTTCCGTGAAAGTTGTCAAAAACATGTGCATTTAATTTTTTTTGGAAAGGCGATAAAACCTTATTAAGATAGTTGAAGAGAGACTCTTAAGGAAAAAAATACAATTACAAGGATAAGACATACAAAAGAAGTCATGCACTGTCCCTTTCTTATTTCGGAAACACCAATTATTCCTCTCCCTAGTCCCTACAAAGCCCAAAATCAAGCTAATGGTTCATTCCCTCCCCCTCCCATGCTAGGAGAAGGCCTTTGATAAAATTTGACATAACCCATGACAACCGGAAAGCTTCGAGAACAAGCACTCACACTCCTTTAGAGAAAGGGTGTGAATGAAGAGATGGTTTATCAATTCTGCATCTAGCATGCATAGTGCACATATGTTTAGGATTGTCATTTCCCTCTTTTGAAGGTTATTTATAGTGAGAACCTTCTTCCTGCCCACCATCTATGTCACATGTCTATCACCTTAGGAGGGGCACCATAGTGCCATAGGTAAGAAGTATGGTAATTGTTAAAAGAATGTCCACTAATAAATCGATAGAAAGACTAGACCGAGAAGCAACAGGCAACAAACTACACACATCATGGTAGGGCCCACAGAACCAACCACTAGCCACCTTGCTACTGACAGCGTCACTGGCCAAACCGTGTCCACAAGCCAGACCCGACCTCGATTCTCATCCACACTCGATCCATTTAAATCCCTCAAACCCAACATTCGTCCAAACCCAAGAGCCGACCTCGATTCATCCTGGCATTCTCATCCACACCCGATCCATTTAAATCCCTCAGACCCTACATTCCTCCAAACCTTGATGAGATGAAACATCACGTTGTGATCAATTATGAGAAATGCCCTAACTGCAACAACAACAAGAAGTTTGAACGACTGGAGGAGTTCTGTAAGCACTTGGACGCATGTCGCCGGAAGAAAGAAATCGCGCGACGCAACCGCGAGCGGCAAAAGCAAGCCACGACCAGTGAGCCACCTTCGAAGGTGGAGAGATATGTTGGCAGCGATCACCATCTCCTATCTACTTCTCCAACACAACCCTCAATCTGATTTGTTTTCTGATGCTGGATTTTTCACCATATCCCTTACTTTTTCAATACTCCCTCTCAATGACCTACATTTCATCATGATTTTGAATTTCTAACAATATCACTTATACACATTTTCAATGCTCTATCTCTTAGATATATGTTTGATACTTGTGATTCTATGAATGCTTTGATTTGCATGAGATATGATGCTTGCTGTTTAGGTTATATTCTAGTTCTGCAATTGTGTTTCTAATTGTCATATTTATGATTTTGTCTTTTTTTAAAATGGTCAATGCACACTCTTACACCCACACCACATGAGTTTTCAAACACATTAAATCAGAAACTCCATGTGCACGCATCTCACACCCATGCATGTATATCCAAATTCACATTGGTGATTAACACCAATACAAGTCATTGATAAACCCCAAATAGGAACCAATCTAACTCAAATGAGTCGTTGCTAGTTGCTACAACAAAATAAAGCATTGAGGCTTTCCCAAGTAGAGAGAATCTTGTAAGAGTCATGACCTTAGTGAATTTTAAAATCCTCTACATCTATGGGCTTGATGTTGATGCATGTGTTTTATCCACGTCATCCATCCACATGCACCCTTGACACATGACAAGCACATTGCATATGCATACAAGTGACCGACATTAGTTGTGTAATTAACAAACAATCATTACACCAAGGGATTCATGCCAAGGGATTACGAAATCAGATTGCGTACTGAGTTACTATGAGTAAACTCATTTCGGCCCACCTTGAATGTATGTGGTCTATCCACACCATCCATCCATTTTTTCATCCAATTTAAGGGGTTGTGCCCAAAATTGAAGCATTTCCAAAGATCAGGTGGATTATACCATAGGAAACAGTGGGGATAATGATTTCCACCATTAAAACCTTTTTAGGCCCCACAGTGATGTTTATTTGTCATCCAACGTGATCATAAGATCTTAAAGAGATGGATGAAGGGAAAAAAAACAAATATAAGCTTGATCCAAAACTTCCATGGCCCCTAAGAAATTTTTAATGGTAGAAGTTTAATTCAACTGTTTCCCATGGTATGATACATTTGAACATTTTATATGATTCATTTTTGGGCCCAAGCTCTAAAATTATCTGGCAAAATGGATGAATAGAACAAATAAAATACATAAATCATGGCAGACCACACCAAGTTTACAGTATGCTAAGTGTAGTGAGTTACTCACTACGCGGTCCGCTTCCGGCATGTGTAATGGAATCCACGTCCTGCAAGTCTTGCCATCCTATGCCAATAGGATGGGTTGGGGATGCCCACCTCGACGTGTATGTGAAATCCACTACAACCATGAGGTGGGTGATAAAAAATTATCTGTAGGGATCAAACATCAGCATGATCTGTAATTTGGGTAGGGCACATTAATGGAAATAGTGTGGGAGGATGCTTACCATTCAAATTAATTCACTTGTTGTAGCCCACATAAATCATATATGTGCCTAATTTTTTTATAACCATGCATGAATATTCATGAGATGGGTAATGGTTGGAGTGGATTTCACGTAAATGTAACGGTGGGTCCTCTAAAAATTCAACGGTAAGTATTCCCTTCTCTCACTTTTTCCTTTAGTGTGGCCCACCTAAATCATCATGAATCTAACTAGGTTTTGAATAATGTGGCTAAATTTTCATCACAAACCTTGTGGTCACAGTGGATTTCACGAAAGTATTGTGGTGGGGCCCATCCCTAGCCTACAAGCTAGTAAGCTGGTCTCAATGTGCATGAAGTGTCGTACGGCTTATATGAATGCTTACATAAAATCTGCAGTACTGTACCAGGAGACGGGTCTCTCTCTCTCTCTCTCTCTCTCTCGCTTTTATACACACACACTAGACTCTCTGCTTAAGCAATTCATTCAACTAGTATTGCCAAAGGGTAATCAACCAAACAATTGAAGATAAGAAATGGAATGTTACCTATATGGTAGAGTTAAAAGCCATTCCATCTCCTTCAATGGCAACACTGAGAGGTTGGTGTGCCACAACTTTCTGGAGTGCCTTCTCGTCATTCATGGGAACATCTTCATATCTATCAATACTAACAACAAGAGCGTTTTTCTGGATAGAGAAAAGTAAGCCACTTTTAAATTCATGTGATATAAAGTTGGGAGAAGGAATGAAGGAGTACTGGATTTTAGTTTGGAAAGAACAGGCTCTAGCTGGTGTCAAAGCTTTGTGGGCCCCACCATAATGTGTGTTTATCAATGCCATCCATTCATTTTGCCAGCTCATTTTATGACATGAGCAAAAAATGAGGCAGATCCAAAGCTCGGGTGGACCTCATCACATGAAATAACAGGGCTCAAATGCTTAGTGTTGAAAACTTCTTTGGGCCACATAAGTTCAGGATCATGCTGATATTTGTGTTTTCCCTTCCTATGTAACCTTATCAATATGTTGGTTGGAAGACAAACAGTACGGTGGGCCAAGGAAGTTTTTAATGGTGGACATTCAACAACACTATTTTCATGTGGTGTGGTCCACATGAGCTTTAGATTTGCCTTGTTGTATGGAATCATACCCTAAAATGGGCTGGAAAAATGAATGGACGACGTTGATAAAACACATACATCATGGTGGGGCCACAGTGCTTTGACATTGGACTTGGATTGGATAGTGGCAGGTGCTTTTTTTGGTCCCACCATGATCTATGTGTTTCATCCATATCGTTCATCCAGTTTTTCAGATTATTTTAGAATATGAGCCTCAAAATGAGGTAGATCTAACTTTTAGCTGGACCACATTATAAGAACTAGTGTTGATTGAATGCCCACCATTGAAAACTTCATGGGGCCACAAAAGTTTTGGATCATGACATTTGTTTTTTCCCTTCATCCAGGTCCGTATGACCTATAAACAGGTTGGGTGTCAAATAAACATTAAAATGAGCTCTAGGAGGTTTTTAATGATGGAGTTTAATACTATTGGTTTCCTATGGTGTGGTCCACGTGAGATTTAGATATGTCTCAATTTTGGGATCAAGCCCTAAAATGATATGGAAAAATGGATGGACGGTGTGCATAAAACATACATCATGGTAGGGCCAACGGAGCACCAACTAGGTGATCACTAACCAAACCGCGTTCTTTGACAAGTGTTAAGATCACTTGCAAATCGCGACCCAACTCGATTCATTCTGGCATTCATCCTCAAACCCTAAATTCCTCAAACCCAAGATTCCTTATCACCCGCAAACCCTAGGATCCCTACTCTCCTCACCGAAATTGGCTAAGAAGAACAAGAATGAGAAGAAAATTGACGAGAAGATCGGATATGGGGAATGCCTTATCTGTAAGCGTACGAAGTTTGGGTGTCTCCAGAAATACCATGAACAATTGGATGCATGCGACAAGAAGCAGAAGGTGAATATCAACGAAGCAAATCGACGCCGCCAGCAGCAGAATGCAGCTGGCCAGTGAGAGATGCTTGCAGCAATCATCATCCTTTATCGTCTTGACATTGCTCTCCCAATCTGTTTGTTGCTAGATTTTTAAGTCTATCCCCTCACACACTTATCTCTTTCTTTATTTTAACTGTTTGAACAAAGAAAGGGATAAGTGTGTGGATAAAATACACATCATGGTAGGGCCCAAATATCACCGATCAGGTGATCACTAGCCAAACCGTGTTCTTTGATAAGTGTTAAGATCACTTGCAAACTGTGACCCAACCCGATTCATTCCGGCATTCATCCTTAAACCTTAAATTCCTCAATTCCAAGATTCCTCATCTCCTGCAAACCCTAGGATCCTTACTCACCTAACCGAAAATGACAAAGAAAGACAATGATGAGAAGAAAACTGACGAGAAGATTGGATACGAGGAATGTCATATCTGTAAGCATAAAAAGTTTAAGCGTCTCCAGAAATACCTTGAACACTTGGATGCATGTGATAAGAAGTAGAAAGCGAAGATCAACGAAACAAATCAACACCGCCAGCAGCGGAATGCAGCTAGTCAGTGAAAGATGCTTGCAGCAATTATCGTTCTCTATCCACTTCGACACCGCTCTCCCAATCTGCAAGCATCTCTCACTAGCTAGCTACATTATGTTGTTGGTGGCGTCGATTTGATTCGTTGATCTTCGCTTTCTACTTCTTATCGCATGCATCCAAGTGTTCGTGGTATTTCTAGAGACGCTCAAACTTTGTATGCTTACAGACATGGCATTCCCCATATCCAATCTTCTCGTCAGCTTTCTTCTCATCATTGTCTTTCTTAGCCATTTTCGGTTAGGAGAGTAAGGATCCTAAGGTTTGCGGGAGATGAGGAATCTTGGCTTTAAGGAATTTAAGGTTTGAGGCTGAATGCCAGAATGAATCGGGTTGGGTCGCAGTTTGCAAGTGATCTTAACACTTGTCAAAGAACACAGTTTGGCTAGTGATCACCTGATCGGTGATCTGTGGGCCCTACCGTGATGTGTGTTTTATCCACACACTTATCCCTTTGTTTGTTAAAACTGTTAGAACAAAGAAAGGGATAAGTGTGTTAGGTAATAGACTTAAAGATTTAGCAACAAACGGATTGGGAGAGCAGTGTCGAATTTGAAGGTTGGGATTCAAGCATTTCCAGTCTTTGATAGTATCAGATGCCGGCCCATCAACGTACCACTTAACCAATTAAAATTGCCCAATTTCTGGCCCCAAATCAGTCCCAAATATGTCCCCTAAGCCAGCCCTTTTTTGCCAAAACCTTGACTTAATTAACCCCTCAAACCCCCGGACCATCCCATGCTAATGCTAGTTAACCTGCCATCTATTTTTTTCCCAATTCTTCCTCAAATCAGTCCACAACTTGTCCATCCCCAAGAGGCGATTTTGAAATTGTCAGAGTTGGCATACTGCAAGTGTGAAGAATAACCCACTTGATATTTTTTAACTTAATCCTTCATAGAAAAATACCTTGAAGGTGTATGGTGTAAAGTCATTGTTGTGCATTATTACACCTGATACTCAGAAGATTGTTGATACAACATCAAAAAGCCATCCATGATGAGAAGAAAAATAACCTATAAAATCATGAATGGTGGAAGCTGATATGCATTGAAACAGATGGCTGAGGAGATCTGATTGTCCATCAAATCTTTAGAAGAGGAAGGACAAGGGAAGGTCAAGAAGCAAGGAAAGAGGCAAAGGAAATGGTGGAGCCTAAGTAAGTACTATCTAGAAATTCTAAGGAAAAGGTTCCTAAGAATCCAAAATGATGAACATGAGGGTTCCATTGATAAAATTTTTGATGGATCAATTGTTTTGATTAAATGGAGGACCAACTAGATCAGAGGAAGATGTAACAAATAAACCAGCAGAAGGAAGTGATGGGCCAACCGATGCATCATACCCATAGCTGGACAACAGTTTGAATGCATGGAGAAGTGACGAATGACTTGACTGTTAGATCGGCAAAGGAGATGAGCATCTGCTTTGTTAAAGATGAGATGGACACCCGTACCAATCATCCAACAATGATCAAAACTCACTGTTCAACAAGTTGTGATGAGAAAGGCTATGCAACAAAGTTAAGAAGCCCATCAAGAGTGATGATTAAGTCACAAGAAACCATCTGCCATCCACGGCTAGCAACTCTAATGCCATAGGAAAAATTGAAGCTGACATCAAGGATGTGGACATCAACAAAGAAGTGAAAAAAGGTGGCATTCCCTACTATTCTAACTTATGAAAGAAGTTCAAAGCAGACACGTCGGGCCTCCATTGCAAGCTCGTACTAAAACCTGTGAAGAAGGAAGATAAAACGTGAATCCTAGAAATGTATTCTCTAATAATCATCTCAAGGATGAGTTCTTATTGAAGCCGAAGGGAATGGATGCATCCAAGATCACACAAACAATCAAAGGTTGCACGCCTTGCAGCACAATCTTGCTGGTTAGAGTTTGGGCCTGTCCCTCAGTCCTTATCTAAGATCTGGAAGATCCGACTGTCCAAATCATAGATCTAGGTAATTCAACTATCTAGATTGTTGATATGGATCACATTAAGTGTCCAGATTGGTTGATCAAGGATCTAGACCAGAATAAGAGCACACAACATATCTGTTCGTGAATCAGCTTTCTGATTTGACTATTCGGTCCACAAGACCAATTAGATGGTTTTAAATGACCTTGGTAACCGTTTGTGCATCCATGATGCGGGCTGTGGCTGTGGCCTACAAGTCCATATGCTTCTATGTCTAGCAGTCTAGGTCATGCATACGGTGTGTAAAAGAGCATCTTCAGATATTTGGGGTCTTTAATATTTTTTAAGTTTAAATGTTCAAAAAAAAAAAAAAAAATTGTTTGGTTTCATGTCAGGTTTTGAAGTCCATAAATCAATCTCTTGTTTGATTGTGTTGTGTCATATGTCTAAAATAGCAAAGATGCGTGTTTGGATACATGTACAATAATCATTGACAAGACATTTGGGCTGTTTGGATACGTGTACAGTAATCAGTGAAAATCTTGTTGGCTTTAGTACAAGTAAACTTCAAGTATACTGTGTTACTTTTTCTTACCACTATATACCTTGATGTGTTGGTCTACATAGACAGCCTAGATTATTTATGAGATCATGTATAGTTGCTATTAGTTTTTGAACTGGGGCCTAGTGTTCTAACGGTATTCTGAGAGAACAATATGGCTTTCTCATAGGAAGGACAGCCCATTTATTATACAATGAGCCATGGAAAGAATTTTTTTCCCCCAAGATCCTACACTACAACAAATGGGATTTTTCCCGGCGCTTATAAGCGCTGCTAAAGATCCCTAAAAGCGCTGGATATTCTATTAGCAGCGCTAGTCATGCGCCGATAAATGTGTATATCGCTAAAAGTATTAGTGGCACTAGTCACCTTTTCCCCGCGCTTTTCTGAGCACGCAATTGTAGTTTTTCCCCGACGCGAATAAGCGCTGCTAAAAATCACTTAGAGCGCCGGTAAAAGTGGTTTGTGGACACTTTTTCTCGCGAAAAAGCACCGTAATTTTTATACAAGCGCCGGTAAAAGCCTTTGCATGGATTTGAGAGGCCCTAGCATGCCAGTAATTTTTTTTTTTATATATAATTCAATCAAAACCTGTATTTTTTAAATATTTGAAACATAAAAATGATGCAATACAAATAAAACTGAATATTAAACAAAATTTATTACAATAAATGGTCTTGAATATAAATAAAAACAAATCCTCTATATGGTCTACTCCTAGCACGAGTGGCGTCAAAAGGCTGAAGTGATTTGAACTCTGGATTGCCCCACTTGTATGCAGCGAGAAGAGTGGATCACCCACCATTAGCCCTTTGAAAACTGCTCCTATGATAGTCAGAACTAGGCTAGTCCTTAGCTGCTCCATGGAAGTTGGTTTTTCGGCGCTTAACGTACTGATCTGTTGGGTGGAAAGAATGGTATGTGGCAATATTCCTTCATGACTTGAAGAGAGCTCTTTCCACAGCTCATCAAGCTTTATCTCTAAACCTGATGACATGCTGCGCCTGGTAGCTTTTATATTTCCAGTGTTACCATTCTATCCAATGCATATTTCAAGTTCAATTGTCTTCTTCCCTATCAGATGACAACAAGACATGCATCAATTGCTTCCCACACAACCAATGAATTTGGATTTTCCATTGAATTTGGATACACTTAAGTGACATGAGATGAGATGAGACAAACCTGGTTTGAATCATCTAACAAAACCTTCTCAAAAACTCCAAAGGGCAGGGCAACTGATGTTAGAATTCCTATCGAGGAAGGCACTTTTCCTTTTATATATGAAAGTTTATCTAAATACCATCCTTGATTTTTCATATGCATATAGATTAACTCCAAAATGCCATATCGATGAAAGAAATAAAGAAGTGGAAGGGAAAACAGATCTTCAAAAAACCATTCCATATATTTTACAAGACTAACCATTTAACTGGTGAATTTATGAGCTGGTATAGCAAATCTACCTGCTTTCTGATCAGAGTTAGGGACGGTGAATGGCTAAAGATAATCAGCCAGTGTCCCACAGAACTGGCAAAACAAGCGCCTGTAAACTGGTTTGAGTGAAGAACAATGACAGATGAATAAGAGCATAGTAAGTCAAAGACAAAGATTAAAATTGGGACCTTAACATTCCTAATCTTCAAATCCATAATGAATAAGAGCATAGTAAGTCAAAGGCATCTTGCCATATCAAGAACAAAAATTATGCCATATCAGAACTGAAATGAATATGAAAATGGTAAGGTGAAGTAATGAACCTTCATCTTATTGGATACGTCCTCATATTAATGAACTTTCATAGAGGAAGACCTTCTCATACTCCTGTACATGATACCTTAAGTAGCTATCTACTCTTGTAATGTGCATAAGCTTGTTTGGTTCAGCTTTACCAAGTCTCTCGATGTAGATCGGTCTTCCTTCTTTAACAACTCCATGGTATCCCTGAACGTAATAATGCAAGACTTCTTCCAGTGCTACATACTCAAAGTCCTTCAGATTAATATATGGTTACAGTGTCAGAAATAGAAAACTTGAAATCTCTATATTCTGGAAATAATTTGAGAAAGAAAAATATATTGAATCATTCCAATACAACAATAGCTCCGAGCACCTTCAGCTTCTCGATGATAGGGATTGTGAAACAGAAGAGTAAAAAGGCTACAAAAATGAAGAAACTCAAGATATTGAGCTTCTATTTTAAGGATCATGATGCAGAAGATCCAAAATTGTCCCCACAATTATTTACAGATAGAGATCCAAATAGAAAAACAAGAATAGAGGAAATCACAAAAGCTAATAAAGAAAATATGTGCTACTTTCGGAGGTCACAGAATGCAGTGAACTGTCATGGGCAGTCTCATCCCCGCTACATTTGCATTGAAATGGGGAAGAAAAGTACAATGCCTAAAGAAAGTTTATGTTTACACATTGAAGTATGAGAAAGAAAACAACTGATTCTTATAACAGCTTTGTTAGCATGCCACCAATCTGAGCAGGAAAATATGACTATATGTCTTTCTAATAGAAGAAGAAGAAGAACACCATATTTTACCCAAATAATCCTCAGAAAAAATTAAAGGGAACTAATTTCAGAAGAATTTTAAATCAACGCAGAGATGAACCACTAAAACTCATGGCTTGGAGTTGCATCTACTAATACACTGAGAATATCAAAACCACAACATGGCTTGGATCAGCACTTTCCAATGACATCATTAAGACATTTATTAGTACCAATATTTAAAGTGTCATGTAGCAACCAGGAGTGTGTCAGCAAGGGGCAGAAGTGTCCAGGTAAAACTGTCCATGAGACTACCTCCGATTGTTTTTTAACACACACACACACACACACACACACACATTCATTCATTCATACATACATACATACATACATTGTATGCATGCATGTATATTCCGCAAGCATCCAGTCATCAAATCAAAGGTAGTAAAAGAACTAGAGCAACATCGCTAGCGACACAACCCATCTAGTCCCTCCTTACAAGTGAAGGAATCTTCAAGGTATGGGTTGAGAACCTAGAAAATTTCTAGGATGGTTGAAGTTTGCAAAATAAGAGGAATGTTGGAACTGAAAGGTTATAGCCAAAACAAAGGGCAAAATTTCAGTGGTGGAACAAAAGCACCAGTTGTTCTGTTCAACACGTTTTCAAAATGGAAAGGCATGCGTAATGGATGCTAGGATTCCACTTCCTTTGTTTTCATCACCATTACAGCCATTCACTGTAGCATTAGTTGTCAAGCTAGCATCTAAGCCATTCTCATCCAAGCAATGAGTTGGCACACATGGCTCCATGTGTACATGATCATCCATAATATCTGAGTGTATCCAGGTAAGAGACTTAGAAACCTTATACAGACCATCTTTATCTTAAATACACAAATGTCAAATGTTAGAGCACATAAATAATAAAAAAAGGTAGTTACTTTATAAAGAAGATAAGTATCAAATAGAGAACAGGGGTTCAGATGTTTCCAACTGCTTTGCTATGCTTGGAAGAAGTTTCTCATTCAGTATACTCTCAAAAATCAAGGAAAAAAATTTAGATAAAGGAACCTAATTCAAACCTCGGCGAGTAGCATACTTGTATAATGGAGTTAACCGGCATTACAAAGGAAGATGGGAGTAAGAGAATGTTTCTTTAGTGTTTGTCATTCCAAAGCTCTATATGAGTTGCAGATAGAAGAGAATGTCATCCGTTAATCATTTTATTAAAAATAAGAAAGATTACATGAAAGCTAGAAAAATATCCTTGGTTCGATTGGAAATTCCAAGCAAATGGATTCCTTCCCAACTGTCACTTCTTTGAATTTTTTTTTTTTTATAAATAGGTACCTACACCGTAGAATTCCTTTCAATTCTTTCCCAGTATCTAAAGAAATTTTATGGATTCAACAGAATCACATTTCCCATGCCCAAAGGTGACAAATAGAATCTTTCTCCAAGGATTTGGCTTCCTACAAAATCAAGCCTTTATGCCCTTTGAAGAAAAAAAGGTTTGCATCCATACAAAAATGCCACTAAATAGCATTACAATATCCAATTTCAAGATTTATATTTTCAGTAAGCAAGTGATATTGAGAAGAAATGTTTACCTGAGAATGCATATAGCTCATTCCTTCTACCAATTAAAAAAATGAAGACCAATATTACTGCTCTTCTCCATTAAAAAATAACATCAGACTTCTTCCCATTGCACACAGGATCATTGGCTACATATTACTAGCAATCGATCATCAATAGGACAATAAAAAAAGAGGTGGGGACAACCTGTGTCTTTTCAAAAAAAAAAGAAAAACAAAAGAGGTGGGGACACCCTGTGTCTTAAAAAAAAATAAAAAATAAAAAAAAGTAAAAAATATTAATATATATATATATATATATATATATATATATATATATATATATATATATATATATATATATATATATATATATATATATATATATATATATAGAGACTAAATGTAAAAGAGTTATTGATCAAAGGGTTATGATATTGCTATATAAGAGTATCTATGTTTTGTTTGTTGCCCATCCAACCATACAAATAGCATGGCTTCATATAAAAAGGGTCATGCTGTTCTGATCATTAGGTGGGTCGTGGGTACAAAAGAAATGGATGGTAAAGAGAAAATTGACCAATGATTCCCATTCAGTGTACACATTGGCCCCACCTCATGATCAGAATAACTTGAATTTTGAGAAAGGAATCTACACAGTGGGGTTATGGCATGATTGGTTGAAATCTGTAATCCTCACAATTGGACAGTTGAAGCTTTTGAAGGCACATCACCATACAAGACCTAGTCAGCACTTCAACTTGCAAGATTATCCCTTGATACTTCTCTCCAAGTCTGGATCATTTTTGAAAAGAAACAAATACATTGTAGGTTTCAGACATTTAGTTTTCCTTAGGCATACTCGATCGTATTGAGAAGTATTAGCAAGAAAGGATGTACAACAAAAGGAACCGGGCTTCTCAAAAAAAACAACGAAAGGAACTAGCCTTTGGCATGTAGTGGTTGACAGCTGGATGCCAAATGTTGAATGCACATTGTGATGGCTATCAAGAAAAACCACAATTTTGCAACATGGCTATTTAAATAACATGCTTTCCTAATATGTTGCAGATGTCTTTCCAACATGGCTATTTAAAGAAAATGAAGCATTTCAGATACATAACTAAGAATTAGCATGAAAGTGAATGATCTTCTGCTGATGGCATGGCCCCTTATATACATATCTACAATAATAAATACCAAACAGTAAAAAGGTAGAAAGCAAAAAATAGATGCATCTCAAATGGTACATTCCCCAAGGATAACGCATAAAAGTTTAGAATACAAACAATGTACCCATCTTAATATGTAATAGATGATTTAAAACATTGCAAGCATAAGGAGAAAATTGAAAATGTGGATTATCATGATGAACTCAAAATTTCCTTTACTTTATTCATTAATTTTCTGTTGGTAAATAACTTACAGAAAAAATACGAAGGTCAGCATGTACAACAGTGATGACATCATTGACATTGTGTGACTTGGCTGTCTCTTCAAGAATTCTTAAGTAGCCCTTCTTTACATCAATTGCATACACCATCCCTACATCATGACAAGGCATTAGTGAAAGAGCTTTGCTAAGCCCACACACATGTTAAAGGTAGCCCATGTACACGCCAGGTGTACCAACATGCAAATAGGAATGAGATACAATCTACCCATCATAGGGCTACCTCTACATAGATGCCCTGGGCCAAGTATCAGGTCAGCCCACTAGTCAGGTGGGCAATAGTTCACGATACAAATTTATGGCTGATAAAAACTAGGTTGAAGTTTTTTAACCCATCAGCTGTTTCTAATATAGTGGTCCACCTGGACCAGATTTATTTTTAGGTAAGAATAACAATCCCATCGAACCCGCTTAATTAAGGGCTTGGATATTGTATCTTTCTGCCATCGTAGAATGTATGATGGTGTGTAAATGGTATGCCTTGTGCACAGGTATGGCTCATAAAGCTATGAATGAAATGTTCAGATGCTATATTCACATATAGATAAGAATTACAGGATCCTGTGCATCAGGACAGGATTAGTGACCTGATGCAGGCAATCCATACAGGTGGAGACCATAGTCCCCAGATCTAGATTGCTGACCAGATAGGCCTATGAAATCAAATATCAGGGAAAAAAATGAATTGACTCAGTTTCGGTCATGACCAAGTTGATGTGATTTTAGTCCTGAACAAGCAATTATTTTGGGTAGTTTTAGCAGGTTTTGGCCCTTCACTCATCTTAGATGGACCAAAAGCAGGAAGACTCGATTTCGACATGGAACAAGGAATAAAAATTTATACCCCATTATGGATGGTGAATTCAAAAATCATTCAGACTTGATGACTCTAGATGTCCAATCTGTAACCTTTTTTATCGACTGATGCGGCATCATCTTCTTTCTACCGTCAACAACCATTTAAAATTTAATTTATTTATTTTAATTAGGACATTTGTATTTGGGATTTTTGAGGAATGCCCATCCATGGCAGGGCCCTTCCCTTTACATCTACAGTCCTTGACCATTTCATGGGACCTCTTATATGACATGGCACATTAGGAGTTTGGACGTTATACACATCTTAATGCATTGAGAGATTCAGGACTCAATAATTCCTCACCCATCCTATACGGAGGATCGGATTTCATTGAAGATCACCTTGGCCTCTCAAACGTGATGCCATGAATAGAGTCTTTCCTCCAGGCACAGCACAACAATCAACAATGGTCTCTCCAAGTTGTGGATCCACAACAGACACCACCAAATTTGCAGTTAAGTCTTGATCTGTTAGGAAATATATACTTACTAGAAGCCCCAAATCCCAACACAATTGAGTTGAAAGATGAATATAGGAAGTTACTCCTAGATTTTCACTAGGAAAAGCAGACAAAAGTAATCCCAAAGGCAATGAAGGTGTTGTTTCTTTTCACTCCCTGGTCAGTCACTAATCTTTGTTTGAATTTCTTTTTCTTTATTTATTTACATCACCATCATCATCATCCTAGCCTCATCCCACCATTTTGGGGTTGGCCGTATGATCATGCTTTGTCAATCATATACCAAATAGAAATTCTCATGATTTCATAGCTAAAGTTTTATGTCTGTGGTCTCCTTGTGTAATCGTGCTCTGGTCCATGGTGTAGGTATAGCGATGTGCTCCATGCCTCCTCACCTGTAGCAGGTCCTGAAGAGCCTTAGCCCCCTATAGTTTCTGGCTTGATTGTTTCTCCTCATTGGGGCAAGTGTTTTCAGCATGATGGGAGAATAAAAGAGATGCATGTTAGTACTATACAAGTACAGATAAACAAAACATGAAAACAAAACCATTAAAAAAAAAAAGAGATGCATGTTTTAGGAATTTTGTCAAACATGTGACATGCTTATAGCTCAAATTCTATACAAGCATGCTTTGTGTAAGAAATAAGTGGCCTGTAAAATCCCAAATCCAGTGAAGTAAAAAAAAATCCATTAGTGATTAAAAGAGAGAGGAAAAAAAACCACCTGACCAGTCTCTTCAGTTCAGGTAGCTGCAGAGTTGGAATGTGAATAAGGTTTTAGAAGATTTAGAGAAATCAACTAAAATCTCTAGGGTTTTGGGAGATTTGGAGAAATCGGGAGATGTATGAGAGGAATGAGGTGTAGAGAGAGAGAGAGAGAGAGAGAGAGTGAGAGAGAGAGAGAGAGTACCGATCGAGTGCAACGGACATAACAAACGCGTTCGGGTGCAGTGGCATCGAGCGACGTTTTCAGGGTAGCGATCACAGATCGCCAGATCTGAAGGCGTTGCTTCTTTTCAAACAAAAGGAAAGCTGGAGAGAGAGAGAGAGAGAGAGAGAGAGAGAGAGGGACGGGATCGGGGAGGAGAAAGGGAGGGAGGGAGACAGAAGGATAGGGCACCGAGAGAGCGACGGGATCGAGGATGTAGAATACGATAGATTAGGGATCGAGGCTGTCATTGCATCTAAAGGGAGAGAGAGAGAGAGAGAGAGAGAGAGAGAGAGAGAGAGCAGGGAGAGGGGAGAAAAATAGGGCTAGGGCTTTTGGTATGGTATATATACCCGATCGCTAATCGATGCCCATTTTAATTAGCGCCGGTAAATTAGCCACATAAATCGTCGGCTAATCCAGTTTTTGTTGTAGTGCTAGCAGTGGTACGGTTGGGATCTTGGTAACTTAAGCTGTTGATTGGATGGTCGACAATGAATGGTAACTTACATTGTTCCTCCATTTAGCCCACGTACGGGTACTAAGACCCCACCAGTTAACAACCCTAATCATGTCTCACATGCCAGATTGTCAACTATTCCATACAGTTCAGCCTAAGTACAACCTAAAATTGTTTGGGAGTTTGCACTGTCTTTGTTTTGGGATACTACAACTTTACGACTGGAAATGATCCGTCACCAACTTAAAATGCCAAACATGCATTAGATTTCAAAAACACCCTTTTAGCAAGCAATATAAACCATGTATTCAAGATCTTGCACTCATTGATGAGTTGGTGCAATTTTGCAGCCTTGAGATCCAACAGCCTTGTAATAAATACAGATCCACTAAATATAACAAAATAGTAATAGAAATAGAATGGAAACCTACATAGGCCTGCCTCTAGATCTTTCCTCCCTAAAGAGTGGTGAAACTAAAAGGAAAACACAATTTTTTAAACTATGAAAGAAAGTAAACATCAAAGGAAGCACACTTGTGGCAGGCATGTGCAACTATATTCATACCCATAAAGTAGATGTGTGCATACAACCTCAAGTGTGTATGCACAACATACTTTGAGACTAATTTGGGTTTATTTTGTGACCAATTTTTTAGTGCTTTATGCATATTCTACTAGACAATCTCGAATACCCAACAGTGTACACAGTATTTGAAGACTATTTTGGATTATTCCTATTTTATAGAGATCTAACCGGCTACTATTAAGGGCCCATTACCCATGCACATGCTATTTCTATTAGTCTAAAAGGCATCGGGACTTCCCCAAAAGAGATCTAACCAGCTACTATTACGAGGGCCATACCATTATTATTGTTTGATCTTCTTTTTTTTTTTTCCTGTGCATCTAGTTTATGTCAGTTCTTGTTTCTTTTGACGGAATTATTTAGGTGATTTGCTGTTGAAAAATTGTTGTTTATGCTCCTCGCAGGTGCATTTGCTATGTATTTGGAGCCATGACATGTTGATATCTTTGAGTTCCTAGATCTCAGAAAGAACCATAGAAAGGTATTGTTCATATTCTAGTAGGCTTATAATATGTGATTGGAATAGTTCTGTAGTGCTTTTTCCCCATAATTTTTGGTTTTCCTTTTTGTTGTGTAATCCATATACTTTGATAGATGATTTTGAGATGAATGTCTCTATGCTTTAGTCAATCACATATAATGAGTTTAATGTAAGTTTATTGTGAAAACTAAATTTTTTGGTGTCAAGCCCTTGATGCTTTAAAGGGAGACAGAAGAGTTGCGACATGTAAACAAGCAGGTGGAGCAGCTGTAGAGCAAATGACGAAGCGGATAGCTAAGAATTTGGAGCAGCTAGATGATCAGATGATGGCGTAGATGAATGATTGTGTTTTTGTGATTGTTTTGACTTTGATGAATGATTCACTACAAGAAAAATGACCTTTATCGGCGGCCGAAACCGCCCCTAAAAGTCCAAAAAAACCGCCAGTATAAGAATTACCGGCGGTCGGGCACATGCCACTAAAGGGCGGCGATTCTGTATGTTTTACCGGCGGTCTCCCATTTTTAGCGACGTTTTTAACAGCCGCCGCCAACAGTTGACTTTACCGGTGCTTACTATACTTTAGCGGCGCTTCTGTGATTGCCGCTAAAAACTATAAAAGCGCCGGTAAAAGAAGTAAAAGTGCCGCTAAAAACTCCACCAAGCATCGATAAAAATTGTACAAACGCCGATAAATACTCCATCAACCGCCAGTTAAAAGTGATAAAAACGCCGCTAAAAACTATAAAAATGTTGTTAAAGTGATAAGAAACGTATGTAAATTTTGTTAGAAACGCCGGGAAAAGTGCCGATAATAGAAATTCCTCTTGATTCTTTACTAATCCTTTTACACAAATTCCTGTTGATTCTGACTAATCCTTTCCTATAATTGCTGTCCTACAATCAAATCTCCATCAATCTAACTATCAAATTTCTATCTGCATAACTATCAAAAACCTATGATTGAATGACAAGAATTTGAATTACCCAATAATCTAACATTCATTAAGACAACAATTAGCACAATATCAATAAAACAATTAATGGTCTATTTAAAGTTTTCAAAAGAAACTATAAATGTCTTCCTTTCCTAGCCTTTCACATGAACTGTTTCAGTACGGTCCCCTTCTAGACCGATCATATGTCTTCCTTTCCTAGCCACATCTTTTAGCAAATGTCTACAACACCAACCTCACTGGCCATGATCACGTATCCACTATGTGTGATGTAGGCCCTTTTCTTGCAATGAGCTAAATTCCTCCCTGAGAAGTTTCCCTGCAATGGGCTGAGAAGCATATAGCTGATTCGGTAAGTGGCACAGCATTGAGATTATACTACTTGGAGCTGTAGAGTGCTGCAGAACCAAGCCCTCTATTTGTTGAAGACTTGAACCTTTTTAACAATCAAGGCCTATGATAAACAAGAAAATAAAAGGACAATCAGCTTCACAAGTCACCTCTATAGTTGGGAAAGTGTCACAGTAAAAAAAAATTGTCATTGTATCAATTGAAACTTTTCTTCTCTTTTCTTTCTTTTTTCATTTCCTTTTTTCTTAATGATTTGCCTTCAATTGGAACTTCAATCACATTAATAAATTGTCATTGTATCAAACTATACGGTGCTACAAGGCTTACAAGCACCACAATACAACCCCTACTCAATTGCTTGTTGGTAGGTATTGCAAATCATAAGCAACAAAGGAAACAAAAATTGGCCTTTTAAAAGAAAACCAGTAAGAAAAACACACCAAGTATGAAAAAGTTTAGAAAGAAAAAGCAAACAAAAGTCATCACCTGATATTCTTGAAGTGGATTTCGTTGCTAGTCAGGCATGTACAAGAAGCATCCAAAACCTGAAGAAATAAGAAAACTCAATAGTCAGAATGTAGATGATAAATATGATTGATTCAGTTCATTCATATTTGTAAGATTCCATTAATTTACCTTAGGGCCCGTTTGGCCGGTCGGATTGGAAGGGATTGGAAGTTAAATCCCGGGATTGGCCGGGCGTGCCAAACAGAGTCGGTAATCTGATCCCAATCCCATGGATCTTAAGACAATTCACTGACAACACCATCATTACCTTTAAATCCCATCCAATCCACCCTAATCCGTTCAAATTTGCCCGGGACATGTTCGGTTCGTGGGATTGGAAGGGATGAGAAGGTTTAATCCCCAGATTGGCCAGGCGTGCCAAACAGACTGGATATAGCAATCCCATGGATCTCAAGACAATCCACTGACAACACCATCATTACCTAGAAATCCATGCCATCCATCCTAATACCATTCTATCCCTTCCAATCCACCCGGCCAAACGGGCCCTTAGATACTCTAACAAGACCATGATAGAGGTGGTGATAATGGACAAGATGGCTTTTTCACTCGCACAAGATAGGGTCCTAGATAGGAATTTTAGTAACCAAGAAAAAAAAAGATCCTTGAAGCAGACCCTAAGAAGCTGGGACAAGATACTTCTCTTCTACCAAATCTATCCAACAAAGAAAAATAAACAAGGAGCAGTCCGCAGTTTCTAAATGCTAAGTAAATTCCTAGCATTTCAATAGCAAAAGGAAATGAACCAAAATCGCAACTTGCTATGAGAAACTAATAAAAAACAAACAAAAAACAACAATAAGGCTACTGAATCCTAGCTTTTTTAACATAAGATCCCTTAAAATGTAATCGAAAGGAAAACAAACACAATCTAATTCTCAGGCAATATCCGACCAAAACTTAGATATAACCAACTCTGCATGGTCCTGCAACCCCATTTAGAAAAAAAAAAATTGCAAGGAGAGATGAAATGCCGACCTTTTGCTTCTTAAGCCTTTCATTCTCTTCTTCTAGATGTGAAACCTTGTTCTCCAGCTTGTTCGTGTATGCCTGCCACAATGAGGAATAATTTCTCTGTCTTAAAAAAACAGAAAACTCTGCGCATGTGCAAAATGCAAAGTGCACTACAATTTTTAATGGGTGCATGGTTGTATGATGAAATCCATGTTTTTATGTGTGTATATGCATGCATGAATGGATGGAGTATGGATGGATGTATGTATGCTTGCACGGATGGATGGATGAGGTGTGTTTGTGAATGTGTGTATGCACGCATCATGATGGATGGATGGATCCACAATTTTCCCCATGTTTCCCTGAGTCAACGATATGTGCTTTTAGGCCCCATTAAGGAAAAATTTATTATTCCTAAATATTCAAACATGCATCTTAATATTCAGTTAGAACAAAATCTAGGCTTGTTTTTTGAAAGGTCAAAAGATATTAGTACCTAGATGCATGGTGCAAAAATAATTGTTTGACTGACACTCATTTGATTTGATGCACTAGGGCTGATGATATATTTTGACAACTCAAAATGGCTGGAAAAGATCAGGGCCAAATTACCTTGTTGGACCGTGCATGTGCAACAGAAAACTGAGATTGGTCGTTGATGACAGGGAATGAAGAATCGCCAATGCAATCCTTGTTCTAAGACAAATAAGAAACTTAAGTATCATGCAGTCCATGCAGATTCACAAACTGTTAAAAGAAAGCCAGCTATTGGCCAGTGTTAGGACTTACTCTTTCATACACATATAAGTTTCCATCGGCATGAGCAATGACAAAAGTGCCTTCACTTTCAGGAACCCATGCGATGCTGGTGTATTAATTGTGGAAAATAACATTTGCAGCTTTAGGCTAACAAGCACATGAGATCTTCTATAGGAACAAACAAGCATCAAGTCATCTAAGAAATTGCATATAATAGACAGAACCAACAAGGGATGTGACCATTAACATGTTGAAAGAAGTTATAACCTAATACAATATTATAATGCTTGCAATCTGCTTTTCCTTGCCTGGCTATGTAAAGAAGACATTTTATCTTTTAATAACCAAAAGAAGATTCATCTTTCATTAAAAAAAATAAAAAATCTCTTCTTTTTCTTTTCCTTTCTTTCTTTCTTTTTCCTTTTTTTCCCCCATCTTTTAAAGATAACCAAAGCTTTATAAAGAGAGAGAAAAGGGTGAGAACAAAACAACATTATGGGAGAGGCAACAAGGAATCCACGGTGAGTGACCTTCTCACTGCTTCCTCTTTCGCACGAGTATCAGCAACCTTTTTTGTATCCATTTGAAAATTATTTCTGCAACTACTCCTTGAATGTAGCAACAACTCACAATGAGAATTAAGCATTGAGATGAAGATGTGCAATGCACACACACGCACATGTGAGCATCCATTGTCATCAAATTTCCCCTTCATAGAGAAGGGTTGTATTATTTTTGTGAGGACGTACACTTCGGATGTAAGCAGTTACTGTTCAAGCATGTCAATACTAATAATGTGAGCTTTTTCTGATGGAAAAACATGTTGAAGGGTCTTTTCCTACTTTTTGTTGATGATAAAAAGTTTGTGCATTCTCCTAGTTCCTATTGATGAAGCAGAGGTGTAGGTTCCACCCCCAACTATTGTTGATGAGAAAATGGTGGATTCCAACAAGCAATCCTTACACTTTTCTAGATTTTGGATTCTTAGCAGAAGAAACTAGGTGAGCATTGTGAGAGGAACATGAGATTTCCACTTATTACCCAAACAAGAACTCAAAATTGGAATCCATCTTTCAATAATTCTCTTGAAAATCATCATTGGATGATTATTGTTTTTTTTTTCCCTTTCTTTCACCTTGGATTTCACATGTCCTTCGTGTAATCCATGGAGATGCAAAATCATGTAACCATTTAAAAGTTTGCACCAATGGGTTGGTTTAGTTATCATCTAGTGCATGAAAAGATTTTTTATTTATTTTTAATCATTTTAGTGTATACAACCTGGATTCTTGTATACAAAACAGATATTTTTTTTCCATTCAAATTAACTGCAGTTTACTATACCGGTTGCATTCTTCAGTTTGCTGATTCAGTTTTTAACACATCAAAACTGAAAGAAAGATAGGCCCGATAGTTGAACGCCTCTTTCTTATGGAACCGAATGCAGTATAGTACAAGTATATTATGGAACTATCTTATAAAACCCATGTTAAGGAAGTATGTTTGACAGATGAAGCTACCAAGCAATAATTTCAAAAAGGGAGCAGCCACAATTTACACCCACCTTTGTCACTAGCATACAGTCAATTTTTCCATTTGGGAATTGAAATAGTATAAAAGCATAATATTTCAGTTTTCTGTGTCCAATGCACCTCAAAACTTTATGTGACCAGCTGTGGTCCTTCATTATGGTGTAGAGAACACACAAAATAGTCACTTAAATACATCCAGACAAATCACAGTAGCACTTCTCTAACATTCATATTTTTCAAAACTGAATTGGAAAAAAGAGAATCAATGTAAACTAAATCAGATTTGAAAGTTGGTCAATTCATAAATAGGCGTATTATGGACGGAGACATTGTTTTCATTAATAGGCCACCTAGTACTCATAAACATTCATTGCAAGCATTTTCTGTCTATGTGCATGATGACCATACTGTTAAGATCAATCCTCTTATTTGTGCTCCCCTAGGTGCAGATTTTGATGGGGATTGTGTTCATATATTTTATCCATAGTCTCTACTATCAAAGGCAAAAGTTTTAGAGCTGTTTAGTGTTGAAAAGCAAATCCGTAGTTCTCATAGTGGTAGTCTAAATTTACAACTGGTGCATGATTCTTTATTGTCACTGAAACTCATGTTTAAGACTTTTTTCTTGAACAAAGCGACAGCGCAACAATTGGCTATGTGTGTTTCACCAGTTTTACCAGAACCTGCTTTGCTTAAGGCTCACCATACAGGTCCTCTGTGGACTGTTTTGCAAATAGTACATAGTGCTTTACCTGCATTTTTTGACTACTTTGGGGAGAGGCATTTGATCAGTAAAAGTGAAATGGTGAGGATTGATTTCAATAGAGATTTATTGCAGTCATCATTCACAAAGATTGTTACTTCTGTTCTTGACAAGAAGGGAACAGAAGAGGCTGTTAAGTTCTTTAATATGTTGCAGCCATTGCTGATGGAGATTCTCTTTTTAGAAGGATATAGTGTTGGCTTGAATGATTTTGACATTCCCAAGGCTGTTACTGAAGATATAAAGAAGAAGATTCAGGACATATCACCTTTCCTGCTTCACTTGAGATCAAATTACAATGAACTTGTAGAGTTGCAAGTGGAAAGCTACCTGAAAACTATAAAATTGCCTATCGTGACTCGTATTCTAAAGTTATCTGCTTTGGGTAATTTGATAGATTCTAAAAATGATTCAGCTATCAGTAAGGTTGTTCAACAACTTGGCTTTTTGGGGCTTCAACTTTATGATCGAGGGAAGTTTTATTCAAGGCGTTTGGTTGAGGATATGAGTTTCTAGTACCAAAATAAGTATTCTGTTAATGGTGTTGACTATCCTTCTGAGGCATTTGGGTTAGTTAAGAGCTCATTTTTTCAAGGTCTGACCCCCTATGAAGAGTTGGTCCATTTCATATCATCCAGGGAAGTGTTGATCCGTTCTTCCAGAGGACTTACTGAACCAGGAACTTTGTTTAAAAATCTAATGGCCATACTTAGAGATGTCGTTATCTATTATGATGGGACAGTGAGAAACCTCTGCAGATCAATTTGAGTATGGACAGGTGGATGAAAATAGTCCTGGAAGTTCTCTTGCTGGTGAACTGGTTGGTGTATTAGCTGCTACTGCAGCATCAAATCCTGCATATAAAGCAGTTCTTGATTATTCTCAGAGCAACAACTCTTCATGGGAATCGATGAAGGAAATACTTTTGCGCAAAGTTAACTTCAAGAATGATATTATTGATCGGAGAGTTATTCTATATTTGAATGAAGTAAGTCCTGCATATAAAGCAGTTCTTGATTCTTCCTGTCATAGAATTCCCCTTATTCACCAACCACTCTTTGAACTGCTAAACACACCCTGGAACATACATTTCATGAATAGTTTCTAACATCTTACATCAGAAAGTCATTCAGGCTGCATTTGGCTCGTGAGCATTTCACAGGCATATGGCTTTGGAATTTCTACTCTTAGGCTCTTAGTAGGTTTCTGTAAATTATGAAATATGAAGAAAAATCTCTTTAGTGGCAACCAAATATACTCTAAACTAATGACCATTAAAGCAGAATAAAATTATATACACACAAATACAAATAGGCATTATAAAATGATCAACAGAAGAAACATCATGTCATGTTCTGCCCACCAATGGTATAAGTGTGGCCTACCTTTTAGTAACATGTTGATCACCAAGCTTTGGCAAAAAGTAAGGAAAACTAATTCAAGATAGAGAACTCACAGTTTTGAACTTCTCGATGTTTGTCTCAAGACAACTCTCTAATTCTGACATTTTCCCAGTGCCATAGCTATTCGCCAAGTCAACGTAAGGCTGCCATGAAGAAACATTTTATGAGTGTATTAAACTTAAACTTAATTGAATTCTATCACAAAAGACATAAAATGGAAGAAAATGACACAACTCACCTTGACGCCCTTTTCCCTCCTCCTTTACCCGGGCTTGGGACTAGCAATGCAAGAAGTTGCATTGGCGGAGTTAAAAAAGGGCTTAAGCTCCATTTGGTTTCAGAAAAAATTATATTCATAAAGATTAATGTGATGACCAAATGGAGCCTAAGACTTATATGCAAATTTACTAAAAGGTATGATAGGAACTCTTACCCTACAAATATGATGACTAAGTGACCACATGTAAAAAAGAAAAAGAAAAAAAAGAAACAGAAGAGATTAAATTAAAGACATGCAAATGCAAAATTCAAATCACAAATCATAATCTTATAAAACTAAGATTAAATTAAAGAGATTGGATGAGTTTAGATGTGCCCTCTATAATTAAACTAAGATAAAAATAAATTGTTTAGATGTGTCTAACTCAATCCAAAAGTCTGAAACCACAGATCCCTACTACCCCCACTTACAAAAGATGTTTACAGTTCCGAATACTTAATAAAAACTTCTCTCATGTAGTCATCATCCATTTCTGTCTGCAACCTACAAAAAATAACAAAAATAAATCAATTACTATTCACAATCTCATACAATAAGTTCTATTGCTTAAAAAACAATAATAATAATAATAATAATAAATTACCATACATAAAGTAGTGGGCCAAGCAATACTCGTTCCAATTGCATCCCCAATTGTTTTATATCGTCCATGGGTCCTTATCAAATCCTCATCACGTACCATTGACACTTGAACAGATACTTCCCAGAAACTAACTCCAAGTTTTTGCCCCCTACTTTTGTCAATGGATCCGTGCTTAAAACGGTTCCTTTAGCTACAGTATCCCCAGGCCTTACAATACTCTTAAGAAGAACTTGAGTCACATTAGTGCAACTCGTAGAATTCCCCTTATTCACCAAGTCTCTCTACAAATGATAAATCAATGTTAATTCTTGTATATAGCTCGAACTATGTATAATTGAAAACATATTACACATAAAAATATACATGTATATATTATAATTACTCGAGGGGTTGGAACCAAGTGGCTTGATGATGAGGAGGGTTGGTTCAAGTTGGGATTAGCTGAAACACCTAGTAATGTAGCTAGATTAATGCTTGGATTCGTTATGGTAGCCATCAATGTTGTCATAGTTTGTCTTAATGAAGATATTTGAGCATCTCTATCAGCCATAGTTTCTCTTAGTGAAGATATTTGAGCATCTCTATCAGCCATAGTTTCTCTTAGGGAAGATATTTCAGCATGCAATTCCTCATATTGTTCATCTATCTTCTGAGCATTGGAGGTCATCCCTTGGGACTGGACACTGTGGGATGTTGTGCCCCATATATTAGAAGGAGAGGGACCTAACCCGTAAGTGCGGACACGGCCATCTCGTTCGTCACCCATGACTTCCAAGAATATATCTTTCCTTGCAGTGCTGTTATGTGAAGCCTCTGGCTGCTGCGAAGTTCGTTCATTTAATTGTTCCTACAAATAAAAATCACCAATTTAGATTTGATATTGCTAAAAGATTAAACAAAATAAGAAGATACATATACATACCATTGCTCTTGCTGAGGCCTCATCCACAGGCATCCCATTCTTGCGTCTATGTGTCAACAAGAACATATCTACTCGGGTCAAATCCTCCCCATTGACCCTCTTGTTTCTCTATCATTATTTAAATAAGTTATATATGAGAAATATATTGACATCAAATTATTAGGTGATTAATAAAAAATTACCTCTTCTTCACGTATTCGTGCAAAGCTCTTCATGCCTGCAGTTGGCCAATACGTTGTTTTTCAATTTTTCATATTTATCTTATTACGGACCTAAAATGTGACACATCAACAGAGTAATTTATAAAATTTTAGCTTAAGACAGTTGTGTAATTTCATAACGTGAAGGTTTTAGTAGTTACTCATCACATACCTTTCCCTCTTTAGAGTTCCAAAACTCAATGAGGGCCTTCCACTGATCCATTTGGACATGCTCATTGAGGTCTGCTAGCCGCGCCTCATCATTATCATGAGTCGAGTAGTGGAATTTCTTCAGTTCGCACTTCCAGTCCCTCCATTTTTTTCCAATTGACATCAACACCCAAGATTTAATCTCTTTGTCAAACTGAAACTTGGACTGCATCACATGAACAAAGTAGACAATCACATATTGAATAAAGAATAGATAATAAAATAATAAAATACATAAAACAAATCACCATTACCATGAAAAGTTCGTATATATCATCCTTCTTCTCGTTTGGCACTACCCTCCAATTAGAATATGTAAGGGGTGCGTAATCCCCATTACATGCTATTGTCCCTAAAAAATTTGTCAGCTTGCTAACATTTTCATTAACGAGCTGCCCTAGATTGTTGGTGGTAATAAAAATGCGTTGCCCTTCACGCATGTTCCAAACTTGATGGCATCGTGTGGGGCCTCGACTCCTTCTCTTCGTGAACAACAAATCTGTTGAAAAAAAATGCACATAAATAATATGCAGACTTGTATAGTTTATTAGCAAAAAATGCATTAAATTTTTAAGGATATTAGAACTAATGCATAACATACCACTAGAAGTATCCTCTAATGAATCAACTGTCCGGTGTGGATCCTGAGGGAGGGACCCACTCTAGGCAGGGGAAGCTGGGGATGAGAAGGACCCGCTGTAGACTCGGGCAACAAAGGCTGGACTGGACCCGATGTAGCCGGGGAAGGCTGATGCTGGGAGGGACCCGCTATAGGCTGGGGCAACTGAGGCTGAGAGGGACCCACATCAGTCTCGAGTAGCTGAGGCTGATTGATGCCACCAGTCATAAGGCTTATCGGTAGCCTAGTCGTGCATTTAGAATGAACACGTTTCATGTCTTAAGAAGAACCTGAGTCACATTAGTGAACAGATGCATGTTGATAAGACGATTCAATTTTGAATAAATAAATAACAGAACCATATGAAAAAAGACATTTTAATTTCTATTTCATACATTAGGAAAACATGGTACTTAAGAAATCAATTATTGTACAAAATGTCGTCTCCAATGGGATCAAATAACTCAGTATCATCTATTTTTTCTTCTACCATCGGCTGGGTGGTTGGTAAATATGTGACAACTGTTGTACCATCGACATCTGTCCTTTCCCAGCTAACAGTGTCATCACTCGGGTCCTCTAAACATTGATCATCGCAGGGCGACATGCCTAAGAATGTAGCAACATCATCTGCAGACTCTTGCCTATGCATCTCAAATAAGTCTCTAGGTTTCGTCCTCACTACAACATGCCAATCCTTCTCGATGAGGTCTTGTACGTAAAACACCTGCTCAGCCTGAGATGCAAACACAAATGGTTCATCAGACAAATGTTGACCTGTATGGCATAATCATTTCAAATTCACAAGCGTGAACCCCAACCCATCTTTCTTAACACCCCTGCCTTGAGATCGAACATCAACCCAATCACACCTAAATAATACAACCTTCTGAGTACCACAATATTCCAGTTCTATGATGTCTGTCAATACACCATAGTATGTTACATCTCCTGCAATGGGATTTCTATCATTGGCACTTACGAAGCTTGATGTCTTTGCAGTCATAACAACTCCACTATGTTGAGTTTTTCTTTTTTTCTCACGATCTTTGGTGTGAAATCTGAAGCCGTTTACAATAAAACCTTTATATCTTCTTACCATACTAGGACCCCGAGCTAGCCATCTAAGGTCTTCTGAAACCTGCTCATTCCTTTCATGAAGCAACTGTTCAACCTATCCAGATACTAAAAATATTAATTCAAAAGCTCATGTTTGAATTAAAAAAAAAACATGCACATGTCCTTAAACTTATCAAATTGACTAATTACACGATCACTAAACCATTTATAAAATGTAACATTATGAATGTGTTCTATGTCCCTTGGCCATGCGCGACGATTCATCCGCTTAACAACATTCATATGTTCTCTGTAAAAGTCATTAGTTTTAGAAAAAAAAAGAGTAAGTTTATCTATGTATAAATTAAGTCCTATAGTTGGCTTACTCAAGAAATGGGCTGAGTTCATGGCAGTTAAACAGGACATATCGATGTGCCTGTGCAAATGTAATGTTATCCAGTACACAATCCTCAGAATTCCCTAATGTACGACCTACTAGTGGGAAAATAGAGGATTGTTCTTCTATAACAATGTTACCATAGTCATCATTCTGTATTGGCTGATTGAACCTTGTCTCTGTCTCATGCAGGTACCTCAAGCAGAATGTTAAGCATTCTTCTGCCAAGTACCCTTCCGCAATTGATCCCTCGGGCCGACTTATATTACGCACATACGACTTTAATGTGAGTAGATATCTATGATCACCAATAATAAAAAGTTTAAAAATATATGGTCAATTAGCATGACTAGCATAGCATGACAAATAATTTTAATTTGTAAACATTAACACGCACCTCTCAATGGGGTACATCCATCGATATTGTACCGGTCTAGCTATTTTTGCCTCACTCGCTAAATGAATGGTCAAATGCACCATAATATCAAAAAAAGCTAGTGGAAAAATATTTTCTAAATGGCAAAGTGTTAACACAATTCGAGATTACAATCGGTCAAAGTCTCTTACTCGACCAACTTTGGAACATAATTCTCTAAAGAATTCGCTCAATTCAAGTAAGACTGAGGTTACGTTCTTAGGGAATGTTGTTCGTATCACAATTGGAAGTAGTTGCTGCATCATAATATGACAGTCATGGCTCTTGAGTCCTGAAATTTTATGCTCTTTGAGATGCACACAACGTGAAATATTGGCTGCATAACCATCCGGAACTTTCACCCGCTTTAAGATTTTGCAAAACTCATCCTTCTCACTTGGTGACATAGTAAAGCATGCGGGTGGCAAATATGTCTTGTTAAATGAAAGCTGTTTTGGGTGTAATATTTGTCTTATACCCATATCTTGTAGGTCAAGACATGCCTTTACACTATCCTTTGTTTCCCCTACAACATTCAACAGCGTCGCAAGCACATTGTCACATATATTCTTTTCAACATGCATCACGTCCAAATTATGATGCAATAGATTATGCTCCCAATACGGCAAATCAAAGAAAATGCTCTTCTTTTTCCAGTTATATCTTTCTTCCTCATTGTCTTCTCATCTTCTCTTATGCCCATGACTGCCTACAGTCTTCTTCCCAAAGGTGACATTAATTCCCTGCAACTGGGCCAACACATCAGAATCAAATAGTGGAGTTGGCGCCTCACCAAATTCTTCCGTGCCGTCAAAGGATCTGCTATTAGTTTTAAACTTATGGTCATGTTCTAAAAATCGACGATGACCCATATAACAAAACTTTCGACCATGATTTAACCATTTAGATGAAGTGTCCTTATTACAATAAGGACAAGCGAGACGTCCTTTATTGCTCCATCCAGACAAGTTTGTGTTGAGGGTCAAATATTGCATATCGTACCCCACTTATTGGATTTATGAACATGGTACCATTTAATAACCCATTTTAATCATGTTTGTGTTGCGAGGTGGAATTGCGAGCTGGGATGGGAAAGGGTACCAAAAGCATGGATTTAATCAAGAATCAAGGCAAGCGACGGACCCTAGGAGACCAAGATCGGCAGATTTGCACACCAGGATCCAAGAAAATCAAGAAATTGAAGCTCAAGTGGCCCGAAAAGTGTCCGAATGTAAGATCATAGGGTTCCCACCATCTCGATCAGTTCGAAACTCCATACGTGGCACGAGGACCATAAATTAAGCTGTACACGTCGAATTTCATCTGCTCGATACCTGGAAGTGTCCCAACCGGACATTTCACCTACAATTTATCGATCTAGGGCCCACCGATCTCTGGATACGCCTCATCTTCGGTCTCGACGCCTTAAATCATGTGAAGAACCGGATGGATGGAGGAGATTTTGTACATACACCACGATGGACCCCATGTGCATTGCATGTGTACGATGCAAGTGCACTGCCAGTGCACCGTGCACTCGAAGTCGGTCGGCGCCGGCCCTTCAAATTTTCCAAAACGCAAAGCAGCGTGCGTTGTTCGTCGGTTCGCTTGTGGGCCCCACACATCATGCATGTGTCAAAGTGGCACCCTCCAAGGTGCTCAGGGAGGGGGTATTACCTTTGCCTAGGTGGCATAAACGCAGAAGATATTGAGGGTCACAATCCAGCCGTCCGAACGAAAGATGGACGGTGGACTGAACCATCTTGTGGGACCACACCGAAATCAATCCAATCTCGCCATTCCCGAACGGTTTTTCGTCCTGAATCTAATGGACGGCTTGGATTTTTCAAAAAAACAGTGAAGTGGGCCCCACCATCGTCACAGCGTCAACGTTGTGGGCTGTTTGGTATCAACAGAGAAGATCGGTCCGATGATCCGGACCATCCAAAATCATCCCAAAGTCGGACTGACCAGAGCCAAGGAGCCCGAATGGCTCAGATCCTACACTTGGAGGCAAAAAGCCTCTCTAGACACGATCTGTTACGCTGTCTTTTCTGCTAAAGATGCAGCGGATGTTGCAGCTGCGTAAGAGTTCCGCAACCTATTCCTTTTGGGACTCCACAGCAGCCCTCGGGGGAGGCCGTTCATCTTTAAAAAGGGAGAGTAGAGGAGAGAAAAGGGGGAGTTGGACGTCAGGGAGCTTGGAGGAAGACAGGTCAGCTGGAACGTGGACAGGGAGCATTCAAAAAGGGGAGCAGGAAGGTGGAAGCAGAGGGACGTGAGCACAGTTTTGGAGCGACGTGAGGAGTTGGGCTTGGACGGCTGCACAAGTGGAAGGAAGGAAGGAAGCTGGAGGCTGGAACAGGAGAGAGAGAGAAAAAGAAGAGAGGTTTTTTTAGACTTTAAAATATTTGTTGTGTTCCTTCTTTTTCTTCTTTTTCTTTGGTTTATTTGTTTTAGCCTATTCATGTGTGGCTAAACCCCTTAGTTAGGGCTAAGAGGTGAAGCCTGTAGCGAGATGGGAGGTTTTACTCTTTGCTGTTAATGTAAATTCATGGACTGAATTTGTTTGATTATGGAAGGAATGTTTTTAGTCGTTAATGGTCTGTTGTGACTGAAATTACAATGGGTCTGCAATGGCCTTGAATATTTCCTTTTTCCTTTTTTATGACGTCAGGAAGCCCTGTTGTTCACCATCGTCTCATGGGCATGGTTGGATGATCGTACCCTTCCTAACTTTCATGTACTTTTGATTGGTTGGTAATTAGTTTAATCCTGTTATTTGCTTTGTCTCCTGGGCATGGTTAGATGATGGAATCCATTCTAATTCATATACCTTTCATCTCTTGAAAACCAGATCAAGTAAGTTCAGTTTGATTTCCATGATTCCTGAAGCAGGCATAATTTCTCCCTGATCTCTACAAGTGGATCCTCTGAATCCCTAGTTTCTTTCTCTGAATTCCTTAAAGTTTTAGATAATTATTCCACAATTATTTCTTAAATTCTATTCATCAATTTACATTGGATTTATATTACATCTTTTTGCTAGTTCTATATCTAGTCAGTTTCAGATCACGTACAGGTTTCAGTCCCTGTGGATTCGACCTCGGTCTCACCGAGTTTATTACTACATCACAACCCTATACTTGGGGTGTGAACAAGTTTTTGGCGCCGTTGCCGGGGACTGACGGTTACGTTTTTCTGAAATTAATTAGTTTTAGAATTAGGTTAGGATTAGGATTTTACTAACTTTAGGTTAAAGGTTTTTATTTTATTTAGAAACTAACTTGTTTTCATGTTTTGTAGGATTCTGACATAAGTTCCTAAATTGGTAATTCCTTCCTAATTTCTCTACTTTTTCCACTTTTAAAGTTAGGGTTTAAAATTTTCTAATTCTAGTATTTTCCTATTTATAGGAAATAGTTTATTCCTCTTTTGTTTTTAGAAACTTGGTTAGTTATTCCCCTTTTTAGAAATTAACTTTCTATTATTTTTAGTTACTTTCTAATTGTAGAATTTTAGTTTAAAAACTAACCTTCCTATTTTGTAAGCCTTTAAGATAGAAATTCCTAATTCGGTACACTCCTTCTCTACTTTCTATTTTTCAGTTCTCTTTTAAATTTACTTTCTAGTTTAGGGCTCTCTTCTTTTAGAAGCTAGTTCACTTCTATCTTTCTTTTAACGGATTGTTCTTCTCTTTTTAGAATCTAACTTATTCTGTTTTATTTTGCAGTTTTTAACTTAGGACTCCAATTTGATAATTTCTTTCCAACTCTCTCTTTCTTCCTAGATTTTCTTTTCCCTTCTTAGGATTAGGTTTCGAATTTGATTGAGGGCAGTGAGTGTTTCATGCCCAAGTGGGCCCGTGACAACACTCGACGTCTCTTATTTGAAGGAGGATTGGTTGAGGGTTGACTATCCATCGCAGACTAGACACCGCTCGAAATTCCTTGAGTTAATTGAAGTTATGGTGAAGACCAACCTCCTCTACTTCCACCCGGGTGGAGGATACCCAAGATGAAAATGAGGTGCAACAGGCACCCCGCCTCGTACTTTATGAGATTATCTACAACCGGCGGAGTGAGTACGCCCTCATGCATGATTTTTCCCGAAAACACGGGACAAATGGACATCAAGCCAGGGAGTTATCCAACTCCTTCTCAAATTCCATGGACTTGAATCGAAAGTCCATATTTACATTTGAAAGAGTTCGATGAGATTATAGCTACATTATGTTTTCCTAATGTATCCGAGGATACAATTAGGCTCTTTCCTTTTTCCTTAAAAGAGAAAGCTAAGACGTGGTTACATTCACTGCGTCCTAGATCCATTGGCACATGGAACGACATGCAGAGGGAATTCATAAAAAAATTCTTCCCACATCATAAAACGATTACCCTCAGAAAAGCGATCATGAACTTTGCCCAAAAGGAAGATGAAACATTCTTCCAATGTTGGGAGAGGTTCAAAGATTTAGTCAGTTCATGCCCACAACACGGATTTGAAATGTAGCGCATTACAAAGTTTTTCTACGATGGGCTGACATCTTCCATGTGCCAAATGGTCGAGATAATGTGTAATGGAGAGTTCATTAATAAAGATGTCGACGAGGTATGGGACTACCTCGACAGTCTGGCTGAAAAAACACAATCTTGGGACTATTACCCAAAGTCGAACACCACGTCTAGGCCGACTCAATTAAAGGAGAAAGGTGGATTATATCTCTTGAAAGAAGAGGATGATCTCAAGTGTAAAGTGACTACGCTCATAAGGAAAGTTGAGGCCATGGAAGGAAAGAAGGATAAGGTTAATGAAATTGTTTGTGGCATCTGTGATTGCAACATTCATACAACTGAAAATTGTCCTACAATACCCGCCTTTCGAGGAGTGTTGAATGAACAAGCTAATGCCGTAAACAACTATCAAAGACCTTTTACTGGACCTAACTCCAATACATACAATCCTGGTTGGAAAAATCATCCAAACTTTAGTTGGAGGAATGGATAAACGGCTACCCCTCAAGGTTTCTTCAATCAAAATCCAAATCAAGTGAAACCTCAAGAGGAACCGGTTCAAAATTCCATACAAGAGCTGGCTCAGGCAATGCGGGGAATTACAGATTTTATGCAAAAGATAGATTCTCGTATGACGGTTATAGAAAAGGGGATGCTTCCTGCACAACCTCTCCCCAATCCTAAACCGCAGTACGAGATTAATGATCCCAGCTCTTCAAATCAGATGGGGCACGCTAAATCCATCACCACTCTTAGGAGTGGAAAGATCATTGATAAAACTCTTCCGGTTAGGCCCGAAAAGCCTCAAGAACCAGAAGAGGACAACAATGATGGAGCTAGTGATGCCCCACAAAAATTAGAACCGGAACTTCTAGAGAAGCCAGTTGCTCCATTCCCCCAACGGTTGGTTTCACCAAAACCTCTCTCTAACTCTCAGGATATCCTAGAGGTGTTGAAACAAGTGAAAGTCAACATTCCTCTACTTGATGTCGTGAAACAGATACCTTCATATGCCAAATTTCTGAAAGACTTATGCACGACCAAAAGACGGCAAAGTATTCAAAAGAAAATTTTCTTGACTGAGAAAGTGAGTGCCATCCTAAAGCAAGACGTGCCACAGAAATTCAAGGATCCCGGTAGCCCAACCATATCATGTGTAATCGGGGACCATCGAATTGATCATGCACTTCTTGACTTAGGAGCGAGCGTCAATCTGATTCCCTACGCGGTATACAAACAGTTAGGTTTGGGTGAATTAAAACCCACCCTAACCACACTACAACTTGCTGATCGCTCTGTTCGTGTACCAAGAGGGATAATTGAGGATGTGTTGGTCCAAGTTGATAGATTTTACTACCCTGTAGATTTTATCATCCTGGACACCGAACCCATCAATAACATAAGCACTCAGATCCCCGTCATTCTTGGTCGCCCATTCCTTGCCACTTCAAATGCAATTATCAATTGCAGGAATGGTGTCATGACTATGTCTTTTGGGAATATGACATTGGAGTCAAACATCTTTTTCAATAACGGCAGAAACTTAGAGGAGGATGACGATTTCCACGACATTAACATGATTGACTCTTTCGTGGAAGATACGACACCTCTAACCTTATCCTCCGACCATCTAGAGACGTGCCTGGCCCACTCCCATGATTTTGATGATGACATGATTAGGGAGACGTGCGCCTTGCTTGATACTGCACCGGTACTTGAAGTTAACCGGTGGAGGCCACAATTTGAAGAATTGCCACAAACCGATGTAGTGCCTCTACCGTCTAACCTCAAGCCGCCGAAGCTTGACCTAAAACCTTTGCCCTCTGATTTGAAATATGCCTATTTAGGTCAAGATGAGACATATCCGGTGGTGATTTCTGCCCACCTAGAGAAAGAACAGGAGAGTATGCTCATATCTACTCTCATTGAGCATAAAGGAGCCCTGGGATGGACGATAGCGGACCTCAAGGGAATCGATCCCTCGATTTGTACTCACCGCATATATCTTGAGGATAATGCAAAAACCGCTCGGCAACCACAACGTAGACTAAATCTAAACATGAAGGAAGTGGTTAAGGCCGAGGTTCTTAAACTATTAGACGTGGGTATCATATACCCTATATCCGATAGTCAATGGGTGAGTCCAACTCAAGTGGTCCCTAAGAAGTCCGGAATCACCATCGTAGCCAATGCCAATAATGAACTCGTGCCAACTAGAGTCACTACTGGTTGGAGAATGTGCATTGACTACAGGAAGTTGAATACCGTCACAAGGAAAGACCACTTTCCTTTACCATTCATTGATCAGATCCTGGAAAGGTTAGCTGGTCATTCCTATTACAGTTTCCTTGACGGGTATTCGGGCTACAACCAGATAGAGATAGCCCCTGAAGACCAGGAAAAGACCACATTTACATGTCCCTACGGCACCTTTGCCTATCGAAGGATGCCATTCGGACTATGTAATGCCCCTGCCACCTTTCAGCGATGTATGCTTAGTATCTTTTCTGATATGGTAGGACAATATCTAGAGGTCTTCATGGATGATTTCTCTGTTTACGGTCCATCTTTCAGCAAGTGCTTGGAAAGTCTTAAATGTGTGCTAAAAGATGTGAAGAGAAGAATTTGGTACTTAATTGGGAGAAGTTCCACTTCATGGTTCATAATTGAATTGTCCTTGGGCATATCATCTCGTCCAAGGGAATCGAGGTAGATAAGGCAAAAATCGATCTTATCTCTAACCTACCTCCACCCAAAAATATCAGAGACGTGCGATCCTTCTTAGGACACGCAGGATTTTACAGGCGATTCATAAAGGACTTTAGTCTCCTCTCTCATCCTTTATGTAATCTTCTTCAAAAGGATGCTCCGTACGAGTGGACTGAGCAATGCCAGGAAGCTTTCACCAAGCTTAAGGGCACGTTAACCACTGCACCTATCATGCAGCCACCCGACTGGAGCCTTCCTTTTGAGCTTATGTGCGACGCTTCTGATTATGCTCTTGGAGCGGTTCTAGGCCAGAGAAAAGATAAGAGGCCCTACGTCATTCATTACGCAAGTAGAACTTTAAATTCTGCCCAAGTGAACTACTCGACTACGGAAAAGGAACTCTTAGCCGTAGTGTTCGCTTTGGATAAATTTAGGTCCTACTTGATCGGATCCAAGATCATTATCTACACAGATCATGCGGCACTTAAGTATCTTCTTTCTAAGAATGATTCTAAGCCCCGCCTGATACGATGGATCCTTCTACTCCAAGAATTTGATTTGAAAATTAAAGATAAAAAGGGAGTAGAGAACGTAGTGGCCGATCACCTTTCTCACCTTAATACCTCTGATTCCCTTGAGGTGACCCATATCAATGATATGTTCCCTGATGAACAACTGTCTAGAGTTTTCCATTCACCTTGGTTTGCTAATATCGCTAATTATCTTGCCACAGGTTCCATACCGACACATTGGACTGCGCAAGATAGGAAGAAATTTTTCACCGAGGTGCGTAACTTTTTCTGGGATGATCCATATTTATTTAAATATTGCCCAGACCAAATCCTAAGGAGATGTGTACTAGACGATGCGCATTAGAGCGTTCATCTCCTTCTGTCACTCACAGGCCTGTGGTGGTCACTTTTCTGCTAAAAAGACCTCGGCCAAGATTCTGCAGTGTGGCTTTTACTGGCCCACTATGTTTAGGGACAGTCGCGAGTTTTGCAAATCTTGTGAGCATTGTCAGAAATTGGGAGCATTGTCCCATCGAAATATGATGCCTTTGACTCCCATCCTTATCATTGAAGCATTTGATTGCTGGGGCATCGATTTCATGGGACCATTCCCCTAATCGTTTGGAAATCTGTATATTTTGCTCATCGTGGATTATGTCACTAAATGGGTCGAAGCGATTCCGTGTCGAACTAATGACCATCGCACGGTCATTAAATTCCTAAAAGAAAACATCCTTTCTCGATTCGAAACGCCTCGAGCCATCATTAGTGATGGGGGCTCACACTTTTGTAATAGACCATTCGAGAGCTTAATGAAGAAATACGGTATCTCTCATAAGGTGAGCACCCCGTACCACCCACAGACAAGTGGGCAAGCTGAGATTTCTAATAGGGAAATTAAACACATTTTGGAGAAAACGGTTAACCCTGATCGTAAGGATTGGTCAATCCGATTGACCGATGCCTTATGGGCATACCGTACTGCCTTTAAAACCCCTATTGGAATGTCTCCCTTTAGACTTGTCTATGGGAAAGCTTGTCACTTGCCTGTGGAGCTGGAACATAAAGCGTACTAGGCGATCAAAAATCTTAATTTCAATCTGGACAACGCTGGCTCGCTACGCAAACTTCAATTGAATGAACTTGAAGAAATCCGGAATGATGCGTACGATAATTCGAGAATTTACAAGGACAAGATGAAAGCATTTCATGACCAACACATTTTGCGAAAATCATTCACGCCTGGTCAGAAGGTCCTTTTGTACAATTCTCGATTACATCTCTTTCCGGGTAAGCTTTGATCTCGTTGGACCGGCCCTTACATTGTTGTTACTGTTTTTCCTCATGGGGCCGTTGAGATAAGAGATCCCGACAATGGCAAGGAGTTTAAAGTCAATGGACATCGATTGAAACCATTTGTCGAGAAATTTGATTCAGAGGACATGTCCATGTCCCTGACTGCTCCCTGTTTACGAGGATTGATCTCCTAGTTATTTGGCGGACCCAGGTTATCAAGATTGATTAATTCATGGTCCATTCTTGTCTAGTTGAAGACGTTAAACTTAGCGCTCCTAGGACGCAACCCAAATTTTCATTCCATTTCACTTTTCTCATTCATTAGTTCAATGTTTGTGGGTAGCATTGCCGCAAACCCTCACGAGACTACAACTCGTCCACTAGGGGTAACCTAGGGGTTTAAAGGCTTGTTGCATTCGCTAAATGCAATCGAGAGCACCTGCGAAAGTGGTATAGGTTGTAAGTTTATTTTTATTTTTTTGTCTTGTACTAACTCGCTTTTTCGTTGATATTTTGGAGAAAGCCTCTTGATTCTTTCAGGTATTATCCTCCCATCACTTCTCATTTACTTTTTTTGTCCCATGTGCATTGCCTGCTTATTTCTTTTACATTGAGGACAATGTAGATTTTAGGTTGGGGGTGGGAGATTAGGTTTCCTAATCAGTATTTTCTTAGTCTTGAGCAGAAAGTGTGAAAATTTTAATTTTTTTTTTTTTTTAGAATTTCGTATGAATTCGAAGCAATTTTGACGGCCATCTTGGATTTAGAATTACAAGATAAAGTGATGTTGGAATTAATGACTCTTGGATTCAACTATTTGTTAGATTTCACAGTTAAGTTAGAGCTATTAATCCATGGTTAAAAGTTTTAAACATTGACTGAATCATAATTTTACATGTCACATCTCGCTTACATATTAAGGTTTCTTTCGATATTGAAGGATTAATTTGGTGATCACTAAGCTTGAAAGGAACCAACTTGAGAAAATGAAAAGATTGGGCGAATGGTTTTCACCATAGGTTTGCTCCCTACAGGTGAAGGTTTGATTCCCCAAGGTTGACATTCAAAAAAATTGGTCTTTACCATAGGTTTGCTCCCTATATGTGTAGATTCAATTCTCCTCCTTGACTGTACTTTTAAAAAGTTGACATAGTGTGAAATTCATCAAAAGCTGGAAGAATGAATCAACCTTTGGGTTAGGTGTTGGTTATCATGAATTCTAGTGTGGTGTTGGAGTGAAATTTAATGGTGTTAAGCTGAGATTACACTATACACTTATGAAACTTAATATTTAGAATCATTCTAATTAATGGATTAATATTTGAGCTTGATTATGAGGCTTACTGTGAACTTGATTTCAGGACAAAGTAATGCCAACATTCATGAATCTGAGAATTCTCATATCTGGATTATTTTGCAAAAATCACTCGAGTTTATGGAAATTGTCCTGTAATTCTCAATTTATTTTTCGCATACCTTGCTCGGGACTAGCAAGATGCTGGTTGGGGGTTGTGTTGAGGGTCAAATATTGCATATCAGACCCAGTTATTACCTGGATTTATGAACATGCTACCGTTTAATAACCCATTTTAATTATGTTTGTGTTGCAAGGGCGTATTCATGAGCCTGGACTGGGAAAGGGTACCAAAAGCATGGATTTAACGGTATCAAGTCACCAAGGCAAGCGACGGACCCTAGGAGACCAAGATCGCCGGAACTACATGCCAGGATCCAAGAAAATCAAGAAATTGAAGCTCAAGTGGCACGAAATTGTCCATAATGCAAGATCATAGGGTTCCCACCATCTCGATCAGTTCGAAACTCCATACGTGGCTTGAGGACCATAAATTAACCGTACACGCGAATTTCATCTGCTCGACTCCTAAGTGTCCCAATGGACATTTCACCCACAATTTCGATCCGGGGCCCACCGATCTCCGGATACGCCTCATCTTTGGTCTCGATGCCTTAAATCATGTGAAGAACCAGATGGATGGAGGAGATTTTGTACATACACCACGATGGACCCCATGTGCATTGCATGTGTACAGTCTGTAAGTGCACCAGCCGTGCACCAGTGCACTAAATAGTTAGCAGGCGCTGACCGACTTCCTCTTCAAAATTTCCAAAAACACAAACAACGTTCTAGCGGTATCCACCGTTTGACCATAGTGGGTCCCAATCATTGTCCAAATGGCAGATCTAGACCGTCCATTGGTCTCCCATCGAGCCTCTTGTCATTGCCTAAGTGGCAAAATTGCAGAAGATATTGAGGGTCACAATCCAGCCGTCCGAACGAAAGATGGACGGTGGACTGAACCATCTTGTGGGACCACACCGAAATCAATCCAATCTCCCCATTCCCAAACGGTTTTTCGTCCTGAATCCAATGGACGGCTTGGATTTCCCAAAAAAATAGTGAAGTGGGCCCCACCATCGTCACAGCGTCAATGACGCTACTCTGTTTTGCGTCCGGAAAAGCCAGGATTTCTGTGCGATTTTGGCCCACTATAGTTGATTAGAGGTATGATCCAAACCATCCATCGTGTATCTCGTCCAGAGATTTCCCAAGAGACGTCATCTATTTGGAAAGAATGTGAGGGAAGTGGAAGTTTTCTTCTTCCATTTTCTTGGCTGCAAAACGCCCCTACGCACCAGCCTTGCGTAAATAAAACTTTCGCAGCCTACTCCTTCTCGGACTCAACCTCTCCACGCCCCTACGCACCAGCCTATAAGGGAGAAAGGGAACGTGTGGAGGAGGCCAGGGTGTGGAGGGGAGTGGGACGTCAGGGAGCTTGGAGGAAGACAGGTCTGCTGGAACGTGGAGGCTGAAAACGGGAAGAGAGGGCTGCTGGAACGTGGGAGCGGAGAAAAAGAGCTGGCACGTGGAGTTTGGCTTGGCTGGAACAAGGAGGACGATTGAAAGGGAGATGGGAACGTGAAGACAGGGAGGAGAGAGAGAAATTTTTTATTACTTTCCTTGGTGTGGTTTTTCTGTCCTCTTCTTTTTGTTTTGTGTTTTTGTTTATTTTAGCCCATTCATGTGTGGCTAAACCCCTTAGCTAGGGCTAAGAGGTGAAGCCTATAGCGAGATGGGAGGTTTTACTCTTTGCTATTAATGTAAATTCATGGACTGAATTTGTTTTTATTTGATTATGGAAGGAATGTTTTTAGTCGTTAATGGTCTGTTGTGACTGAAATTACAATGGGTCTGCAATGGCCTTGAATATTTCCTTTTCCTTTTTTTTATGACGCCAGGAAGCCCTGTTGTTCACCATCGTCTCCTGGGCATGGTTGGATGATGGTACCCTTCCTAACTTTCATGCACTGTTGATTGGTTGGTAATTATTTTAATCCTGTTGTTTGCTTTGTCTCCTGGGCATGGTTAGATGATGGAATTCATTCTAATATATATACCTTTCATCTCTTGAAAACCAGATCAAGTAAGTTCAGTTTAAATTCCATAATTCTTAATGCAGGCATAAGATCTCCCTGATCTCTACAAGTAGATCCTCTGAATCCCTAGTTTCCTTCCTCTGAATTCCTTAAGTTTCGATAATTATTCCACCATTATTCATCAATTTACATTGGATTTATATTACATCTTTTTGCTAGTTCTATATCTAGTCAGTTTCAGATCACGTACAAGTTTCAGTCCCTGTGGATTCGACCTCGGTCTCACCGAGTTTATTACTACATCACAACCCTATACTTGGGAGTGAAAAGTTTGCATATGCAGGGAAGTCATTGATAGTCCACAACAATGCCGCACGTAATTGAAACGTCTCATTGCTTGAGGCATCATAAGTGTTTGCACCAACCTTCCACAATTCCTTCAACTCATCTATCAAAGGTTGCATATACATGTCAATGTCATTACCGGGTCCATAAGGGCCAGGAATAAGTAAGGACAACATGAGATTAGGTTGCTTCATACACATCCATGGTGGTAAGTTATATGGTATCAGAATAACAGGCTATGTGCTGTGAGCAATACTCATTATCCTGAATGGATTGAAATCGTCAGCTGCTAACCCAAGTCTAACATTATGACCGTCCGAAGAAAAGCTTGGGTGGTTGTGGTTAAAAGTTTTCCACGCCGGGGAATCAACAAGATGCCTTAATATTCCATCGTCAGTGCGTCCTACTTCATGCCATTTCATAGAGGAAGCTGTTTTTGATGACATAAACAACCTTTGAAGCCTTGATTTCAAGGGAAAATGACGCAATATCTTAGCTGAAATTTTTCATCCTTTGCAAATGAAGAAGATCCCTCATCATCTGACCGATGTTCATCCATTTTTCATCTGGAAGTACCACATATAGCACATGATTGCTCATTGATGGCCTCCTTCCAGTACAACATACAATCATTGGGACATGCATCAATTTTGTTATATTTGAGGCCTAACTCCCCAATAATCTTCTTGGTTTTATAGAAAGACTTTGGCAACATTTCACCCTCGGGAAGAGCCTCCTTCAACAATTCAAGTAACATGGTGAATGATTTATCACTCCATCCACCAAGGCACTTTATGTGATAAAGTTTTACAACGAAAGAAAGCTTAGTGAATTTCTTACAACCTGGGTACAATTCCTGATCAGCATCTTCTACCAATTTGAAAAATTATTGTACTTCAGTATTCTGCTCCTGTGTAGGTCCGTATGACATGTGGCCCGCATCACTCTCTTCACCATTTAGATTTGAAATACCGAACACATCATGTAACAATCCGTGCATATCATTATGTGGATCTGGATTATCGCCTACGACATTTGTGGTAGCAGGCATGAAAGAAGACATAAGCTCCCCATGGAAACGCCAGTAGGTGTAACTTGTATTAAATCCGTCACACACGATATGATCATATGCTACTTCTCGAGACACCCAGAAGTTATTGTTACAGTTCTTACATGGACATCGGATCCTCCCTCTATTACTTGCATTTGCAAATGCAAAATCTATAAATTTCGCAGCTCCATTTAAGTATGCGTCGCTGACCCTAAATCAGACAATGAAATTAGAGGATATGTCAAAAGAACGCATCTTGACCACTAAGCCACAACAACTAAAATGAGAAGTTTCTAAATGGATACCTTGGCAGATGAATCCAACTCTTATCCATAAGTATCTTCCTTAACCACTCAGACGGGTTAGTGAAAATACACTCTGGGCCTGACAAAGCTTCCTAATATAATTTAAACAAGCCCCATTATCATCCGTTCATTTAGCAAAGGAAGCCAAGTTACAATAATAACATGTCCCCCTAAAAAATAAATCCTCCAGGGTATATATATATATATATATATATATATATATATATATATATATATATATATATATATATATTGTAAGTTGTTTATTTCTATTCTCAATCGCAAGTATATTCATCATCCAACCAACTATAAATAAAGCAATAAAAATATTATTAAGCAAGATCAATTAACAACTATAAATTATAATTAGATGTTCAACAACTCAGTTGATCTGTTCATGTAAATAAGTCCTACTTCCTCATGAACGTCATAAAGAAATCAATGTTATATAGCAAAATTGCTAGATGCTTTACATTTTCAAGTCATGATGAGCATTAGTCGAACATATTTAAGCTTGTGACAAAGCCTAACACAACTATCTATGATAAAGGCTTAGGCTTAGATGATGATGACGACTTAATAAATAAATAAATAAATGCGCAAAAATTAGAATGTGTAGGGATATTGTTGCTGTGATGACATTAGCAGAACTACTAAAAAATGAAATGGGCACTAAAGAAATAATAGAAAGTAAATGCACCAAAAGGCAGAGACAATCCATTTAATGAGACAGTTACCAGTCCAATAGTTCTCTAATCTAACCAATGGATGCCCCAGTCATTAAAACTTGCATATGGAAAAAATCCTTACCCTTCAATTGATAGTCTCTAATGAACCTTAAGGGAAAAAAAGAAGAAGAAGAAGAAGAAGCAACAGTTAGACATTTAGCTAAAAATTTATCCAATTGCTCTATCTTTGTTTCAGTTTGAAGGGTTTAAAAGAGTAAGAGGCAGGCCCAAAAAAGGAGTTGCAAAGTCAGTAATAAAAGACATGATGCAATATGTTCTAACTAATGTTATGACCTTTCATGGAGTGGAATGGCTGAACTTGATTCATGATAAGGTTTAAATGACGACAGTGATGATGATGCTCTATTATTGCAATCCAGGAGATTTCTGGCACACTGGTTAACGAAGTTAGGGCCATAATATCAATGGTCTTGATCAGTAGAACATGAGCCCTGATCATACAAATCGAAATATGAGTATGATATGGATATTCACAATCAATCAGCATTGTGTAACCTAAAAAATTATATTACACAAAGTCAAAACATGTGTAAGTATCGATCCCATGGAAGATCTAATTTAAACAGTCAATACATGCATGGGATATGAGGTGGAGTGTCCCACCATTATGAAAATGCTCCGCTCCTTAAAGAAACCCATCTGCCTCTTTAAAAATGATACGTACATGCATATATTAGATAGTGGAGAGTGCTAGTTACACACACCATGTCTTCTTCGATCAAAAATGATACCTACATGCATATATTAGATAGTGGGGAGTGCTCGTTACACATACCATGTCTTCTTCAATCACCAAATAAGAATGCAACACACGTGCTAAGGTTGAAAATGCTTAAGATCCAAACATTCATAGGGTGGTTTCCTCTCAATGCAGATCTTTCTATCATGAAAATCAGACTAGCCTACTCATCAGTTGAGCAACAAATGCATATTTAATATCAACCATTGGATATAATTTTCTAGCTGTCCATATCTAGGTACGCATGTAGCCCACCCAAAAATTGAATCATCCATTAAAAATAAAAAATAAAAAATTTAAGTTGAGGATCGTTCACTATAAGGGTCATCTAGAATATGCATGATGGATGATACATAGATGCTACATTGGCACGTGAGTTGCATATACGGTTAGTTCTTGAAGATGGGCCATATGGAAATACCATGCTCGAGGGCAATCACAAGCACCTCCTTAACTGAAGTGAGAGGAGTCATAACAGGGGATAGGTCCTAGATTTAATTCTTAGAATAGAACGGAAGTGCAAAAGAAGCAACCCATTCAATCTGATCAATCTACTCCCTGGGGAGGTTGGAAATCAAATGATGTAGGATTTTTTTTTTTAAAAAAAAAATAATAAAATCAGACTTTGTTACTAAAAATTCAACAATATACGAATTCAGCCGAACCCATCATAGAAACAGTACTCAAACTTTAAAATTTTAAAAAAATTAAAAAAAATATTTTGAAAAATAAAATATTTTGAATTTCCAATCAGCTACACCAAAAATCAGTTTCAAACAGTAGTTAAGAAATAGCAAGTGTTTTTCCCTACATGTTAGAGAAATGCTTTACACAGGTCCAAGTGAAACAATTTGAGAACAGGGCAACAACATCATTATAGGTTCCTGAACACAGTAAATATCCTCGTGAGGCTAAACCTTTGTAACAATACTACAAATGAAGCCAACTACTACATTCATTAAAACAAAGAAAAATCATATCAAAAATTAAATGATTAAAGATGGACATCAAAAGGATTAATTTGTTGTTACCAGTCCTGTTGCATTTTGCAAAACCAAAAACCACTCCCAAGAGGACTCAGACCTTTCCGAACTGTTACTCTCTTTCCAATATGCCAGCTTCTCACAACCACTCAATTCCCACCTCAAGGAAAGAGATGATGAGTTTGCAAAAGCCCTTCCTAATGAGGTGGATCTATGTTGATTGTTCCCCTCCCATATATCAGGTTAGTCCACTCATGGATGGGCCAAAAAAGAATGAAAGAAACAAAGAGATTAAATGTACAATAGTGGTACACGTTATTGGTTGAAGCATTTCTTCAAACAACTAACTAGCAGATGTCAGCGGCCATGGACAACCGCAGATATGGCTGCCACTGCTTGATAATCGAAAGGGGAAGTGAGAGAGAGAGAGAGAGAGAGAGAGAGAGAGAGAGAGAGATGAAGGGAGAGAGATCGAGAGAGAGTACCTTCGATTTTCTCTTCTTTCAAGAGAGGCCGGAGTGTTGGGATTTGGGGATGAGGCGCGCGATTTGGGGATGGGGCGATTTGGGAGAGAAGAGGGAAGAAGGGTTTTTGGGAGAGAAGAGGGAAGAAGGGTTTTTTGGAGAGAAATATTGGCGTGTGCGATTCGGAGATGGGGCGATTTGGGAGAGGAGGGAAAAATGGGTTTTGGAGAGAGAAGGCGGGCGCGATTTGGGGATGAAATTTGGGAGGCAAAAGACCCTCTTCTTTGTTTTTGTTTTAATTCCACTGACGCTGGCTTATCCGTACACGGGCGGCCATGTAAAAACGCCACACATTTTGTATCTACACGGGCGTTTCGCTGGGGCCGCCAGTGAGAATCCGCCGCTGATTATGATATTTCTTGTAGTGATTAGAGATTAAATGAATGATCTAATGAATTGAAATGAACGTTTTGATTGAATGAATGAGTGATTATACAGGTTCAACAGGTAAACATTCACAAGTTTATTCAAACAAATATTAAAAGATAAATAAATACTTTTAACTATGGTTTGTAATTGAAGTTAAAATGTAATGTAAGCCCTAATTAGTAGAATTCGGGATAAAGATGGATTTAGCCTTTATTGGCATCAATTAAGGCAGGCTAAAAATTGAATTTAACCTCAATTGTTGAAACGAGATTAAAAGTTAGATTTAGCCTTAATTTTGACTCGCTTATCGAAACTGGGTCTACAACCCCGTGGTTAATGGCTTTAGCCTCGGTTGTCGAGAATTAAGGTTAGAAACTCCATTTAGATTGTAGGCAATTGAGGCTAAAATTTAGTTAGATTTAGTCTCGATTGGAAATGACCAAATCTAAAAACTTGATTTAACCTTAGTTTGAAATAACCAAAGTTAAAAAGGTTCTTTTAAACTTGATTGAAGAATCAAAGCTAGAAGCTAAAAGGTTCTTTTAGCCTCGGTTGGAGAACCAAGGTTGAAGGGCTTTTTAACCTTAGTTGTCAGAACCAATGCTAACTTTAACCATGAGAGCAGTACCGATTTGAATAACTGAGGCAAAACGGAGGCTTAAGGCTTTAGCCTTGGTTTTTAACTTTTTAGCCACTTTTTTAAATTGAAGTTAAAGGCTTGTTTTCTTGTAGTGTCCTTGACTTGTGAACATTCTTTGTAGTCGTGGATCTAAAGCCTTTGGGGTTGTTTCATGCAATCCAAGTACTGGCAAGGCTTGCTAATAGCTCAAGGTCTCAGAGGGACAGGTCAGTCTTGCCCCCTTTGGAAAGCTCTGCTTCAGCTCTTCCCTTTGTTAGATGAGCATGTGCAGCTACTCATTGGTAGTGGATCTAGCAGTATGTGGCACAACAACTGGTCAGGGTTAGGACCGTTGGCATCATCTCCCTCCCTTCACAATCTTGTGGCATCGGCTGATAGTTGTATTGCTGATTTTTTGGACTTTAATGGGCTGAGACATACCATTCCGGTCCTTCTTCCCGATTGGCTCTGTGAGATTATTATCCAAGGAGGTTTTTGCACCTCTGACGGCGATGATAAGCTGCTTTGGCCTCATGACCCGATGGGAAAGTTTTTTGTTTCTTCCACTTGGAACATTTTCTGTGAGCGAGGTGCGGTGCTCCCTTGGCCGAATTATGTCTGGAATTTGGTGACTCCTCCAAAGATTTCTCTCCTAACATGGAGAATTCTATAATGGTCCCTCCCTATCAATGTTCTCATCCAACAGAAGGGGGTTCACATGGCTTCCAAGTGTTCATGTTGTCCTGATGAGTACTCCTCTGGCCCCAGTGTTGAATCCCTTGGCCACCTCTTCCTGGAAGGCGCGCTCGCCTCGTGCATTTGGCGTCAAGCTGTAGCTATGTTCAGGTTACAGATTTTCAGGCACTTCTCCATCTAGGATTGCCTTCATTGGTGGTGGATTAGGCCCTTGCCTCAGTCCATCAACGGCAAATGTTTTCGGTTAACCCCAGTTTTCATCTTGTGGGAAATTTGGAAAGCGAGAAATGAGGCGAGATTTGATAATAAACGGCCCTTTGCGTCTGTGATGCTATCAAGGGTTAAATGGTGGCTTTCTACACTCTTCCCGACCTTAGCTTCGAGTTTGCATCCTTGTCCTCAGACTCGAATTGCGGCAGTCAACCCTCCCCGTTTCCATGACGCTGCTTGTAAGGTTTCAGTTGTCAGGTGGATGAGACCGGTGGAGGGATTTCTTAAGTTAAATGTGGATGGATCAGCCTTGTCCAATCCCGAACCTGCTGGTGCTGGGGGCATTGTTCGTGACCACCATGGTAATGTGATTCTTGCATTTGCTAACGGCTATGGCAATGCCTCAAAAATTTGGCTGAAGTGAGGGTTGTCCACGATGGCATTCTCCTTTGTTTAAGCAGGGGACTTCATAATATCATCGTCGAGTCGGACTCTACCTGGGTTGTGCGCTGTCTCCAAATGCAATGCACCCCCTCCTAGAAGTGGACTTATTGGCTGTCCAGAATTTTTTCTCTCTTGAGCAGAGGTTCATTCCGTCTATCCCACATTTTTCGGGAAGCTAATGGACCTGCTGATAGTTTGGTGAAGCTCGACAGCAAGTCGCAGTCCAACATCATCTTTGATTCCATGGCCTCCTTGCCCCAAATCGCCAGATTCTTGACAAGGCGGGACTTGGCTCGATCAGAGATCAAGCTACTAGGCCTCAGCGCTAGGCTTCCCTCCCCTTCTGGTTTTGGTTCCCTGTTGGTCGTTGGTGGTTTTTTTTTTCTTTTTGATTCTTTGTTTTCTTGTTTAGTTGGGTTCTTGGGTTTTTTTTCTTTTTGTATAGCAAAGGATAGGCAGGTCAGTTCCTTTTTCTCTGGCTTCCGCCCGAAATTTCGAGGATGTAATTTTGGCCCTTCCCAGTTAATGCACTCTCTTTTTCCTTAAAAAAAACAAAAAATCTTTGCAGTCGTGATCCCTTTAAATTCCGACCTCATGGAAGAATATGCTATTGAGGAAGTAACTCACCTCTTAATAACATCAAGAGGAGCAGATCTTACTGTAAAAAACCTCCCATTATCTTTCTTTCCACAGGATGGTCCCGGGCCAGGTTTGGGATGAGGTTGAAAGATGTAGGGGAAGGCTTAGACATAGCTTGGCATGGCCCTAATGCAGCCCATTGACACTCCTAACTGTTTCGGAAAACATGGATTGGTGGGGGGATAAGCTCTTCCCACACTCCTACACGCAAAGCCAATGAACTCATCAGGCGGCCACTAAATCAAAGTACAACTAAGGAAAGGTTGCATAGTTTTTAATTTTGACCTTTCGCCAAGGAATCATATGATACACGTCCCATTGCTTCGCATATCATGCGTCAGTTCTCAATTCAGAGAAGAGGAGCCTTTGGTTTGTTAATCCAAATCACTGGATTGTTCAGTCACACCATGGATGGACTTCTAAAATTTCCACAAGATGACGTCTTTATCCTTTCAATTTGTGGTCTACAAATCAACAGTTATGAGAAATGCAACAATGGTCCACATTCAACTTAAAAAAATAAAAGTTACCTACATCATTCAATGTAGGAAATTTTTGGGGTGTGGTCTATCCATCATGCAATGCAATATTCCAATGATCTGTATTATCAATTCATTCAACGTAGGAAAATTTTGGGGTGTGGTCTATCCAACGTAGGTCGACAGCTCGAGCACAGTATCCCATACCACCATCCCTGGCTAATGAGACTCCAACATTTGGATGTTTAATGGTAACCTCCTTGACTAGTGGCCGGTCATAACGTAACAAGTGGATCTTACCATCTTATATATATACAAAAACAATCCATCAAGCCACTTAGGGCAAATATCAAATGGAAGCCACTTGGGCAAATATCATATCAATGCCACGTGGGGCAAATATCATATCATAGCCGCAAAGGGTAAATATCATATGAAAGCCGCAAAGGGTAAATATCATATCAAAACCGCAAAGGGTAAATATTGTATTAAGCCACAAATGACACAAGAATCCGCAAGATGGTAAGTCCACAACAAACTTAGGGCGTGTTTGATTTTTGAGGGAATAGGAAAACACCCTTGAAAAAGATCATTATTACCTTTTCCCCTGTTTGAATTTTCAAATGCATTTTTGTCTCGAAATTGGTCCGAAAAAGTTGACTTACATTTGTGGGCCCCACTGTGATGTGCATGACATATCCACACCATCCATCTGTTCTATCAGAAGATTTTAGGGCCTTAAGTCCAAAATTGAGACAAACGCAATGCTCAAGTGGCCCATACCATGGGAAACAATGGCCTTAAACGTATGCCATTAAAAGTTATTTTATTTATTGGACCCACATTAATGTTTATTTGTCATCTAACCTATTCATGAAGTCATAAAAACATCTAACCTGTCATGCTTCGGTCCCTCACTTCTGGAGCTCACGCGAATATCCCCTATTAAGTTTCTTACTGTCTGGCGATCGTCCCAAGCTTGCAACGGTTTCCTTAACGATTGTGAACTACATAAATCCTCTAATATTACATTGGCAATTAAATGGACTCCAGAGGTGGTTTCAGGCACTGATGGTAGGTGGGTGAGGCTGTTTGGAATCCTGGCTCATGCCTAGATGGAGTCCGTTTTATTAGACCTGGGCAGAGTTTTGCAAATCAATCCAATCAGCGAATTTGGAATCTTCCAATCTTTGGCTCGTCTCAGAATTGCTATTAGCCCGGGAGTGAACCTGGTGAAGGTCCTCAAACTCTGAGTTCTTTCCAAGTGCTATCCAATATGGGTTGAGGTGGAATCGACCCTCGTTCGGACTCCCTACCCTCCGAAGCAGGCATCCAAAGAAAGCACGAAAGATTGGGTGCTCAAGACTTTCCAAACCTCTTGGCCGCCTTCCCCTACACGCTCGCCAACTGTTTGTGAAATTGCCGCAGACACAAGCAACAATGATGTTTTGCATCCTTCATCTGGGGCTTGTGTCCCACATGTGGAGGAGTCAGCCCTAACTGCTAGCAGTGGCCCATATGTAGCCTCTCGGCCGCCTTTCCGTACACGCTCGCCAACTGTTTGTGAAATCACCGTAGTCCCAAGCAACATTGATGTTTTGCATCCTTCGACTGGGGCTTGTGTCCCACATGTTGGGGAGTCAGCCCCAATTGCTACCAGTGGCCCTTATGTAGTTGTCACAACCCACGAATTAAGCAACACAGGTAATGCTAACCGAGAAATCTACGTGACCCAACAGGCTGCCCGTTCACCTGACTTAGGTCGAGGACAGCCTCCCCCTGTTCTTGTGAGAGACGGAACCACTCCAGAAATAGATACTATGCCTTCTTTGTGCCCCAACCCTTCTATGCTTCATATCCAAACCTCTACCCCGGCTTCGTAGTTCATTCCCATATCCAGCAAATTTCCTCTGGTGGAGATAGATTCAACACTGTTTCCCGCTGTCAATGGCTGGAACCATGTGGGGGGAGTGGGGACTACAGGACTAGGCGATCTTGGCACAGATGTTCAGGCTTACAACCTAGGCTCAAATTCTAGTTCTATCAACCTTCCACCAGCGTCATGCAGAGAAGAGGTAGATACAGGTGGAACCAACACAAGGGAAAGGGACAAGTCACCCAACAAGCGGCCAAGCCATTCCCAGTTGGTGAGAAGCCAGTGCCAGCCGACTACACACCACGAATGCCCTCCTCTCATCTATGTGACTAAGGAAGTATCCTAACACCAGTTAAGCACGACCCTCTGCAACGATAAGCATTCAGCCCCAAACCACTTTCGTGCCCTCTCAGTGGAACTAGGGGAGTATTTTAGGCAGAAAGACAGGATTTCAGAACTGAACCACAGGATTTCCAAAGGTCATCTCCGATCCAGATCTCTTGGGGACAGTTCTTCATTTCAAGACATGATGAGACCTGCATGTGTCTCTAGCCCAAGCACATCCTCTCATGCCTCTAAGGGAGACTCCTCCCCTGATACGATTGGTCGACGGTGGATAAGTGCAGCAGATTTACCTCCCTGCAGAGACGGTTTGGTGGTAGATCTTTCTCCTTTCTTCTCTCATATTCAAGATGATTTGGTAGTAAACAGCTCTGGCCAGGAATTGGAGATATCCGTTAGACACGCTCCCGAACACCAATGCGAGGAGGGGGAGTTGAAAGGCCCTGATCAGCCCCAGGACAGTCCAGAGGAATAGGCTACGACTAGGAAAAGAGCTGCGGTTGGTTTCAAAACCCTCCCCAGGAAGAAGGGGACCAGAAGAACTCTCAAAAATCTTGCAGGGGTGGCCTCCAGGGATGAATGGCTATCTAGACTATGGCGAGTTCAGAGAAGGGTAGCGACGAACAATGGATCACATGACAGATAAAATTCTTGTGTGGAATGCCCGCGGGGTGGGAAACCGACCCACCATCAGAACCGTCAAGCAGCTCATCAAGGTCCACAACCCATGGATCCTGTCCATTTTAGAGCCAATGGTTAGTGACTCCAAGCGAGTTCAGATTGGCCTTCGAATTGGCTTCCACTCATCGTTCTCCAACCAGGACATTGGTGGAAAAATCTGGATCTTTTGCAAGCACCATCAATTTGTTCAACAGCTCTCCAAATCAAACCAAATGATATCCCTGTCCATTACCACGCAGCAGCATTCCTTTCCTTCACTATTGTCTGTGGTCTATGCAAGCTGGTCGCGAGTGACGCGGCGGGTGCTGTGGGAGGAAATGGCGGTGCTGTCCAGTGCTGTTTAGGGGTCGTGGGCTCTGTGTGGGGATTTCAACGCGGTTCGAGAAGCGAATGAGCATTACAGCAGAGGTACTTTTGCAAGCAGCAGTACGAGGGAATTTTCGAAAGCTATCAACAAGGCGGGCCTGATCGATGCGGGTTTCCATGGGAGTAGGTTTACGTGGTCTAATAACCACTCAGGATCGACACGTGTGTGGGCTCGGCTGGACCGGGTGCTGATGAATACAGCGTGGAGCACTGCTTTTCCTTCATTCCAGGTACACCACCTTCCTCGTCACAATTTTGACCACGCTCCGCTCTTATTGGATTTTCCTCGACAGCTATATGCAGGTCCGAAGCCTTTCTGATTCCAACGCATGTGGGCCCACCATGATGCGTTTCTTCCCCTGGTGAAAGATGCTTGGTCCTCGACTTCTGACAGCAACCCCATTACCAATCTTTTGGCTAAAATGAAAGCTGTTAAGGACAGTCTGAGAACTTGGAACAGGACTGAATTCGGCAACATCTTCAACGCTGTCCAACAAGCTGTCAAGTCTCTTTTCGATCTAAAATAGCAGATTCAGCAAGGCGACGTCACAGAGACAGAAAACAGTTCTTTGCACAGCAACCTTCTCCAAGCCAGGGCCTCGCTCTCAAAGCTGGAACTCCTTGAAGAAGTTTTCTGGAAACAGAAAGCTAGGAACAACTGGCTTGAGGAGGGGGACAGGAACACAGGATTCTTTCATACGTCGGTAGCAAACCGAGCCAGAAAATCTCTCATCTCCTCCATCCGTCTCGAGTCTGGGCAGACCGTGGAGACGCAGACTGAGATCAAAGCAGAAGCAATTAGATACTTCCACTCCCTCTTTTCAACCGGGGCGGTTGTTCTTGGGGGTGGAATCTGGGATGTCATTCAACCCTCAATCTCGGAGGAGGATAATAACTATTTGATGGGTAAACCGTCCATCGATAAGGTGTAGCAGGCGGTTCGGTCTATCCCTGGGGACAACGCGGCCAGCCCGGACGGTTTCACTGTCGCGTTCTTCTCCACCTGCTGGGAGATTGTCAGCTACGATCTCCTCTATGCAGTCATCGCTTTCTTTGAAGGTGCCTCGCTACCCAGGGCCTTCATATCTTCTCTCCTTACTCTCATTCCAAAGAAGGAAGCTCCAAGGTGGTTTGCAGACTACTGCCCATCAGCTTATGCAATGTGGTGTACAAGATCTGCGCCAAAGTCATAGCAAACCGTCTGAGCAACTTTCTGCCTTTCATAATTTCCCCTGAACAGGGAGCTTTCGTCCAAGGTCGTTCCATCTCAGATAACATCGCACTTGCCTAGGAAATGTTTAGAGAAATCAACAGAAAAGTGAGAGGTGGGAACATTGTTATCAAGTTGGACATGGAAAAGGCTTATGACAGAGTGGAGTGGCCCTATTTGAAGAAAGTTCTATCTCGTTTTGGCTTTTCTGCTCCTTGGGTCAGTCTCTTCGAGCGGTGCTAGAGCAACTGTTGGTTCTCCGTACTTGTTAATGGGGAGGCGAGCGGTTTCTTTAAGTCCACTCGGGGGCTTTGACAAGGCGACCCCCTGTCTCAAAGCTTGTTTATCCTGGCTTAGCTAGTTAACCAGAGAAATTGTTTCCCTTTTAAAGGTAGAAAACAAAGTACTCGGGTCTCCCACCTCCTTTTTGCTGATGGCACGCTCCTTTTCCTTAATGGAGGGATCCACTCAGTCTGAGCAGTCAAGCACTTCATTGACAGGTATCAACAAATCTTAGGTCAGAAGGTTACTTTTCATAAGAGTGTGTTTGTGCATCCTAAAAACATGACGCCTTCCCGAATTGCAAGCATTCAAAGGGAGCTGGGATCGATCACCCCAGTGGAGAGCATGATCTACCTTGGGGTCCCAATTTCAGCGGGAAGACGGAAACACTACTCTTTCCAGAGGTTGATCGACAAGGTAAATGGGCGAATTGGTGGCTGGAAAGCGAGGTTCCTCTCCTTAGCAGGTAGGGCAGTTTTGGTCAACCACGTTCTGGCCAGCGTCCCTGTCCACACGCTTGTTGCCACACACGTTCCAGCTGGGGTCCTGAAAACTCTGGAGAGTAGCTTTGCTGATTTTCTTTGGGGATGGGGAGAGGGTAGGAAAACACTCCATTAGAGGAGTTGGTGTCACGTTGTGCTGCCTAAGAACGAAGGGGGATTGGGGATTAGGAGGCTTCAGGATGTTATAAATGCATTTCGTATCAAGATGGCTTGGTCATGTGTGAACACGATGAATTCCAGCATGTGGGCAGATTTCATGCGTTTGACCTATGCTCAGGGTCTGGAAACTGATGGTCAGCATCCCCTTATGAAGGCGGCGTCCCCCTTATGGAAACGAATTAGAGCTTTCCTCCCTTTTGTCAGGGCTACTATTCAATGGCAGATTGGTGAAGGAAATCTGCACCTTTGGAGAGACAACTGGACTCAAATGGGCCCTTTGCAAGACAAGCTGACGGTCAACATTCCTCCTGCGCTCCAATCACTCCTAGTGAAGGATTTTTTGGGCCAAATGGGCCCCCTTCCTCCTTCAACTGTGTTCTTAGTTATTTCCCAGGAGCATATTAACGCAATCTTTAAAGGGGGTTTTTGTGTTTCTGGCAGCGCTGACTCCCCTTGCTGGCCGCTCCATCCTTCTGGACAATTTTCAGTTCACTGACGGTTTGGGGCTGAAAAATCTGGAACCTCTGAATTCCCCTAAAATTGTCAACCTTCCTGTGGAGAATCCTTAAAGAGGCAGTTACGGTAGACGCTGCTGTCTAATCCCGTGGGGTGCAGATGGCCTAGAGATGTAGTTGTTGTTGTGATCAGTCCAGCAGGCATTGACCCTCAGTGGAAACAGCCGATCATGTCTTCCTTCATAGTGCCAGGGCGAGCGCTGTTTGGTCCCATTTCGCTCGGATTTATGGTGTCCCCATGCTTTACAACCTGTCGATAGGAGAGTGGCTCGCCCACTGGTGGGGCTCACATTCAATGCCTGGCCTTGTAGTTTCTTTCAAGAATGAGGTGTCGTGCTTTATCTTGCGGGAGCTCTGGAAGCTCCGCGTACTGAACTTCTTATATCTCGCATCTCGAGCTGGTTAAGGAATATTGTATATAGTAGATCTTCGCCGACATCTTGTATGGCCAGCCAAAGTAGGATTCTCTCTTCTCTTAGGATTTCTTCTCGAACCATTCATGATGTTTCCCACGTAATTTGTTGGAAGAAACCCCCTTCTGGGTGGGTTAAACTAAATGTCGATGGAGCGTCTCGAGGCAACTCGGGAGTGGCTGTGGGCGGAGGGGTTTGCAAGAATGAGGATGGGAATTTCCTGTTTGGCTTTTATGTTGGTTATGGTCTCACCTCCAACACCAGAGCTAAACTGAGGGCAGTCCATGATGGCCTCCTCCTTTGCTTCAACCGCGGGCTATCTAACATCATTGTGGAATCTGACTCTGCTATAGTTATTTGTTTTTTGTTAGGAGGGGCTGACCCAGGTTGGAAATGGAAATATTGGATAGCTAGGATTCACGTGCTCACCTCCTTAGGTAATGTTAGTTCCAGCACATTTGCAGAGAAGGGAATGGATCGACGGATGGAATGGCGAATCTCGGATGTGGGGATCAACATTCCGCCGTTTTATCCAACTTTGCAGCCCTTTCTTAGGCGGTAAGAGGGCTTCTATTCCTCAATAAAGTGGGTCTAGGGAACATCAGAAAGAAATTCAGGAGGTAGTGGAGATGAAGCAGGTTGCGGTTTTAATGCCCCTCAGTGACTCTCTTCCCCAGTTCAAAAAAAAATAAAAAATAATCAAGCAAAAGAGGGGCTTCGCTGCTTTTTGTGGTCCTTGACAAGGCAGGTTTGGGGAACCTCAGAGCTTAAGTCCCTCAATCCCCTTTTTTGAGTGCTCTGTTTCCATCCGCAGTTTGTCTAGTGTGTAGTCTGGTATACGATAGGTGGGCTCCGCTGGTTTTTGTGGGAGCTTGCCCGAAGTCCTGTAAAGCTCTTTTTTTTGTCATTCAATAAAAGGTTCTCTTATTAAAAAAATAAAACATCGATAAGGGATAAACACAAATATCAGCTTCATCTAAAACTTCTGAGGGCCACATAAATTTTTATACGGCAAGCATTCAATTTCCACTGTTTCCTGTGGTGTGGTCCACTGGAGCTTTAGATCTGCCTCATTTTTGTGTTCATGGCCTAAATGAGGTTGACGTATAGGATGAACGGTGTTGATACATCACGTACATCACAGTGGGCCCTATATTCATTTGGTAGCCATCCTCGATTTTAACGCCAAAAAATTAAGCTGTCAACGTCGGCACAAGAAACGATCTGGTAATTACCTAGTAAGTAATATTACTCATCTACCAGGTAATTACCTATTACCTCAAAAATCAAACAGGTCCTTAGGTAAAATGGCCACTAGGTCAGGAGCCCAATATAGTCATGATCAATTAAGTTACATCTCGAGTCTAGATGTACATATTGTTAGAGGATAAAAAGAAGAAGGAAGATTGAAAGATAGAAATTGGAAGAAGAATGGAAAAAGAGAAGATTAAGTGTTATATCATGGGATTGCGCAGGTCCGCGTAATCAATATCGATTGCGTGGACCGTACAAACAGTTAGAACAGTTGTACGAGCCGCGTAAAAGGGTGTAGGGGTAATTAGATATAGATGATTAAATCAGATGACAGATGGGCCCTGTGGCACAAAGATCGAGGGTTCACACATATGAAGGCCTATAAATACCCCACTCCCCCTCTCATTTGTTGGTTGGAAGATTTTGGAAGAAGATCAGAGCTTCAGAAGATTTTGAAGGTAGGAGAAGAGGGACACAAGTGTTTGCGCGGGTCTGCGCAAACCATATTGGTTGTGCAGCCCACACAATTGAGCTGTTATATAGCTAGTAAAAGTCAAGAGCTGTAATGCTGGTGAAATTGTCGATTTTAGCTTTCAGCATCTCCAAGTTCTCCTTTTGTATAAGAACATAAGCTTAAGAGAGGGAGATCAGATGATCAAACCCGCACAATATTCCTCTTAAAGAGATGATCAAAGCACAAGTCGAAATGCTGTCGAATTCGATATTCAGATTCAACTTTCGAACCTTGTCAATTTCTATATTTTAAATAATCTATCTTAGAATCAAGGGATATTCGAGGATGTAAGTGAACTCAATGTTAATAATACAACGATTATTCTTCATACACTCTCTCTGTTATATTTGAATAAGATAATCTCCCAAATCAATTGCATTTGTTTCTTGTTCAAAACAAAATGGTGACTCCACTGGGGATATATCTTATTTAATGTTAACATTGAAAGGTTATATGACTTTCATTGTAGTTTGACATCTTTCTGACACCAAAATGACAACTGTCAGTGGGAACATCCTCCCCTTCATCTCTCAGATAGATTACGTTATCATTCATATACTAATTACAATTTAATGTTTTATATTGAAGGTAAAAAGATAAAATTGCAACTGGATTCATAGTGTAATACACACCTGACCAGCCTCCGAGGTGTAAGACTCAATCCCCCCCAAGCAAAGATGACTTAATCCGAACAATGGTTAGAGTCGTATCTGCCTCACCTCAACCACTGGAAGGTGAAGAGAATTGGATTCTCATGACATCTAGAAGGATGAGAGTTTGAAATAAAAGAAGTCCTAGAACGAGCTTACCTTCTCCAAGAGTTAGGGGACCAATAACGCGGAATGTTGCTAAAAAGAATCTTGAACTTGCCCCTCCTGTGATATATCCTGGGCAAACAGCTTTGTAGTTAACATCGCGTGACTTCCCGGCTCTGATTACCTCAAGAGTCCAATGGCCAAAAGAACAAAATGGTAAGGCACTACTCGTAAGTTCACATACTTCTGTATCACCCCGATCAATCAGTTGCAGCGGAAGCACAGGAAAATCGAATGAGACTCTCCTCTTCGTAAGCCCTATCACATCAATATATTCCCATCCCACTCTGACTACGGCTTCATCAGGAAGTGGGAAGCCACAGTACACATGGCTGGAACAAATCAGGAAACTATGTCGACTATAGAGGACTGTATGAATGAAATGGCACAAGCATAGAGAACACTGATGAAAGAGTGTAGAAATCTCAGAGAAGCTTTAACAACTCTTGCGCACAACGTAGCCCAAATGACGACTCCTCCAATGATGGGCACTATGAACGGACAAGAACACCAACCCGAGGGTTTTCAGCCACCGGGAGTAGGATCACTCAGATCTGCTCCAGCAGTGAGAACCATAACTCAAGAGGAAGTACGACATGTAGTTGAAGAAGTTGTCATAACAGAAAGGGAACATGAGAATGTCGGCCGATTGAGATACCGAACACCATATCCGAGGGAAGTGGAAGATTTCCACTTTTCGGTTAACTTCAAGCATCCAGACTTTTAGAAGTTTAATGGAGACGAATCTCCGGAGGAACATTTGATGCATTTCATCACCAGCATGAGAAATTTCTCTACGATACCACAGTATTGCCTATGATTGTTCGAATCTTCTCTGACGAGTAAGGTATTCTGATGGTATTTTAGTTTGGCTCCAGGATCGATACGCACTTGGGAATAAATGCATGACACTTTTATGTCAAATTTCTTCTCATCAGAACGCGACGTCGTTAGCATTACGGAGTTAGCTTCTGTACGACAGAGAGAAGGGGAACCCGTAGAGAAATTTATAGACAGATGGAAAACATTGGGAGCCTCTTACAAACAGTTGCCGAAAGAAAAAGAGCAGGTTAAGATGTGCTTGAACTCCATGGAAACAGGGATTGCGTTTGGGCTTACCAGCACCAATATCAAGACTTTTCGTGATCTAGCTACCAAAGCTCACATTTCGAGCTGATGACCCGAAAAATACCAGCGTTTCACTATGAAACATCCAAGAGAGGACCCAATAGGTTGATCACAAACACTGTGGACCATGAGAAAAGAAGTCAGGAGATAAGAGATTCAGGAGAAAAAAGGACAAAACGGAAGGAAGAATCAAGCCGTCCTAGAAGCAGATTCAGCGAAAAAAGGCCCAGATCACTTAATTCTCACAAAGGGTTCACATTTGATAGAGAAGATATTGTTCCCATGATGAACCAACTGTTGAAATCTGGTACGATAGAATTACCTGCATTAAAGCACCCCGAAGATGCAGTAAGAACAAGAGAAAAGGATTTCTGCCGCTATCATTGTCTGGTGGGGCATCTGACCAAAAATTGTTACACATTAAAATGCATAATACAGAGGATGATAAACATGGGTGAAATAGTGATTGGAAAAGAAAAGGAAGGAGACGCAAAGGTGACGGTGAATGTATTGATAGTTCAAGAAAGTATTCATGAAAGAGCAGGGAAATAAAATTGTAAGATGACAGGAAAGGCCGTGGTAATCACACTACAATTAGGGAAAAGGATGGCAAGTCCCCAAAGGCAGAAAGTTAGAGCCACAAGAACAGAACTCATCAAGGATCAGCATGACAATGATAAAAAAGAAGAAAAGAATGAGGTGACAAAGGTGACTTATGATGTAGTAAATTACTTGAAAGGCATACCGGCTCGGTTAAGTGTTTATGATGCACTAAAGTTATCAGAGGACTTTTGGCAAAGTCTGATTCAAGCGTTATCCGACCATGATGTCAGAGAGAAATTGCATGTGGAAATGGAAAATGAAGAGCGCAAAGAATGAGAGGACTGCATGCAGGTAGTTTCCTTCTCTGAAGATGATCTAGCCTGTGATATAGGGCATAATAAGCCGCTAATGATAGTGGGCCACATCCGCAGCAAGGAAGTCAAGCGGATTATGCTCAACAACGAGTCTGCAGTGAATCTTTTACCACTAACGATGTTGAATAAATTAGGCTATCATCGTTCTGATCTGCGCCCTAGTGGAATGATGATATATGACTTTAATCAAGATGGGCAGCGCATGCTTGGTAAAATTACAATGACATTGGAAATAGGAGAATTAACTACTGATGTTGTTTGCCATGTAATTAATGTAGTCACGATTATAATCTTCTCTTGGGAAGACCGTGGATACATCAGTATGGCATTATACCTTCTACCTACACCAATGTTTCAAGTACTATAAGAATGGAATACAGTATAAAGTAATGGCTGATGTGAAGCCATATAGAGAAGCCGAAGCCTTCTTTACAGACGCCAGTTATGATGACGATTTGCCAGAGAAGAAGAGAGAAAGAGTGATGAAAATAAAGCACTGGGAAATGTTCATGCGAAAGTTATGAAAGAGGAATCTGAAAAGGCAATATCGTTTGGAATTTCAGAAGCAAAGAAAAAGTTCTATTTTATGCCGAAACTTCTGAGACAACCAGGACAGCTGCCGTTAACATTATTATCTCCTGAACAGTTGAAAATTCTACAATCAAATTACACAGTGCCATTGCCATATGTTGAAAGAAATAAGCCATAACTGGATGTTCCGAAAAGATTTCAGTCAAAGCCAGTGCAAAGTATTCAGAACTGATTGAATTTTACACCCCTTCAGAAGTAAAGATAGAAGAAGGAGCTGAGGATAATGTACATCACGGAAAGCTAACGTCTCACGATCTTAAGAAATACAGTTCGGCATGCAGAAAAATAATGAAAAACATGGGTTTTGATTACGAAGAACCAACTGATTTAAATCATGGAAAAGGAATTCAAATCCCTATTGGAGTCGGTTAGAAGAGACGAGAAAATTTTCAAGGATTGGAGGCAGACTCTTCAGTGAATATGGTCACAGTCAATCAGCTATCAAAGACAGATCCTGAAATAGTCAAGCATTCGGAGATAGCTCCGAAGCAAATGGAGGATGGGGGGTAGCTGACGATAGATAGTTTGCGAGAAATAAATCTGGGCACAGAAGAAGAGCCAAGAAACACATTCATAAGCACTGGTCTTCTTGAGCAAGAAGCCGAAAAATATATCCAACTCCTAAAAGAAAATAAAGATGTCTTCGCCTGGACATATGCGGAAATGTCAGGTTTGGAACCCTCAGTAGCAATGCATCAATTGAATATTTCTAAAAACAAAAGGCCAATTATGCAAGCGCAAAGATGATTTCACCCGGACCTAGTTCCTCTGATAGAAAAGGAAGTAAACCAACTGATAAAAGTAGGGTTTATTAGAGAGGTCAAATATCCTAAGTGGATATCAAATGTTGTCCCAGTAAAGAAGAAAAATGGACAGATCAGGGTGTGCGTTGATTTCAGAGACCTAAATGAAGCTTGCCTGAAAGACGATTTTCTTCTGCAATAATCGAATTGTTAATTGACAGTACGACACAATATGTTATAATGTACTTTATGGATGGCTATGCTGGTTATAATCAAATTAGAATGACTCCTAAAGATGAAGAAGCAACAACGTTCAAAACTTCGCTAGGAATTTACTGCTACAAGGTTATGCCATTCGGTCTCAAGAATGCTGGGGCAATGTATCAAAGGGCAATGCAAAATATCTTTCAAGACATGATGCACAAGCATGTTGAGTGTTTTGTAGATGATCTGGTGGTTAGGTCAGGTAATCATCAGGAACATCATAAGCATCTGGCATTAGTCTTTCGTCGGCTCAGAAAGAAGCAGCTAAATGTGAACCTAGCTAAATGTGCTTTCAGAGTGGCGTAAGGAAAATTTCTCGGTTTTGTCATCAGGCATAGGGGTATCGAGATTGATTCAAGGAAAGTTAAGGCCATTTAATATATGCCGCCTCCAAAAACATTGAAGGAATTGAAAAGCTTGCATGGAAAACTGGCATATATTCGCCGTTTTATTTTGAATCTGGCAGGGAGATGTCAGCCGTTTTCTCATTTGATGAAGAAAGGAAGAATGCAATTATTCTCTGATTGAGAAAGAATGCCTGGCACTGATATTTGCTGTATAGAAATTGAGACATTATTGCCTCTCTCATGATATAATTTTAATCTCAAGGGCAGATCTGATAAAGTTTTTAATGACAAGGCCGATGTTATCGGGAAGATTGGCCAAATGGAAGTTGTTACTTTCGGAATATATAATTACTTATGAGTCGGCGAAAGTAGTGAAGGGACAAGCAGTGGCGGATTTCTTGGCAGCGCATCATGTAATAGAAAGTGAAACCATTAGCGATGATTTTCTCAATAAAGAGGTTATGATGGCTGAGTCTCAAAATCCGTGGTAGATGTATTTTGGTAGTGCTTCTCGAGCATCAAGAGCAGGAGCAAGAGTAATATTCATTACTCCTCAGGGTGATCTGTTACCCTATTCTTTCACATTGGGAACCGGGTGCACAAACAATGAAGCCAAATATCGAGCTCTCATCATTGGAATGGAAATTGCCCAAGAAATGAAGATAAAGACACTACGGATTTTCGAAGATTCCAAGTTGATTATAAATCTACTGACAACTGAGTTTGAAATAAGAAAGCAAGAACTCTTACCATATTGTCGAAAAGCACAGCAGTTATTAGAGCAATTCTGCCATGTCAAAATCAAGCATGTACCGCGATATGAAAATGTGAAGGCAGACGCTCTAGCTAGTCTAGCAGCAACCCTTTCCTGTCCAAGCAGATGTCCTCTTCAAGTAACTATAGAGGAAAGAAGATTCTTGCCCTCTTCAGAAGTTATTGACGAAGTCATTAAGGCGCTCCCTATATCATGTTTGGAAGTGACAGTAGATGATTGGCGCCAACCTTTCGTAGATTACCTCAAATATGATATCTTGCTAGAAGATGCAGCACAAAAACAGAAAATCAAGTAAAGATCGAGTAGGTTCATCATATGTAGTGAAGTGTTGTACAGAAAATCTTACAATAGGATGGTGTTGCATTGTCTAGATGAACAAGAAGTGGGTCAGATGTTACGAGAAGCTCACTCTAGGGAATGTAGGACACATCAAGCTGGCCAAAATTTATTTCATTGGTACATCGAATGGGGTATTACTGGCCTACAATGTTTAAAGATGCAATAGATTATGCGAAGCGATGCCACAAGTGTCAGATTCATGGAGATGTCATACATATACCCCCTGAAGATCTCATCAAACAGTTACATCTTGGCCTTTCTCTGCTTGGGGACTCGATGTTATTGGTCCCATAAATCCACCTTGATCCAAAGGAAAGCAATATATTCTGGTAGCAACAGACTATTTTTCTAAGTGGACGGAAGTAATCACATTGCGCAATGTTAAAGAAAAAGATGTGCTCAATTTTATCCGACACGCAATTATATATCGCCATGGCATCCCGAAGAAAATCGTTACTGATAATGGTACCTCTTTTAAGAATAGCGGCATGGAAAAGCTGTGTTAGAAATTCAGTTTTCACCACTCATTTTCAACACCTTACTATCCACAAGCCAATGGATTAGCAGAGGCATTCAATAAGATGATAGTGAAGATATTGAAGAAGACAGTGACGGGAAACAAGCGTGATTGGGACGAGAAGTTGCAAGAAGCATTGTAGGCATATAGGACTACCCACTGGACAGTAACAAGAGCCACGCCATATTCATTGGTTTACGGTGCGGAGGCGGTCATCCCAATTGAAACATAAGTTGTGTCACTCAGAGTGGTAGTGCATCAGTCAATAACAGATGATGAAAATGTAAAAATAAGGCTGGAAGAACTGGACCTGCTCGATGAGAAATGCCTGACAGCTTAGAAACGATTACAGTTGTATCAGGCAAGAATATCGGTTGCCTTTGATAAACGAATCAAGTATCTCTCTTTCAAGAAAGGGGACATGGTGCTAATGTTGAAAAGACCAATAGTGGTGACCTACGAAACAGGGGGCAAGTTTGAGCCTAAATGGGATAGGCCATACATAATAAAAGTATATTCTAATGGAGCATACAGAGTTGTAGGTCAAGATGGACCGGGTATTAGTATACCGGTCAATGCACACTTCATCAAGAAGTATCGTCCTTGAAGATAGTCACAATTTTGATCCAGAAGATTATCAGTGTAATGCTTCTATATCAAAAGGGGGCACGAACAAGTGAAGTCATGTTCATGTATTCTTTTTCAGATAATTGAATAAAGAAGGAATTCCAAGAATATCCTCAAAGATTACATATCAGTAATTTCTTAAAAAGAGTGTAACCATTGCTGGCATCATCGAACAAGCTTCACTAAACCTTGCTGAAATTAGTATCATCACCAAGCTAATATATCATTATGAGCATGGCATGAATATCATCAAAGATATTATCAGCAACGGTGATGTATCAAGCAAGATATCTATCATTCTCACGACAACGATGGCAGCTTATCACTTAAGGCAGCCTAGCCAAGCTTATATGGCCAACTACGCATAAGGCTTATTGCCATTATTATTCGGGTAGCAGTGAGAAGCCAGTGGCCCTAAAAAGTCCACCTAGGTCATCATATGCACACCTATATTGGCAGCGGGTGGAGCCAACGATTGAAAGCCCTAAAAGGCCAAAAGTCATCAACAGCCAGTCACGTGTAACACCATTGCCATCTGTATAGCCTTCCGATAGCGTCACGGGGAATGGATGAAATTGCCCTCCCGTGAATGGGTCTGACCTTGCAGACGAAGAAAAAGCGAGATGCAGTGTGTGCTCTTCAGCCATTGTCCATAGATAGGCTAACTATGCATAAGACCCCCTAGATCCTTGGCTTGATTTCAGTAGTAACTCATGAGGAAGGGTCAAACCTACTTATCGATGGACTGACAGCCCTGGAATTGGTACCCCAAAGGTCGCCTTGTGCGCCCCGTGAACTCTAGAGAGTTACTGCGGCCAACCCTGTGCGTAAATCCAACCGAGTTCATGCCCCCGGCAGCTTCACTGGGCCCTTCTGATGGATCGCTGTTTGTGAACTCATCATGCTGTGAAAAGTTCAGTGAACTTATGAGAGTTACAGAGACAAATCACATGAGACCTGACTCCACTACTCAAGAGTCTAAAAAACTGTGTTGCTCCACTACTTAAGAGCTTAAATTGTATGTGATCATCTGACTAAATTGAAACCTAGTACCGCCTACCAAAACAAAAATCATATAGGAAATCTCATACTAACAATCATAAAATATTGATATTTTTATCTCAGCACTTCATTAGATGTTATGATTAGACAATTGCATAAATGAACATGCTTGAATTGAATCATGATTTGGAAATTTATGAAGAGGCAAACTATCTCAAAATATCACCATGTCTTCATTGATATATGTTGAAAATTAAAAGAAGCTGCATGTTCTAAAAAAATAAACACAAAACAAAACAAACAAAACAAATTCTATATAACTCATCTGTACTCCTAATATTCTCAAATACTTTTGCAAATCTTCCTTCAACCGAATTTGAGTTGGAATGTGTTTTGACTTTTCTTCAAGAATAATTTTTGCTTGATCTGGAATTCCAGCTAACTTGTTCTCCAAAGATGTGATTATCTCTTCATTTTTTATTAATTCAGATTTCTCAGCATCGGCGGATTGAATACTGATTCGCATCTTCTCTTCGATCTCCTTCATAGTTGATTCTTCCATATGGTCTATCAATTCCAGTTGCAAGATTTCCTCCTTCAAGAGAGCTATGTGATTCTGAATAGTTGTCTGGTTGTTAGCACAAGCCTTCAACTGTTCTTGAAGAGTTAACTGCTCTCGATTAAACTCAGAAATAGTAGAAGTGATGAGGGAAGCCGCTAGTTGTTTTCCATATTCTAATATCTCAGGAGCAATAGTGACATTTTCTGCTGATGCCAAAGAAATTATTGAATCACGAAATTTGAGAAGAGAATCACGTAGGACAAAAATATTAATCTTTGCCATCCTTGCAGTGCTTTCCAGGATTTCAATATCCAAATCTGACCACTGCTCAGGATCTTTAAAAATGTGAACTATCACTGACATGGAATTCCTCATCAAAAGCAGTTTATGCATAGGAACCTTCTCGAAAGATAATAGATTAAACACAGTAGCTATAGAGTCAGAGCTTGCTGCACTACTGTGAGGAGTTCTTACAATATAAAGAGGAAAAGAAATTAGAATAATGATAACAAGGCTAGGAGATGCAAAAATTCTGATAAAGCAGATGATACACACACACACACACACATACCCCTTTTGCAGAAGTATGTGCAACAGGAGGTTGAATTTTCTGAACAGAAGAAGGGCCGACTCCCAACATATCAGCAAAGGAAGGCGCTCTGGCCTCCGTGCTCGAATCCCTAGTAGTCAGAGTTGGTAGATCAGTGGTATCTACTAGAAAAATGATTCCACGAGCTACTACCTTTAGTGCTACCAAAGGAGCCAAAGGGACCCTCGGTGAAACCATTGGTGCAGCCAGAGGAAGATCCACAGGGGGAGTATCACCCGTCCTAGTATTGACAATATGAACACCTAAAATAAAAATATAATAATAATAATGAGATAACTATTGTAATATATATATATATATATATATATATATATATATATATATATATATATATATATATATATATATATATAAGATTGTAAAAAAAAAGGAAATAAAATTGTTTACTTGGCGAATATCCATATTCTTCGTAATCTAGAGGTTCATCTTCTTCCTCCTCTGTCACTACAAGGGTCTTCGCAGGAATATTGGTATCAGGAAGAGCTTTAGAGGTTGACGAAAGATGTTCTTCATCAGTAAAAGTACCTTCCGCAAAAACATCTTCCTCACCATCGATGTCAACCTCTCCCTCCTCGAAGTCATCATTTTCATCATCTTCATACTTAGCAGAATTGGTGCCTTCAGATGAAGAGGCTAAACTTTCATCCTCTAAATCTTCTTCATCTACGTCTTTGATTATAACTTGCTTCCCTTTAGAGGGAGAGGCTTGGTTACTTCCTGGATGAGAATCTTTATTAACTAGGACCGAAGAAGCTGGAGAAACCCGGCTAACCCCTTCTTGAGGAGAAGGGGGAGAAGCTTAAGAGCATGTTCGAGACCTTGTCATCGAAGAAGATGGACTAGGGTGAGCAGTTCGAGGAGCAAGAGAAGGGGCCGGTTGATCTTAAGGTTCGACAACATTTTCTTGAGCCGGAGAAGAAGCTTCTGTTACCTCTTTAATCACTCTCCCAGAACTATCCGGTGGGACCTTCTCAAAATCCCTGATGACCTCATAAGTTATCCACCCTTCTAAAGTGTTAGAAGGTTTTCGCTCATGAATGGGATCATCCACTAATATCTTAACACGGAGATGACCGGTACAGGGGGCATGACTTGTTTCCGGCACGAAGCCTATCCCTTCCTCGAATTTACGACCTCTGAGCCTTGGCGGTGAAATCCAAATAGGTTCAGTAACAGGTGAGCATTTATTTACCAAATATGACTGATGAACCCACCATCTCATGTGGCTGTATGAGGCACGAGGGATGTAATTGCAGCTCAGAATAATGAAAGAAGATTCGACTCGGCCGCCTAAAAGCTGTTTCCATACCATAGCCCAATTATAAGAGCCTGTCCTGTAACTCCGCATTCGCCTGGTCACCAGCCTACAATCCTCTGGAATGGTTTGGTCAAAACCAAATTAACGAGCAAAATGGCTTGGGTAGTATGGCTCCCTCCAAAACTCTAGTCCCTCTCTCAATGGGAGACTGCAGGATTGGATCGACAGGTAAAATGCCCTCTCCCATGGGGTAAGTGATCTAGTGTTTATTTTATCTGTATCTTTTGTGTAGTGATACAAGCAGAAATGGAAGTAGTTGATGTTATCATCGGAAGAAATTGCATTAATGACCCAATCATAAGATCTTTTCGCCATAGCTCTCTTCTGGAAAAACCAAGGTGGAATATAGGAGGGGTGAATAATAGCCTTCTCAGAAACTTCAAAAGTCCATGGAAAGTATACGTCGAGCCAGCTGGTGAAGTAATGCTAGGGAGTGTAAGTGGAAGAAGAGCCGACGGAAGGACTTTTAACATGCGAGGCAATCTCTCCAAAAGCCCTATAAATTGAGCATAGGACTGGAGGAGCGAGAGAATACTTGAACCCTTCAGCCATTGCACCGGCAACAACAAACACCGTAGGGCAAAATGCATCTGCCCACTTAGAGTTGGGCAAGACCACTGCACTCAGCCAATACACAAGAAACGCCGCAAGTTCCCCATTAAGAGCATACTCTTGACGTTCTTTTATATTTTCGTGAAGATCCTCCAATTCTCGCCAACGGCTGTCACTAAACCTGAGAAGAGAAGAAAAGACGAATAATAAGAAGTATGTATCAGGATACAATAAGAAATTAATAGTCCACAAGAAAGAGAAATTACCAGAGTGCTCTGTTGAAGTGCAAGAACCACTGTAAGGGGGAAATCTTGTGAATGTTTGGGAATTTGGACATCTCCTTAAAAAGTTTGGCAGTCGTTTCTGAGATAGAAGCAATACGGCCTGGTGAAGAGATATAAGCCAGTTCTTCATTAGTCGGTACAAACTCATCGTAGAATTTCCCGGTTATTGGAAGACCAGCGATTCGATGAAGATCCCAGAGCGTGATACTCATCTCGCCCACAGGAAGATGAAAGGAGTTGGTTGAGGGACACCAATAATTAAGGAAGCCTTTCAAAATAGTGGGCTCCTTGTAGAAATGTTGCAATGCAGCTTCTATCGCATTATAAAGACCAATCTCGACCAAGATTTTTAAACGCTTGGCTAAAATCATTGCTGCCCATCCAGGATAGTAGTCGCAAGAAGTTAAGAGGCCTCTTGTCTTGAATTCTTTTGGACTCCAGATAGATTGAAGTTCTCTGAAACGTTGTTGCGTCTCGTAAAAATGAGTCGGGAATAGATTGTGCGGATTATGAGAAGGGGTGAGGAAGATCATCTGGCGAACATCGTCAATCTGTTGCCTTGGCTTCTTCGGTAGCAAGATACCTTCCAAATCTGGGTTCCCTCGTTGACCAGGACTCTGTGAAGGCCAGTTTCTCCCCGTCCATTTGATCTGATGGTTCACAGTTAAGGATAGACTGATGACGGTGTAGGCTCAGTGGAATCACTACTATGCCTTGCTTATAAGGGTTATTAAATTTCATAATACCCTTGATCACCCGAATCGACTCGCAGGAGTTTTGGAGTTTCTTTTTATTGTGTTCTCTGATTTTCTCTTGGAACTCTTCAGCTTTGTTGTGACGGGTTTTCTTCAACCTAGATGGTGGGGGAGTGTCTTCTCTCATCGGTGGCTTATGACTCATCGTTTGTAAATGAGTCGTTGTCTTTAACCACTCGTCCCAGTCATAATCTCGACCATGTCTCGGTGGTCGTTCGATCTCACCCATAGAGATCGCCCTGTGAATAGGAGAGGGCAGTGTGGCTATCCGATTGGCAAAGTTAAAGGTAGGGAGCACAGGCTCCTTATATAAGTAGGGCGCTTACTGGTGGTTTTGAAACATTTGCGTGATGGTTAGGGAGGAGACAGTGATGGTTCAGTAGCTTAGGAAGATGGAGGATTTGACAGTTCTTGGTGAGAAGGTTGTGCAGTGGAAGGTTTGATGAGACGGAAAGTCCTCTTAGTGCGGGCCATGGTAAAGGGGTTCAAGTTCCAGGAAAAAGTTTGAAAAAACTAAGTCTAGAAAGTTTTGTAGAGAAGTTCTTTGCGTGGGTCACGCAAACGAAGTCAATTGCCTGAAGCTGCGCAATGCCTTAGAGCCTTGCGCAAACAGAAAGTCTGTTGCGCGGATCGCGTAGACAAAATTGATTGCACGGGGAAATAACAAAGAAGTAGAGCTTCGCTACAAGGAGAACAAAAAGTGGAGTTAAGAAAGGACTGTTGGTATTTATAAGGGATGGGTCTCGAGCACGGTACTCGAGAGTCAGTTATGTGGATCGCCCAAACGATCGCAGAATGGAAGATCAGTGGTTGATCCTAATTATTTGATTCTAAAGAACAAAAAAAGGATCAAGGGGGCATCTGTTAGGGCATAAAAAGAAGAAGGAAGATTGAAAGATAGAAATTGGAAGAAGAATGGAAAAAGAGAAGATTAAGTGTCATATCATGGGATTGTACAGGTCCGCGCAATCAATATCAGTTGCGTGGACCGCGCAAACAGTTAGAACAGTTGCGCGAGCCGCGCAAAAGGGTGTAGGGGTAATTATATATAGATGATTAAATCATATGACAGATGGGCCCTATAGCATAAAGATCGAGGGTGCACACGTGTGAAGGCCTATAAATACCCCACTCCTCCTCTCATTTATTGGTTAGAAGATTTTGGAAGAAGATCAGAGCTCCAGAAGATTTTGAAGGTAGAAGAAGAGGGATGCAAGTGTTTGCGCGGGTCCGCGCAAACCATATTGGTTGCGTGGCCCACGCAACTAAGCTGTTATAGAGCCAGTAAAAGTCAAGAGTTGTAATGCTGCCGAAATTGTTGATTTTAGCTTTCAGCATCTCCAAGATCTCCTTTTTTACAAGAACATAAGCTTAAGAGAAGGAAATCAGATGATCAAACCCGCACAATATTCCTCTTAAAGAGATGATCAAAGCACAAGTCGAAATGCTGCCGAATTTGATATTCAGATTCAACATTCGAACTTTGTCAATTTCTGTATTTTAAATAATACATCTTAAAATCAAGGGATATTCGAGGATGTAAGTGAACTTAATGTTAATAATACAACGATTGTTCTTTATACACTCTCTCTATTATATTTGAATAAGATAATCTCCTAAATCAAATGTATTTGTTTCTTGTTCGAAACACATATATAAGTGGATTTTTTCCTTGATAGATGTACCAGTTTAAGTTCCATAAGCAATCCACAAGTCATCCACAAGCATGAGAATGTAGACAAGTGCAACATACATATGTTTTTTTTTTTTTTTGACCCAAAACACATACATATATTTATACAAGATGAATGTTGAGAATATAAATTAGAAGTCAATTCCAACAACTAGCATAAGTAATAGAGATATCAATTATCGACTAGAGTTAAAACAAAAACTATCACTTAAACTAATAAGGAAGTGGGAAGCTTAAGGGGAGGAAATCATCACCTTATGTTTTTAACTGCCTACATTGTCGCTAGAAAGTACATGCGCCCTTAAAGCTGAAACCTAGCACAATTTATGAAATTGTACAGTTAGATAAAGGTTCTACAAACTATTTATGGTCAAGATTATAACCTAGAGTTTGGATCACTTAGGTTTAGGCTTCATCCTACAGTTTAATTCTAGGCTTAAATTTTAGGATTTTAACATTAATTGATGTACGATTGATCGCAATGTTAATTACAAAACTGCCATTAACATTAACGATGTAATTAATATTAGCTATCATGATAATAATGATCATTATGATGATAATAAGTAGTGTGATCTATTATCAATGATAATGTCTAGGAATGACAAATAAACACTAATATCTAACATCGAACAGTTGTAGTTTTGTTTATAATAACTAATACTAGCATAAATAACTTGCTAATGGCTAATCACATTTAATAATTGCAATGATTATAGTAACACCAATGATAATCATAAATCAAACAATTTACTTTGAGAGAGAAAGCCGACTCACACTAGTCGACTTGATAGCAAGTTGGGCTTCTAAACCCGATCTATTTCCAACAACCCCACATGGCTACCACTCCTCTTGTGCTCCATCTTCTTTCTCCTCTACCCCCTTTCCTTCCTTTCTTTCTTCTTTTGCTGGAACTCTAGCATGGCCCAAGCCCACCTCATCCTAGTTGGACTCGGTGGATTTCACCCGAGTCGACTCAGCAGCAACCAAGGCCTCAACCTCCATCTCTCTCTCTCTCTCTCTCTCTCTCTCTCTCTCTCTCTCTCTCTCTCTCTCTCTCTCTCTCTCTACTTCCCTTCCCTTTCTTCCTTCTCTGCTAGTCATCCAGCAATGCCTGGCATTGGATAGGGCTTGCACAATCCGATGTCTAGCGAGTCGATGACTCGGTTCAAGTTGGGCTGGTGCAGCAACGCACCCTAGTTTCTCTCCTTTCTGTAACCCTCTGTCGCCCATTCTCTGGATGGGCAGAGATCAGTGGGTCCCAATGATGGATGGACATTGATCAATCTTGGAGTCTAGTCAGCTCAGCGAGTCAAGACACTAACTGACTCGAGCTAGGTTCAACGGTGGAACACAATGAACTGCTAGAGCTCAACCGTCGATTCCTTCTACACTACTCCTGATGAGGTGTCCAGAGGTGGCTAGACTCGAACTAGATTGAGCCAGAACTCGCCCAACTCGAACAGGAACTTGACAGTGTAGAGTGATCGAGCGAGGTGACTCAGCTCGACTCGGCACTGGTACAGGCTGGGCATTTCTTTCTTTCTGCTTCTCTCCTTTCTCCTTTCCCTCAAGCTTCTCCTCTCTCTTCTTCTTCTCTTTTCTCCTTCTGCTCCTCACCTCTTCTTATGGACTAGTGGTGCCTGGACTGAACCAGCTCCACACCCAACTCGGTCTGGACTCAGTCCAGGCTCGGTTCGGTTTGAGTTGTTGCGGCAATAGCACCTCTCTCCTTCATTGTCTCTTCCCCCTCTATTCTCTCCCATTTTCTCTCCTTTTTCTCTCTCTATTCCCTGAAATCTTGGCTACGATCCCGAGAAGAACGTGGCCCTTTTATAGGCCTGGGGTTGGCTTTTATCTGCTCCTGACAGCCGCTATCCTTACTATAGATGGCTAGGATGAGGTGGTTGCATCATCAACGTTAGTTTGCATGGGACCAATCTGCTATGCGGGATAGATTCCTGCTACCATGCTCCATTGAACGAGCCCCTTCGATTAGGAAAACGGGGTACTCACTATCAGATGGGTCTCACTGTCGATCGAAGAAGATGGTGCGGTCGATCATGGCAATTCATGATTTATGTCCTCATCCACTGATCTATCCCTTCTGGATGGATCGGATGGATTGTTTGATCGTTGTGGGGTCCATCTATCTCGCCACATTTCCCTAGTGTGCAATGTCTCGCGAGATTTTCCGCCACGACATTTCTCTCGTGCGGAGGGAGGATTTTTCGCCGTGTTGCCAGCCCTAACGGCCAGGGTCGTTGCCGCCCTAGGTCGGATGGTTAGGATGGTCGGGAGAAACCTCCTCGACAGTCCAAATCGCACCAGCATGCGCTCCCCAAAGAGGAAACACCTGACCAACTTTTCCTCCTTCAGCAGGGTGTCTGCCCTTTTTTTGGCGCAGGGCGTAGGGTTGAGATGGTTCGCTGGATGAAGGGTCGGGATTGAAGGAAAATGAAGGACGCGGATTGCCAACGTGGCAATGCAGTTTCTTTTGAAAAGAAACACCCGCGTGCAACCCTGTTTGGCTGATCATCGTGTGCATGCACACGCAGGCTGCCGTGTGGACTAGCCATGATTGCGGTAGGAATTGGTCCTTCTTTAAGATGGACGGTTTGGATCAGCTCGAGGTGGCCCGCATTGGTGTCAGTGGCTTGGTTTTTGGAGGGGTAGGAAGCACACCTCCGCTCGCACGTCAGCCTGATTCAGCTAAAACTGTGCGCATGCTCGTGGGTTTCAACATGCCAAAATGCTCGGTTTTGGTAGAACTTGAGGGCCACACCTGATTGACAGTTCAGATCTTTGATACAGGCGGTCTTGGTGGGCCATAAAGACAAACACATGGACAGTGTGTTTCTTTTTAAAACAGTCGCTGGCGGGAAAGCGGGAGAGAACCCTTCCTCTTTGGGTAGCCTCGGTCAAACGTGGTTTGGCCGGGCTAGCTAGTTTGGTGCGACGGGGGAGTACCTATGCAGTGTACTTGCAACTCAATGTGGAGTCCACCGGGATGTCCATGAGAAATTTAATTTGACCATTTGTTTTGGAGTTCCCAATCAGGGCCTCTAACCAAATATCAGGCAGGTCCAAAGCCCAGGTGAGGCACCCTCTGGCAACTTGAGTTCTATTGTTGATCACTCTAAATTTGAGCATCATTTGTCCAAATCACCCAAGGGCTTGTTGAAGTGAGAACCAATGGTGGTTATAGTGGTGTGATGGCCTAATAAATGGTGGATTTGATAATTCGGGTTTTGATGTTGATAATGGATGGTTAGATTTTTATATTAATGCGATTGATATATCAAGGTGGTTGGAATCCTAAGAATAGAGTTACTTGACAATGTAGTGGTCTACCTTTAAAATTAATGGATGGACAGCCTAATTGTGGATATGGAATACTTTCAACGTTCGAGTTTTGACTATAATAAACATGAGTGTTTGAATAAGTAGGTTTGAATTTATACTAAGTTATGTTACATGGTAACACCTGAGTACTAAAAAGTATAGGGTGTTACAAGAAGCTCTTCCCTCACCCCTACACCCAAAGCCAACGAACTCATTAGGTGACCACTAAATCAAAGTACAACTAAGAAAAGGTTGCATAGTTTTTAATGTTGACCTTTGGCCAAGGAATCATATGATACACGTCCCATTGCTTGGCATATCATGCGTTGGTTCTCAATTCTGACAAGAGAACCTTTGGTTTGTTAATCCAAATCATTGGATTGTTCAGTCACACCATAGATGGAACTTCTAAAATTTCCTCAAGATGACGTTTTTATCCTTTCAATTTATGGTCTACAAATCAACGGTTAGGAGAAATGCAACAATGGTCCACATTCAACTTTTAAAACAAAAGTTACCTACATCATTCAACGTAGGAGATCTTTGGGGTGTGGTCTATCCATCATACAATGCAATATTCCAATGATCTGTATTACTGATTCATGTGCTCCCACTTGCTAGAAATTTAAACTGCATATTTCGTGCAATCATGCGACATCCAAATTTATTTATTTATTATTATTATTATTTTTTAAAGATCATTTCATTGAAGATTTGAGGAAACGTACACAGAACCCCTGAATTCGGGCAGCCCCTGGTACAAAAAAGAAACAGAGGCGCCTATAGTAAAGAAACACGAAAGAAAAGACAAAAGAGAACGACAAATCCACATCTCTACAGCCTGTGATGGGCCTTTCTAACATAGCCAAGCCCAATCTTATCGAGGAAGATGAGCCCTCTGGCCAGGGCAGGCATGTCCCGAAGCTGATCATACACCACCTCACTCTGATTTCAATTCGTTTGCTTGGTTGATGAACTCAAATGGAATTATTTTTTTAGCAACTGAAATAGATGACGTACTACAAGACCGCCGGCAAATATCCTGAAAACCACTGGCAAATCCTTTGCCCGCGGTCAGCTAACAGCCGGTAAAGCCTCGGTCGGTAAAGGCTTTACCGGCGGTCAGGACCTTTACTGACGGTTGTGCTGGACGCCGCTAAATCGTCAGTTTTGTGCTACACAACAGAAAATTGGTCAAAAGCTACGGATAAAATTCGTAGCTAATGATGACTACGCCCACAGTACGACCGTAGCCATTGGTACCATAGGTCTTTAAAAGTTTGCTACGGATTAAATTCGTAGCTATAGAGGTCAGGCCACCGACAGTCTGTAGCCATAGTGAAAATCTTTCTTATCAAAAAGTAAAAAAATAAATAAAAGAAAAGAAAAGGTGACCCACATGTATCCTAGTTATTTTTGTTTTCTTTTTTTTTTAAAACACCAGCCTAAGCAGCTAACATACCTTGGTTAATGTCAATGATCTCCTTGTTGCCAATGATTGCCATTGTTTCCAAGGGACTGGTTTCTTCTGTTGATCTTTGGTGAGCTGTGTAGCAGTAAAAGGCATCAGCACCAGTATTTCGGAGTCCTTCAGCAGGTTCAGGCCCTCAATGATATTGTGGTTCACCACCTGTGAGCGGAGGTTCTCTATTGAATTAGTAGCTCTGAATTCTTGCAGTCACTTCCAAATGCACTTCTTGGCTTCACCCAGTGAGCTTCTTGGCTTCACCCAGAGGTGTAGCCTGGGCAAGTATTATGTCTTGAAAACTGATTGGATGCAGAACTTGCTCTAAGAGTCTTCAAATAAAAGTAACAGCCGCCATAACAGCTGGCCATATGAACAATACAATAGGGGCCATAACAGTCAAAAAAAATTTAAAAGAAAAAATATATATATATTGCCCCATTATCAGTCCATTACAAACCTGCTACAGCCATTACAGGCCCATTACAAGCCTTTTTTATTTTCAGATCGGGCATTACAGCCCTGTTATCACGTAATGAGGTCCCACTGTTACAGTTACTATTACATAACCATTTTTTATACCTAGCCTCAAAAGAGGGATTTTCTAGAGAAATCCAGTTTAATCTATTTTTCTTTGATTCAATGCAGTCCATTTTTATTACTTGGTAGCAGATGTTAAGAACCTTAGACATCTTATTCACAAAAAAATCAGACTTCTCCAATTTATAATCATGAAACACAGTAATTTTTTCCCTATTTTAATCATATGCAAGAAGTCATGAATGAGAAAGATGTTAGTGATGAAAGTGGAAGCAGGAAACGGAAGACAACAGATGAATGCAAGTTAAAGCACTTGATCTCCTCTATTGTGATTTTCCATGTAATTCTTAGTGTTATATTTTCTGGTAAAGTATACAATTAGGCAATTGCAGCATATGCTAAATCTACTAGCCATGTAGAAAAGGAATGTGTTATACCAATTAGATAATGTCAAATTAAAATACATCATTAACATGCATTGTTCAAAAAATGACAGACTGATCTTAGTCTCTTATAAAATACGGGGTGATGATTGACTTACCTAGATGTCTACCTTCTCACTTAGAATTTCTCTTCTGAACACCATCAATACAAAATTAAAATACACCTTGATGTTTGATTGCCCAGCATCACAAACTGCTAACACATTTTCCACATTGCCGGCATGCTCCGGAGGAACCTGATATACTTGTTTTCCTCGTAGGCTGGAGAAGAGAGAGGTGAGAGATTTAACAGTTTTTATAACTATTTTCTGGTGCACTCATTTACAGCTTAAAATCTGGAATTTTGAAAGGAATACAAAATGCTAGATATGGTTCCAGAACCAGCGTACCTAGATGTTCCAATTTCCCATAAAATCTGCATAACACTCTAAACTACTGGTTTCACATTAATTAAGCATAATACATCCAAACACAAATACACTAATCACAAATCAAATAGGTATTAGTAGGTGAAAACATTAATAAATAATGGTTGCAAAAAAACCAATCATAGGATGAATCCCATTCTGTATGGGGCCAGAGGAACCTTTGGCGGCATAGGGTATTTCATCAGATGGTACTGGCGCTCAAGCAAGTGATTGAACATGAAATGTAAGAGATCAAATCCCTATTTAGAGAAAAGATGGATTCAGTCATGATTCCTTCAAAAACTTAACAGCACACGAGTCATGGGAAAATGTATTAACTTGTCTTACAAGTTCAATGTCCTCGCGAGAAACCTTCCCGCCATCATTGCTGGAGATGGATAGCGAACCTGAATCTGCTCTGGGAACCTCAGCTGGAGATCCAGGCCATTCACCAGCACTCTTTACTTTATGTTGTCTCATCCACCATACACATAGCATAAATTCATGTGAAAACAAACCAATCAAATTATATAGCCCATTGTTGGTTAAGTATAGACCGAAAACCCTCCCATTGATAATCATAACCATCCAATTGCTGGCCATTGAGTGAACCACTAAAAGCAAAACATTCAGCGGCTTAAATTCAATAAGAGAAAAGAAAATGGCCAAGATCATCTGATCACTGGCAATTCGGCGCTATTTTTTCACAATGGGGACCCCAATTTGGACTTGGTTGTTACAGTGGGTGAGACTGTAATTTTCCTTTAATTTTCCTAATGACGAATCATCTCTGGCCAGTTCATATGAAGTCAAAGCATCCACTAACTGTGATTAGCTGATACATGCAAAAAAGGAGAATGCCATGTTGTTCATACATTCCTAAACTTCATTCCAAAACTATAACTATTATTCACTCTCAATCATGACATACTGGAAACCAATACTTCTTATTTAAATGCAAACTATTAACAGAATCCCTGGGATCATGGATGGGCAATTGCCAGGAAAATGACTAAGCACAGAGCACCCACCCGCATCAAAGGTCATGCTCGAATAGTTGGCTGCAAAGAAATGGATGCATAGATATTGAAAGAAAGAAGAAAAATAATATAATTCAGTTCCAAGGTGGAAATAAAATGCTAATGACAGAATATATGAAGGATGGAATTGAAACATGGAACTGTACGAAAACACTTATGGTGCACACTTCATGGAACTGTATGAAAACACCCGTTGTAGAAGCATTTCTCTATAACAATATAACAGAAAAACTAGAAGTTTAATGAAAGAAAAGGTCTCACCAAAGAATACAAGGTACTGGTGTCCAAAAAAAGCAGAGGGCCCGAAGCAATTCCGTAGTATGAAAATGCTAATCAGTCCAAACTAACATCAACAACTGTTAGAGAAGTTAATGAGACGAATGAACCCATTACCGATATAACACGAAATTCCAAGCAAACATTCTGAAGGGCGCTACCTGATGAATGGCCCAGACCACACACCTATGCCACATTGGCATCTGCGTGTACCACTGAAAAAACACTCTATCCTATTCATGAGAATATTGTTCAACATTTCTCGCTCTTAAAACTTACCTTAGCACTCTCATCAATAAAAGCTCCAAAACCAAGGACTGGTAATGATCTGTCTCTACTTGCATCGAAATTCTTTTGTGCCTTGCATTGCATCTCATGTATGAATTGTAGTGCCACCCTAGAACAAAGATGACTTTAATCACAAATTCAAGGAAGAAGCATTATAAAATGATTATAGGCTCAAAGATGCTCAGAAACAAGGCTTGAATTCAGTGAAATCACCAATCGATAATCAAAGTGAACGAACAATAGTTTTTTTTTTTTTTTTCAAAAAGAGGAACTTTCATTAAGAACGACCTATACAGCACAGGGATTTTGGGTGCCCCTGGGACAAAAAACAGGGGCACCTAGAATAATGATGATTGTCTAGAAGGCCCATTTGAAGTGGCCGAGGTGCAGTTGGAAGCGTCCACTCCAATACTGTGAATGGAAGGGCCAATGATCTAAGCTACATAGATAAATAAAGAATGATAAATATCTAGAAAACCGATGTTAAATGCATCTTCAAATACAAGAAACATGAAAAATAGTCGTAATGAGCATATATTTCAAGTGCCTAGAAACTAAAGCATCTAATAAAGTTTAAAAATCATTAAGAATGTACTGATATGGAACGCTGTAAATAATAACCCCGACAAAAGAAGTCAGGCACATTCCAGAAAATGTTCACACAACCAAACGTAATTCATAATTAAGAGATACCTACGTGCAATTTGATTACCTAGCTCACAGTAGTTCGGAGCAGAAAATATAGTAATAAGCCTTCCATCATCATGTTCCATCTTCTAGCCCCCATCTTTCACTTCATGGATCGAACAATTAGATCTGCCAAATTAGAATAACATAACACTTGGTGCCAAACAAAAAACTTTGGAAGTAAAATGTTACAACTTATATATGGTCTCAGGCATTGGGTTTGACATGAAGAAAGGCTTCAGCTTGTCTTCTAAGAAATCCTCTCTAAATGCCTGTGAGAAAGAAAAAAAAAAAATAGCACAACATAAATATCATATCATTAAATTAGATGCGCGGAACTCTGGGGTAGAACAACTGAAGGAGTTATTTCAACAAGGTAGGCCTTTACAGGGCGCTGTAACAGCCCTTACAGGTCATTTTTTTTCCATGACGGCTGTTATGTGATGGTTGCCATCGTTACCTTTACGTAATGGCTGTTATGACACACCATACATCAGACCAACAGTCTATCACTGAAACATGCAACTTTTACAAAATTGAAAACCAGGTATACTGTATCCTTGATTTTAAATTAGCAAAGGAGGATTTGGGAATGTCAGCATGGAATCTAATTGTCAGCTACAATGACCCAATAAAACTAGATACACTGACCCATCCAAGCAGTTCATTGGTAATATTGAAGTGTTTGCCATTATCAAATAATGATTCATATTATGCAAGTATAGAATATGAAAAACTGTATCTAGTTATTTAGATTTATATGTCAAAATTAAAATTGGAGGTGAACAGTAGATAGATATAGCTGAGAAAAAAAGAGAGAGAGAGAGAGAGAGAGAGACTGGTATTCTAATGTGTATCCACGTGGCAGATGCATGTGCTCGACATGTCATTTCTTTAGATAAAATGTTGTGCCCTTGTTAGTTGCTATTTTAAAATCTATCATGGATTTAGCCCTGCATTAGGATTCCAAATTGGTTTGGAGGAAATCAAGGAACATCAATGTTGCTGTGTTTTCTGATGCTTTTTTTCAAAGGTGGTTCATAGCAATTAGCATTGGCTTGTGAATCTTGATAGAAATTTTTGAACTGTTCTTTTTTTTTTTTTTTTCTTTTGTAGTTCTGAACATGCCTTTGTTTATTCTTTTTTGTAAACGAGGAAATTTGGTATTGAGTTTCTCACCTAAATATGGATATTTGTATCTAAACATGTTTGCTCTAAAACCTTACATTCCATTTATCTGCTTGTGAATCAATGGAAAGCTTGTTAAGATTTCTCTGTTTGCTCTGTCATTGCAGCTATTGACCATTATATCTACTATCGATGACTTGAATTATCCAGAGAAGATGGAAACATATTATATAGTTAATGCTCCATATATATTTTCAGCGTGTTGGAAGGTGAGTATCCATGCTTTTCCTTGAATCCGATTTTCTGGTATATATATATATATATATATATATATATATATATATATATATATATATATATATATATATTGAATTTCTGGTTATATTTTAGGTCATGTTTGGATAAATTTTGTCCCAGGAAAGAAAAAAGCTGTAGAATAAGCCACATTGTGATGTTTCCATTCATTTGCTGAATTCTAATCCAAGTGAAAATTCAGCAACTCAAGAAATGGCACTCTTTTCATGCTTTTCCAGATTCTTTCCTTGAAAGTGAAGAGATGCAAACCATCATTTTCAATTTTTGGAAAAAAGAAGTTAAAATTCCACATTGTAGCCTTCACCTAAAAGCTATTTTAGAGTTTCCTTAGGAGACATGCTGTCCACATGCTCATTATCCACTGGTTATAAATCTAAATTTTTTTGTTAATTCACTAAAAAATTTATATTTTTTCCTTTTCTTTTCAACAATGCATAGCCTGTCTTGCATGCTAATGGGGATGTTACTTAACTCTTGGCAGGTTGTGAAGCCCCTTTTGCAAGAGAGGACGAGGAGGAAAGTGCAGGTGCTGCAAGGTTGCAGGAGAGATGAGTTGTTGAAGGTAGACAGTCTTTTTGCTTATTTTTCATGAAGGTATATGATAGCTATAAGACCAGCCATGCCTGATGACACAGAATGTTGGGCAGATAAGGACAACATGTCCATAGGATGAGTGTAGCTGAAACGAGGATGCTGAGATGGACGAGTGACAAGCCGGGGATAGATATGTATATAATATGCATGTGTGTTTTGCTTCCTTCCTTTTACAATATTGCGTCTTTCATCATGCTTGAGTGACATTCATTTGATACAACCATGCTACGGATCTCAGAGAGCTAAAATGTGATTTTGTGCATGCTAGTTGGATTGAATCTAGCTGTTTATATTGTGAGAAAGGATATGAATCTTCAAAACCTTTTTTTTTTTTTCCTTAGAAATCAGGAACTCTGTCCTTGTACATGCAGCAACACATATAGGAGATCCACTGTTCATCTCTTGCATTGTGCAGAAGATGGATGTATCTCAGAGATGATACCCATCAGACCGTGGATTCTTGATACTACTGCCAAGTCACAATCCTAACCTCTTATTCATAGACACTTGATTGTGGAAATAGGACTGCTGGATATTTTCATTCTAAACTAATCCAATAAATGTCCACCAATCTAATAGTCACATAATCAACTAAGCTTAATTTTTTATTCATGATACATCTACACTTGATACTATAATTTGAACGGTTTAATGTAACTAGTATGCCACGTATGTAGTTTATTAATTTCTAAGTGCTTGCTCATCATCCATCACACTCTGCGAGAGTCATAAGCTTTTCTTTAAAACAATGATAGAGTGGATGGTTCAAATCAGGGTCTGTAGTCCTCTTGGATTACAATTTCAGAGGATTATAAATAGAATACTGTAAGTTAAGTGCCTATTCCTAGAGCATGATAAACGTTTGTTACAGTGAGGGAAAAGGCAATAGATCAATCTGGCAACAACTTTCATACAAGTAGTAGACATAGGCATCTTGAGATCAGGGCCCACTGTAATCTTTATTTGCCATCCAACCTATTAATTAGGTCAAATAGACCTGGACGAAGGAATCCAAAACTTTTCTAGCCCATATCAGCATCTTCATGCAAGTAGACCTCTGATACATGACTATCTTCTCTTAGACAATACCTCTACGCTAATCCACAATTAGGGAATCGACACTACAAATCCCTAATTAGGGATTCGAAACTCAAAAAATCCCAATACACAAATCATTGCACAATGTTACATGAAGGGTTAAAAAATGCCAAAAAACTGCCCAAATTGATATGAATAGATAAGGAGAGAGAGAGAGAGAGAGAGAGAGAGAGAGAGAGAGAGAGAGAGAGACCTGATGTTGCAGCAGAATGCTCCTTGTTGTGCGGTAGATCAAGCGGAGAGAGAGATACCTGATGTTGCAGCAGAGGGCCAAGGAGATAAAGAGAGAGAGAGAGATAGGGATAGAGAGAGTGAGAGGGAGAGGGAGAGGGAGAGGGAGAGTGAGAGCGAGCGGAGAGGGAAAGGAAGATGGAGAGGGCCAGAGATGGAGAAGGAGCGGCAGAGAGAGGGAGAGCGTGCGAGAGAGAGAGGGAGCGGCAGAGAGGGAGAGAGAGAGTCGAGATAGGTTACGTACGGTTTTGTTTTTCGTTTTTTTTTTTTTCTTTTCTTTATAGGTACGAAGCCTGCCGGCAGCCGTTAAAACTAGCCGCCGGGAAAGGGTTGGTCCATCAGTCGGCTACGACCCTTTTTCTTGTAGTGACGCTCAAAAGTTGTTGAGAGGAGTTTTCTCATTTATCTCAAGGGTCTATTTGGATTGGGGATTGCCAAGTAATCTGACGGAGAAGTGTCATCATTGTCATTTTACCAGTGCCATACCAAACGTGGCTATCGTCAATCAGATTCAAATGTTTTTTGGAGATGGGTAAAAGAATTTATTGTGGATTTGATGAATTATCGTGGAAATCTCGAATCCAAATAGGCATTTTGTTGATGGATTTGATGAATTTAAAAGTGTCGCAATTATAATTTTACCCCGATAAACCAAACACAACAATCCTCGAATGTAAATGCTTTCTGGAGACGGTACGTAAATGAATGTATGATCATTGCACTTTTCTAATACATTACTATGGTAATCAACAATCCAAACAAGCCTTAAGTGTAATTTCACAAGTTATTTGATCCCAGCTATCCTGTTATGATCACCCTCATACAGTTTAAACTCCATGAAGAGATTGAAAAGCAAGAAGGAACAAAGGAGCATAAGAAAGGATGAGGGAAAAAAAAGACACGGCAGGACTTCAAAGAGATGCAACAAGAAACAACCAACCAAGGTGAGAAAGGCGGCATTCTTGAAATGACTAGAGCTGAAGGATGGACATCATTGAATATAGACCTTTGTCTGACCTTCTAATAGGTCTTCTAGAGTTTATAACATTGCATAAGTGGATTTTGTTCATCTGACCTCCGTTTGTAGAAGTCGGCAATCAATCGCTCCACAAGTCTGGTCACGAATCACCAACTCTTGTCAGTTACTAACCTTGACTTGCCATTGCCTGGAAACCACTTGCCATGGATTATGTTTTTTTTTTTCCCGAAAAGATAGCAGCATGCATAACTTCTTGTTGGATCTTGTATATGATGAGACTTATTCCACCAATATCCTGGAGCTCTGAAACACTTTGTTTCTTCAAGGATAGTTGGGTCATCATGCTTAGAGGCCACTGATCTGTATTCCTTTTCAATCCCTTTATCGATGTGAAGATCAAAATCCTGGATTTGAAAATTTAAAAAACTAGATTTTGCAGATTTATCCCTTACACTGCTTACTGATAAATTTGTTTCCATCAACATTTGATATCTCACTCAAATCCAATTTTCTAAGATGAGATTTTTTATATATTGGGACACGATGGAAGAATGGTAATCATTGATCTGAAGTGTATCACTTGGACCATTCTTGCCAAGCCCGAGTTGCTGAAATTTTGGTAATTTCGATCTGTGCATGTATGTAAGTGGGAAATTTATTTGGTAGAATCGAGAGGGGAGTTATTAATGGTATTCACCAGTTTTCTTGGAACTCCAATTCATGTTTTTAGACTGGAACTTTCAAAGATGGAATGGGTGAAGATAAAACTTTGGAAGATATAATGCAAATTATGGGTTGGTGGACTTTCGTCTCCTCCATGATAATTGTAAAAGGAATGGAATATAACATCCATTTTCCTATAGCTAGTGGTAAAGATTGTGTGTTTTGGTGACTTAAGGACCGTAGATGCTATCCTAACAGAGATTTTTTACAACTCTGAAGAATAAATCAACAGTGCCCGGAATAAACCGAGGTGGTGTTGACCTTCTGCTCAAGAGCTCAATTCGAGTCGACCTTCAAATGACAGTTGCAAGATACATGTTGATAATAAAATTCATAACTACTACAAGAGATCATAAATCAAAGGCATAAGCTATCAATTGGAATTTAAATGGAAACTAACATGTAAGATTTAATGACTATTGCATGTGAACATGGTTTACAATCCATTAGTTGTAGTAATTCAAACGTAAGCCACTCCTTAAGATTCAATAACTAGTGTAAGTGATCATGAGTTATATGATAACAATTGTAATTTAAATGAAGACTATTCCTTAGACTAATTTGGAAATGGAAAGCTTAAGGGGAAGAAATCATTACCTCTAGAGGGGTATTTCTGGTTTGAAGGTACTTAGAGTTTAAGCAAATATGATCACCTATCATTCAAATAAGATTACGGCTAATCAGGCTTAAGTCTCAACTGATTCCTTTTGAAGGGTTATAGAGTTATCTTATCCTTGGTTAACAATCGCCACTAGCATGTAGTTTAATATTCTAAGGATGATCGAAATTGATAACCCTCTACTCCAAATTGAAGTGAGACTTGCCACAAGTTTACGGAGTAGAAGTTGCTTGACCCAATTACTAGTTAGTTTAGATGAACCCAACCTTGATTAGAGCCCGACTAAGGGGCTTAACCGAGTTGATCTGAGTTGACTTAGCTCAAGCTGTTAGCCTACCTTTGCTGTCTCACCAAAGTTATTGAGTTAGGGATGGTAGAAAAGTTCTGGCTAGTACAGCCAACAGTTACCAATGCTGGAGCTGAGGTAACTCAAAAGTTTGGCTGCTTATCGAGTGGGGATTAGCTAGGTTGTTGAACCGAACTCACTCAAGTTGGGTCTGAGGTGCAAGAACAACCCAGGGGCTGCAGCAGTGGTCGTTGTCGACTCAGTGAGTCAAGCCATCCTGACAGCAACTCTTGGTGCTATAGTAGTGATGCTCAAGTTGGGTTTATATTTAAGACTACTTGAGTTTGAAGAGTTGCCGTGTTGGTCTTACCTGAGCCGAGATATCGTGTTGTTGTTGCAGCTGTTGTTGTGACGAGTCGAGTTGACTCGACGGTTTTGCTCATTCAATAGCGAGCCTCCTCCCTGCCCTTCTTTACTCCTCTTCTTTCTATTGGTTGCACCCCTGCCTGGCCCGAGTCGAACCACTCAGTGGAGCGTCCCAACCCAATCTCGACTCCCTTCCTTTCTTTCCCTCCTACAGAGCTCCTCGGGTTTACGTGACCTAATCTGATCGGGAGGGCTGGCCGCCTTGGTGCAGTGCGGCACCACAGTCTGAGCCGTCCTTCCTTATTTCTCTCCTCTTTCTCTTCTTCTTTCTCTCCTTTCCGTTTTTAGCACAGGGCCCGCAGCTCACTCCGAGTCAGCCCGGCTCGGGTCAACTGTCAGTGCGTGTAGTGGCAGCGCCCGCACTCTCTCCTCTCCCTCTCTCTCTTCTCTCTTTTCTTCCTAAATTTCCTAGAACCAAGGCAACTGGACCACCCCAACTAACCCCTTTCAGCCGGGTTCGGGTCAACTGTGTCGACTCGATGCAGTCGAATGAGTCGGCTGGTGCAGTGTGGCACGACGCCCTCTCTCTCACCCTCTTTTCTCGCTCACCCCCTCTCTTTCCTCTCCTGAATTCTTCGTGGAAATCCCGAGATATCAAGGCCTCTTTTATAGGCCTGGGGTTGGCTGTAGGACCGCATTCAGCGGTTGTTATTTCACACCAAAATGATCCAAATATGGTGGATGCATCGCAACTCTCCCTTTTGCATGGTGTCAATCCGTTGAGTGGGGTGGTCTCCTACCACCATGGCCCACTGAATGGGCGTTTTGGATCCAAAAATGGGTCCCGCAGCACCGTAATGGAATCACTTACTGAACGGAGAAGATGAGGGTGCCATTAATGGCAAGATCTCATAAATGATCTAAGATGGCCATCCGAACCATCTAAATGGACCGGATGGGTCCCTGATCACTGTGGGGGTCCACTAACTTCATCGTATTTCACCTGAGTGCAACGACTCGCGAGAAATTCTGCCGCGACCCTTTTTCTCGTGTGGAGGGGGACCTTCTCGGTACAGATAGCTTAAGCCATTGCAACCCTAAATCGGATGTCCAGGATGGCTGCTTGAAGCCCCAGGGACAGTCTAGATCGCGCCGACTCACATGCCTGAAGAGGAAAGTACCCGACTGTTTTTCCTTCGTCAGCAGGGTGTCTACCCTTTTCTGACGTTGAATGTAGGGCATGGATGATGCTTGAAAGATGGCTGAGATTGTGGGAGGAGGGCTCACGCGGATTTTCAGGGCAAGATGAAACCGATTTCCATTTTCGGAAATCGTCGTGCACAACTATAGTTTGGGTCGAGAATCGTGTGCCCACGCGTATAGAAAAAACTATGAGATCATTTGGATTTTGGCCGGGACCACTTTTTGAATCAAATGGGCGGTTTGGATCAGCGTAAAGTGGCACACATTGGTGATAGTGGCTTGGTTTTGGAGGGGTAGGAAGCACACTTTCACTAGCACGACTGCCTGTTTGCGTTCGACATCGTGCGCTCGTAAGTGGGTAATTGCGGATGATTCTGTTGATATTTTGGATAGAACTGAGGGCCACACTCGATGGACGGTTCAGATTTCCAAGTTGGCCCACCGGGCCACAACATGATCAGAGGGACGACGTTCATTTGAAACGCCTATAGCGGGAACAGCGGGAGAGAAAAATCTCTCTTTTTGCATTTGTCGGGTCATCCCTGGTTGATCAGTCTAGCAGGTACGATACACAGTGGGTGCACTACACATTGGCGCACAGTCACCACAAGTGTGGGCCTCACAATAATTTGTGAAATCCACCCTAATCACAAGGTGCGACGGGTTAAGTTAGGGTTCCTATCCAGAGATCGGGCAGATTCAAAACTTGGGTGGGCCACACTTAATGAATTTCATTATATCTATTGATCTTCACTGATCCAATGACTGGATTGATCCCGTTTTGAACATCAACGGTCAAAAGATTTTAGGGATCACCTGTGCGTGTTCAGGCCTACTTTCTCCGTGTTGACGAATCCATTATTGTTATTAAAATCCCTTCAATAATATTATTCATATTATTATGCTATTATCACTTGTTTTATATATTGTCATTAAAAATAAGTATATGACATATATACTTATTTATTTACTTGTAGGACCTGCCTTCGATAAGAGTCATAAATGATATTGTCATATTGAGCCATGTGTCCAAATCTCAGGCACATATACTACTCGAGGGGTTTATGGTTGATTTTATAATTTGATGGTCAAACTAGGGAGACCAATCGTTAGATTGATCAAAGGGACGTTGTTGGGTCAAATGTTGATGATGAATGGCTTGATTTGTCTTTAACAAGGTTCGCTGACCATCCAAGTATTGATGAACCACAGTTCGACTCAATTTATGGATGAAAATTACTCATATCGGTCTGATTTAGACTATAATGTAGGTGAACATTCGGTTAAGTTAAATTTGTGTTTATACTATTTTAGGTCTTCATGGTAATACCCGAGTACTAGAAAGTATGGGGTGTTATAACTAATACGTCTCTTTTAGAAATCCCTAAAGGGACATGCCTTGGATTGGTATACATCGCTCAATGGCCATCAAATTTGAACCTGTGAACCACTTTCCCTGACTTTCATTGATCGATTTTCCTACAATTTGAATATAGCCCCAAGGAGAGCAAATTGGCTACCTTGAGACAAAAAAAAAAATGACGAATTATTGTTTGCATATGTCAGACGTTGGCGGGCTATGGCCGTTAAGATGAGAAACCCCATTGACGATGGAGAGAAAATTTCTATGATCGTCCACTTGGCAAATCCAAATATCTCTGGATACTTGATCTCTTATCCATATGCAAATTTTTCCTAGCTTATCTGTGCCGAGGAACAGGTAGAAGCTAGGATAAGGGTTGGGACCATCTCCTTCTCATCAGGCCACACCAATTAAACGAAATAAAATCAAAGGGAAACCCATTGGATATGGGAATGGGAACGACAATGTCCCCATACAATGCACAATAGAAGTAAACAATATCGTGGCATCTACCCAAGGCAATCAATATGCTCCCCAACAAGAGCGTCAACAAAACCAGCAATACCATCCACAACAACCCCAACAGGGATATCAGCCACGACCACCCCAACAACAGCAGTAACAACTAAAGGGGAATGCACAATACTCATACCAAAATAAACAGGTGATGCTGGCTAGGAAGTTTACTCCACTAGCATAAACGTATAGCCAGATTGTGGCAACGCTGGTGCAAAAACAACTTCTTACGCCTCTCTAACCTAGGCCTCCGCCAAATCTCCTACAACTCAACTACAACGAGAATGAGTATTGTGCATATCATCAATCTACCCTATGGATCGTTGCTTCGCTTTGAAGTATGCGGTCCAAGATCTGATTGACAGCCAAAATATTACGATCACCCCTCAAGCCAGCACTATGACTCAGGCTAACATCCTCCAAAATCCCCTGCCATCGCATCAAAGAGCCTAGCTCGTCGGGCATCTCTACCATTAACAACATCGAGGAAGGACATCCTTCATACTCCTCTCATCATCAGTCCATTCATGTGATCGCATCTGACCCAGTGAGTTGGCCATGGGGTTATGAATGAGCACCCTCACTCTAACCTCAGGTATTCTTGGAAGCAGCACTGACAACAGAGCCTCTCATTCTCCAAGGGAACCCATAGCACCAAATTCTACATTTTAACAAAGAGAAAATTCTACCAGGTCAAACTCTGAACATCTCATCCTGCAAGAGGGACTTCCAAACCTTGCTCTGCTGGTCCTGCAAGGGGCACCTCCTATCCAACCACAATCTCCTAGCCCTTTCTTCTTACCCCATCAATTGGCACATACTGGAAGAATTCCCCTCCCATAAAACACACCCCAAGATAGGGAGGTGGGCCCTACCACTAAGTAACCAACCCCCCAAGGAAGCTTGGTTTGTATAGGTCAAATGGTTGTGCTCCAAGGAAGGCCCTCATATCCACCACAGAATATGCCGAAACTTGTAACGCCACCGCTATTTCAAACTCCTTAAGATCAGGTAATCTTGGAAGGAAAGACGGTCCCATCCTATGACGAAAAAGTAGTCTCATGGCATTATCCCGAGTTTGCTGAAGTCGGCAACATGAATCCTAACAGGAGGTGTTTCCAGAAAGACAATCAAAACATAAACGAAGCCCGAGGAGCTTTGACAAGATCCACTAATAAGATTGAAACCACCTACGATGTAGTAGATCAACTTAAAGCCATTCTTGCATAAATCTCCATTTGGGAATTGTTATGCACATCAAGGTCACACCGAGAAATATTTACAAAGACCTTAAATGATGCACACATCTCTCCGAATGTATCACCTGAAATGATCGCACACATGATAGGGCAGCTCCTGGTTCCATAGGAAATCACATTTACTGATAATGAGCTACCACAGAAGGTCGCAAGCATGTGCGCTCACTCAACATAGTTTTCCGATCGATATACGGATCTTAAGGTTCCTATGGTCCTCATTGATAATGGATCGAGCCTGAACGTATGCCCCATGAGGACTGCTGGATGTGGATGATTTTTAGGCCCGAACCTAACATGGAGTGATGAATCTATTGCTGGTCCCGGTGGATTTCAAACAAACATCATGTTTGGGCTGACTAGCAACTGGAGTATTAAATAATCCCACAAGGTATTAAATAAACTAGTAGGCCTTGGAGGTACTAAATATGATCACTCAAATTTTCTTAGCCTACCACGAGGCAATGACTTTGCACTTGAAAAACTCTCTCTGCCTGCTGTAAGGTATGTGTTTTATCCACGAAGTCCATCCCGTTCCTTTTAAAGGGCATGAGCTCATAAATGAGGTTGATGCAAATCTCAAGTGGACCACACCAAAAGATATACTAGTGATTGAATGGCCACCATTAAAAACTTCTTATGGCTCCTATAATGTTTAATTGCCGTTGACCAATTGATTATATCATATAGATCTAGATAGATGAAGGGAAAACACATATTAACTTGTTCGAAAACTTTGATAGTCCCAAAAAGATTTTAATGGTGTATTCATTCACCTTTGTTTTCTATAGTGTGGTCTACTTGATATTTGAATATGCTTATTTTTTGAGATTTTAATATGCTTATTTTTTGGATCATGCTCTAAAATGAACTGAAAAAATGAATGGACCATGGATAAAACACATACATCAAGGTGAGGCCCATAGAATGTGCCACTTTGGAAGTGGATTGCATATGATTAACTAAGTACCCTATCACCCCTTGTGACACCTTAGATTTGGTGGTAAATAGGTGTTTTTCAAATCCAAATAGTTACTTTTTGCATTTGCCCTTGAATTAGGAGGTAAATGAAATCGAGGCATTTCAAATCTACCAATTTAGTGTCTTGAGAAATGCTAAGACTATGATGTAATTATATATATATATATATATATATATATATATATATATATATATATATATATATATATATATAGTGTCTTGAAAAATGCTAAGAAATGTAATTTTTTTTAAATACATTTTTTGCCTCCTTTTTAAGGACAAGAGAGTGTAACAAAAGTGTCTCTTGGCTATTAATTCATTAGACACATTGTACGTTGATGATACCTAAAATAATCCAATTATCGTTTGCAATACTAAAATCACATCAATAGAATAATTTGAAGTATCCAAACATTGGAGATATAAATGGATGGTTTAAAAATGTCAATAAGTCACCTATTGTAATCCTTGCATTTGTGACGGTAGACACCACACCTAATGCCAACAAGCTAATTGGACCCAGTCAACTCACCCTGTCGACCCAAACCCTATTAACCTAGAAGCCCAGTCGACTCAAATATCTATCCAATTAAACTAGTCAAATTAGCCCGCATATCAACCTAAAATCAAACCCAGAATAAGCCCAAAACTTGGCGCATTAACCTTTAGGACCACCACAAAGAAACCCTGGGAGGACCATGGGACTGCACGTCATTTCGGAGGAGAGGGTGTAAATCATATGGGGTTGCTCTGAGCGCAATTATAAGTGTGTGGAAAGAGAAAATGACTTTATTGTTCTCCCCTTTTTGCCTGAACTACAATCTTACCAACCAATATTCCAACCATCGAGATCATGTCATGTGGCAATCTCAAATCTCATATATTTACCCCCTTTTAACCCTTCATATTAATTATTGACAAATTGGTCCCAAGGGCTATAAATAGTCATCTCATCTTTTCTTCAAAGACACTTAGAAAATTCTATATCTTCTAAGCCCTTAGAAATCATCTCCTCATATCTTATCCCTCCACCAAGGAGAAGAAAGAGTCGAAGGAGAGGAATACAGCCCAAGTCAATCTATTATAACATAACCCTTAACCACTTAAGTATTAAAGATTTCGATCCAAGCCACTCGAACCCAACCCTGGCGAAAAAACCATTCACCTTTCCATCTAAGTCTCGACTAGTTTCATCCAAACCACATTAACATTAGGCAATATCCACTCCCCTCTAAACTCCCATACTTATCACATCTATCGGTATAGCATTTGCACCTAGTTAATTCCAGCGTATGTCACGTGGCTTGTTGAGTTATCAGATCCTGCCCATCAAAATCTTGGATTGATCAATTATTTTACCGCTTCCACAAATAGGTAAGTCATGATAGATTTACCTAACTCGAGCTACTACTTGGCGAAGATGATGCATTAACACTACAATGTTAAAAACTCATATATCTCATTGTCACCTAGTCAACTTAAGTATATATATATATATATATATATATATATATATATATATATATATATATATATATATATATATATATATATATATATATATATATATGCTCAGTTGCGCACGAGTTATTGAATCATGCTCATTAAAAGCTTAGGTTGACCAGTAATTTGCCACTTCGACAAGTAGGTAATTAAGTCGAGGCAAATTTATCTTACCCAAGCTACCGTTAGACGGCGAGAGTGCATTAACACAACATTACATACACTTTTGCATCACCTGTATACAACAACTAATCTAAATTCCTAATAGCTGGTATAATCCCGTGAAATAGAGACTGCAAATTTATGTCGGCAGAGTGGTACCTAACACTTTCCCTCCCAGTAACCATGGTCCCTTACTCCGAATTTTCGGCTGCAGATTAATGAGTTATTTTATGATAGAAATATTTTGGATTTTCTTTTCTAATGTTTCTAACTGGTCTAATGGGCTGTGAAAGCGTGATAATTGGCTAATGGCGACTCTAGTCAAGTATAATATTCTCCACATTCAACAGATCATATACATTCCTAAAAAGGCACACATGAGCGCGTTCCGCCCACAACCCAACGTCCACAATGGTCCACCCAGACTCGATTTTATTTTATTTTGTTTTATTTTTGCTTTTTTTAGCGAAGGTATATGCTTTAATCAGTTTATTACAATCATTTTATTAAATATGATACACATTATTTTGAAATATAAAAGTTGATTTAGTTAATCAAATTCTAAGTCTTGAATATGCTAAAGAATTTCCATGCTCTCCAATGGACGGACAGCGTGGATAAGACGCATGCATAATAAAGGTGGGCCAGTGGGGCGCGGATTAGCTATGAGCAGCGAGACTCGCTACTGAAGTGATGTCACCAAGTTCCATGGGCCCCACCATGATGTATGTTTTGTATGCACACCTTCCATCCATTTGGAGAGATCATTTTAGGGCAACATCAAAAGAATGAGTTAAATCCAAAGCTCCGGTGGACTCCAGCACATAAAATAGTGGGACAGTGATATCCACCATTAAAAACTTCTAAAGGCCACAAAAGTTTTAGATCAAGCTGATTTTTTTGTTTTCCCTTATTTCATGTCTTTTTTAACTTTTGAACAGGTTGGATTTCAAATAAACATTATGGTGGGCCTTAGGATAGTTTCAACGGTGGGAATCACTCTCCCCACTGTTTTCTGTGGTGGGGTCTACTCCAGATTTTTATCTGCCTCATTCTTTGGCTTATGATGTAAAATGATAGCTTAAAATGGATGGACAGTGTGGATATAACACATACATGAGTCCACGTAACTTGGTGACGTCACTTCAGTAGCCGACTCGCTGCTCAACCTGACAGTGTCTAATCCGCGTCCGGGCGGTGAGCTTATTCAATACGCAGTCCGCTTCCTGTTACACGGATGCGGATTTACCGCCAAAGCCTTTTACAGGAAGTACGCTGGAATATTACGTGGGGCCCAAAGTGATGTTCTTGATAAATCCACCCCGTCCATCCATTTTTCGACCACATTTTAGCATGGCCGATGAAAATAGATGCTAATCTAAAACTCAAGTAGGCAACACGAGAGGAAACAGTGAGGATTCAGTGACCACCGTTGGAACGTTCAGATAGCCACAAAAGTTCTGTATCAGGCTAATTCTTTCTTGTGTTTTAACTTCATCCCAGTGGGAATAATGTTAGAAACGGTTTGGATGGCATATATACATCAACGTGGAACCCAGGAAGGTTTCAACGGTCCCCAATTTTCCCTCTCATGTGGCCCACATGAGTTTTGGATCCGCACTAAACATTACTGCATGTCCTAAAATGAACTCGCAAAAACGGATGGACGGGATGGATTTCACACAAACCTCACAGTGGGCCCCACTTGTATCGCTGCGCAGAAACTTCCTGCGAAAGGCTTTCGAGAGGAAATCCGCTTCGGAGTCTATTTCGGAGATATATAAAGGCCACTTGCATTAGGCCGTGCAGAGACAGTAAGTAGGAGAGGAAGAACAGGTATGAATTATTTTTTTCGACTTTTAATTTCAATTTTTTTGAGAAAATGCTCTCGCATATTATCCCTATCGATATAGAAGTATAATCTAACTTGGTTAGAATTAATACTTGTACAGAATCCCACATTGTTGTCTTCTACCAATCAAGAAAAATTCATTATCCGTGAAGATCAAGAAACCCTAATTTGATCAACTGACCATGTATTAGCATCACAATACGGCTGCTACATGCTAGAGTTTATTTTTGAATTTTGTTGTTGGTGAGGTTACTTTGGATGTGGGCCGTTCATCATGCAGGGCCCAACTTCGAAGTTGGCCATCCATCTTACAGGGCTCAACTTTGAAGTGGGTCGTCCATCAAACGGGATGCGCCTTGGATGTGGGTCATTCATCATTAGTGGCCAATGTTAGGTATGAACTGTCCTCATGTCCGGCCCACCTTGAATGGGTTATCTGTCATGAGGGACCTACCATCAATGTTATTGTCCATCATGTTGTGCTTGCCTTTAATATCGACTGCCCATTATGTGGAGCCCACCTTGGATGTGGACCTCCATCATGTGGGCCCCGGCTTTGTTGTGAGTCGCCTATCATTTAGGGCCCACCTTGCTTGTGGGCCATTCATCATTAGTACCTTTGATGTGGACTGTCCATTATGTGGGGCCTAAACTTGATGTGGGTCAATCATCATGTGCGGCCCCCCTTCAATGTCCACCACCCATCACGTGGAGCCCACCTATGATGTGGACGATCTATCGTGTGGGGCCACCTTCCATCTGAGCCATCCATCATGCAGGCTCACCTTGGATGTGGGCCATTCATCATTAGAGGTGACCTTTGGTGTAGACTATCCATTATGTGGGGCCTACCTTGATGTGTGTCATCCATCATGTGGGGCCACCTTCAATATCCACTACCCCCATGTGGATCCCACCTTTTATTTGGATTGTCCATCGTGTAGACAATCCATTACGTGGGCTCACCTTGATGTGGGACCCACCTTAAATTCAACCGTCGATCATGTGGGCCCCCACCTTTGATGCTGACCATCTATCATTTGGGGCCTTCTTTGATACGGACCATCTATCATAGAGAGAGAGAGAGAGAGAGAGAGAGAGAGAGAGAAGCAAAAAAGAAAAACTTATGGAGATAAGTAACTTTTATCACATATGTTACTTTTACAATGGTGTTTACCAAACTAAAGTTAAAAAGTAAATTATTAACTTACCTAAGTTAAATCACTTGACGTGTACTATACAAATAGGCCCATAGGTCCCGTTTGTTAAACCTCGAGTCTAAAGACCGAATCTGAAATCTAAAGCCTGAATCTGAAATTTGAAGTAAAAAAAACTTGTTTGATAATTATGGCTGAAGTCTAAAAATTAAGTACTGAATCTGAAACAAACTATTTGTTAACAAACATCTTAAATGTCTGAAATATGTTAATTTGACACATGTGCCCCTATCTCTTGTTTGGAAATGTTTTACATTATAAAGAAATTATTTTTTATTAAATTAAAATAAAATTATTATATTTAATTCAAATAAACTAAAATACTTAATAAAAAACTAAAATATCATCATAAGGCCCTCAATTCCTCTTAGAGGGAAGATTGTCACTATGTGTTGTATAGGAAGATTGTCACTATGTGTTGTATATGATTGAACACCGGTAGTAACAAAACCTTCAAATAAGGCCCACCTTATATTTATATGCTATCTGAACCGTTTATAAGGTCATTCCCAATTGGATGAAGTGAAAACATATTGATCCAAAACTTCTGTGGCCTATTTAAGTTTATTTTCCATCCAGTATGTTCATAAGGTCATAAATATTGTATGAAGAGGAAAAAAAAAATCATATTGATCCAAAACTTCTATGACCCCAAAAAGGGTTTCAATGGTAGACGTTCAATCTCCCGTTGCTTTTTACAGCTTAATTTTCGTCTCAAGCTTTAATACGAGCTCGCCAAATGGATGGATGGTTTGGATATAACACATACCTCATGATGGGACCAAAGCTGGCGTGAGGTACACCAACCAATCCGCATCCTACTTGGATGCGGATTAGCTACTGACAGGTTGAATAGTGAGAGTCACTACCGAAGTGATGTCATCAAGTTCCATAGGCCCACTATTATGTATGTGGGCCCACTATGATGTATGTGCTTTATTTACACTGTCCATCTATTTGGAGATTTAATTTTAGAGCATGAGTTAAAGAATGAGGTAGTTCCAACTATGTAATTGACCCCACCACAAAAAAACAGTGGCGAGATTGATGCCTACCATTGAAACGTTCCTAAGGCTCACCAAGATTTTTATTTGAAATCCAACCTGTTCACAAGTTAACATAGACATGAAAGAATGGAAAAAACAAATATCAGCTTGATCGAAAACTTTTGTGTCCTATTTAAGTTTTTAATGGTGGGCATCACTCTCCCCACTATTTTCTGTGGTGAGGTCCACTGGAGCTTTGGATTTGACTCATTCTTTGAGTCTTTACCTAAAATTATATTTCCAAATGGATGGACGGAGTGGATACAAAACATACATCATGATGGGGCCCACATAACTTGGTGACGTAACTTCATTACCGAGTCTCGCTACTTAACCTGTCAGTATCCAATCCATGTCCTCAGAAACAGATTAGTTACTCCCTTGCCACCAGCCACTGGCTGATGGTCAGTGCTATGTGGGCCCCACCATGATGTATGTGTTTCATCCATGCCGTCCATCTATGTTTCTAGATCATTTTATGGCATGAGACCAAAAATAAGGTATATTCCAATCTCAAGTGGACCACATTACAGGAAAACAATGTTGAATGAACGTCGACCATTAAAAACTTTTTGAGGGTCATAAAAGTTTTGGATCAACCTGATCTTTGTTTTTTCCATTCATCTAGGTCTATATACCCTAATCAACAGATTGGATGTCAAATAAACAGTACATTGGGCCTTAGGAGAATTTTAATGGTGGATATCCAATCACTATTGTTTTCCTATGGTATGGTCCACCTGAGATTTATATTCCTCTCATTTTTGGTATCAAGCCTGAAAATGATCTTTAAAAATGGCTAAATGGAATGGATGAAACACATACATCATGGTGGGGCATAAAGAAGTTTCACAGGTTAAAAGTTGATTTTATATTGGGCAAACAATTTAAAGAGAAAAAATTGCCATAGTAACTTGAAGAGGGGTAATTTTGGAAGCAAAAATTTTTGTTTAATGAAAAATTCATTGCGCGCATTCCGCATTCACCATTAAGCAAAACTCCTATCATGGAAAGAATTCAGTGTGAAAAACCACTCAACACTTTCCTTCTTCCTTATTAACGACGCATTAACAAACACCACTAAACACAAAACATTTTCTCAATTCCGCGTTAAGTGTAAAAATTCAGCGTTAACAAATAGGCCCTTAGTGTTTGCTCACACACGGTTGCCTTGATATGTTTTACTCCCGTATTCTGTCGAGTCTCACATTGGAAATTAGAGGAGAATGTCTACTTCGTTACTTATCTACATAAAGAGTGAAGTCCTATTGCATGTTAAACATTCCATCTCCAATAACTTCTGTTAGAGGATTGGCTAACATTTCTTTATTTCTTTGGTAGTTGACCAACTACAATGTCTTCATGCCTCATGACATCTTTCACATGGTGATACTTAACTCAACATGCTATGTGGCTTTTCATAGCCTTCCGGAGACCGTAAACTTCTACCCTTTTGAGCACCCTTCTCACATTGATGAATAAAACAGAATGCAAATGCTTAACTTTCCGAAGACCCATGGATTTTTGGAAGAACATTGTTGTAGTTCCAATGGCTAAAATTGAGATAAAAGCAGTGGAAATGCCTTCTTTCATCCATCTTTCTCCATCCTTTATTGAAAGATGAAAGCCATCCTTGAGATAAAGAATGAACTCCCACTTTATGTGGCTGATACATGAAGGATGGCTAGAATGATGCAATGAGATCATTACCATATTAACTAGATCAAATAATTTTTTTTTTTTTGAAAGATGAATTAACTAGAATAATTTAAAGCACAAAGTAAAGCTAATCTATCACAAGTTATTATTATTATTATTATTATTATTTTCAATCAACATTGTAACATGTTCGAATTTAAGCCATACTATAATCCCACAATGTAGATCCAAAAAAATACCAAATAATCAGGATCTATGGAAGGTAGAGCTTTCATCTAAGCATATGGGTAGTTCTCAATTCAAAGGGGTTCACTTGGTTTGTGAGGGTTTGCATAGATCAGGGTTAGGACTTTTGGTTTTGGGAATTAGATTTTTGAAATTAGGGTTTAGAATTAGAGTTATGGGAAATTAGGGTTATGAGGGTTAGGTTTTTAGGGAATTAGGTTATTAGGAATTAGGATATTGAGAATTAGGGTTTGAGACAGGTTTTAGGAAACTAGGGTTGAAAATTGGAGTTTTAGGGATTAGGGTTAAGGGTGTAAGGGGATGGAGGAAGGAAGAAAAGGAATAGAGGTAGGCTTGTTTGTAGATGGAGAAAGAAAGAAAAAGAAAAAATTAGAAAGAAATGGAAAGAGAGAAGAGAAGAAATACCTTTTGATTGAAGAGAATATGAGAGAATGATAACTTCGATTCACTCAATGGCATCATACCAATTCACTCCAATTGTAGGAGGTTTTATGTTATCACAAATTAAGAGAGAGAAGAACCTTATTTCATATACTCAATAAAATAGGCTAGGGTGTGGACATCCAAGCCTTATATAGTCTCAAGAAAGACTTTTTATAAAAAGACGCTCTCAAATAAAAAGTTTCTCATAAAGACGCTCAATAAAATAAAATAATTTTCTAACTACCCAAACTTAACAAAAATATAAGCTAAACAAAAAATAACAAAACATATAAACAACTAAATAAAATAAAATATTTCATGGCCCACGATTAAGATGTCCATTGACGATGATCCAATAGTTGGAATGGTCTAATGAAGTAGCTTACATGCATCTTCCCAGTGTGTGGCCTTCAAAGATGCATAATCATGCATGTGGGGTCTTTAATGGGCTAGGCACTTGAATTGGGACCATGGGGTCCCATGTATACATCACCTAGCTATAAAGAAATGAGAGCTCTCCTCCTCCTTTGGTATACTTTGATTGGTGCTCGGATGTCCTTATAAGTGGTTATAAGCCTTTTTTATCAATCTCGCATAAGACGCTTGGATCAACACTTTCTCCCCATAATGTATGCATTGACATGCAACTAAGATGCCATCCAAGATTTTCCCAACCCTTACAAAAGTGCCTTGAAAAGGTGAGATACCCTTAGTCAGCATACTTATGCTTTTGCTACAATAATGGGAAGAATCTCAGCAAGAGTAATAGGAAAAGCTGAGATAATTAAGAAAAACTTTCATAATCATAATAGGGCAGATGTCTTTAACCTCCACTTTTTCCATTTAATGATAAGCATGATGAACATAATACTGACACTTTTGATCCATCATGCCTCATCATGGAATTTATTCAATGTATCACCTTTCACCACTTTGCAACATTGATGGAAGAATGTGAATGAGAATCCTTCATTGAAATCTCTTTCATATTGATCTACTCACTTAGATGGAATGAGGTCAAAGTTAGCTCCCTCCCTATAAATTTGCATGTAGTACTCGATTGTTTTTAATTTTCTCTCTCTTCAACTAGATTCTCTCCCACCTTGATATTCTTTATTGCATTTATCCTCGTTGCATTTGCGATTTGGTAGAGAAAGGTATGTTATTATCCCCTTTTTTGTGTATCCCATCTCTTAATTAAACGGGTCTCAATATTTGTGTCTAAGTGATTTCCTCTATTCTGGTTATATCATGAAAATCCCACAACACAATCTTTTACTTCTTTCTTCTCTCGTGTATCCAACTATTAAGGATCTCTTAAGATATCTTTCCATTCCTCCATTCTTTCAAACCTTTTTACACTATGTCTTTAACTCCTTTTTGATAATTTTATGGCTTTAGAAAGCTTAATTGAATCCCTCTCTCTCTCTCTCTCTCTCTCTCTCTCTCTCTCTCTCTCACACACACACACACACACACACACACTTTTTGGCTGATAAGTATGTTGTTTACGAAACATATCTACTGAATAAGTAGAAACCAATATAAGTTTCTTGTGGCATAAGTGGCTTATCTAAAGTAACTTACAATCCAAATGTCCCCTTAAAGTGAACAGATAGTGAAGTGGGTTCAACTGAAAAGTGTAAAAAACAATTTTGGGGGTAGACATTTGGTACTGTGTACTTGGGTTAAGTCATCCATTCTTCCATGGTTTCTGAAACATTGTTTGAGAGGGTCCTGATCTACAAGTATTTTCATCATCTTAGGACGGACCTTACCTACAATCACATGATATGCGTTGTCCTTAGAATGGGTGAAACCTTTAGGTTATCTGTCTAATCACTCCATGAAGCTGTTAGAGAGTTTATATCTTTATAACTCCATAGGGTTTGTCAATCAGCAATAAGAAATCATGTTCGCAATATAAAGGATCTTCATTTGCAGAATGCCAGTCAAGTGGTTTTGGGGCTATACTATCAATTCTGTCTAATTGGGTCAAATCATTCATTATGGCATGGTTTCTGAAATATTCTTTAAAAGGATCCTGATCTAAGGATTCTTTAGGTCTTCTTGAAGGTTTTCCATCATTCTAGGAAGGACTTCACCTACAACCACATGGTGCATACATCGTCCTTAGAATGGGCGATACCTTTAGGATGTCCATCTCTTCACTCGATGACATTGTTAGAGAATATATTTCTTCATAACTCCATAGGGTGAAAACATTCCCAATCGGCAAGGTGCAAAAAGAAATCATGTCAACAATACAAGTGATCTTCATTTGAAGCATCTCAGTCTTTTGATTGGGTTGTTGTTCTAGAAGATATCCATCATCCCTATGTTGGGTCATGGGTGAAAGCTTTGTGAGCTGATACGAATTTTATCAATCCATCTTACAAGTAGTTTGAGATGATGACATTTGTTGTAGTCTTAGTGCAGTACAAAGTGTGCCATGATCCCACCAATGGACTGTCTGGTCAATTTGGTGGACCGCATGTGTCCCAATAGGCATCCAAATGATTTCATGGGTCCCTTGGTTATCTTTGTGATCGGTCCCATTTGTGTTGAAAGGATTGTGGTTTAGTCTATCTTAGTATTTTCCTTCGTGTCTTAAGCTATAAAAGCTGGTCAAACATTTGTCGTGTTTACGTGCCAATTGGTTTGTGGACTGCATGAACACATACGGTTGACATGTGGCTTGTCGTTCCTCAAGTCTATTATGTTAGGCTAATTCTCTTAGTCAGCAAGTAGTTGAAGCTTTGAAGTTTTCAAGTTAATCAGTTTAGCAAAATATTTACTTATTTATTCTTTTTAAAAGGAAATGAATTTTTTTAAAAGGAAGAAGCCAAAACAACTTGCACACTTACAAAGCATCCCACGAGATGGGCGACAAAGGGCACTCAACGAAACCCTTTAAATTAGAGACCCACTCCAATGCATTCAATTTAACCCTCTTGAAGACTTATGTAGTTAGCTCATTCCTATTATGAAAATACCAATTGTTCCTCTCTCCCCATAGGACCCTGATGCTAGCGAAAAGGGCTAGTCTCCAAAGCATCCTGCCTCTCTTTCCGATCTCACATCCATGCTAGGAAAGAAAGATGCTCTCTATTGAGCCTAGCATGACCAAAGATGTTCCTGACATTGGTGATCACCACCCTCCTCTTCCCGGAGTTATCAGTAGTGAGCACCTTGGTGTTTACTACCCACTAACCATGTCAATGTTGTAACGTTGGGAGGAGCCCTATAATGCAAAACAAATGAAGTGTGATGAAAAGCTGGGAAGAACCAATTTTCAACCTATAAAATGATCTAACTTAGAACTGGTTTAATTTATCTTTGTTCTACACGAACAAATCCCATTCACCTGGAGAGGGGGTCAATGCCTTTGAGCCACTTCAGCAAGCTGATGAACTCACCCACCTCCTCTTTTAACAAATTCCTCTTGCACTGAGGAGTCCACACCACCTCTCTGCATATAACTAAGTAGTACCTAACGATGGTTAAATTCGCATCCAGGGACAAGCTAGCTAACCTTGGGAAATCTTCATGGAGCATCCTCTCGCCCAACTATATGTCATCTCAAAATCGGATATTTGTCCCATCACATAATGGAAAACCAATCCCTTCCATGAACCGAGCTTTTTGCCAACTTGTAATCTATTTCTACATTGTTGAAGCTCTGTAAAGAGAAGTGTCCCTTGTCTACCACCCACCTTCATTTGCCCCATACTTGCGAACTATCATCACTTTCAATAAGCATCTCTCTTTCGACCTGAATCTCCATAACAGTTTTCCTATTAACCCGAAGTTAATGGATTCCAACTTTATTCTTTCACCCCCTTCCTTGAATGGCTTGCACATGTCCTCTTACTTTATCAAATGGAATTTATGCTTCTCTTTTGCTCTGTGATATATAAAATCACACTTAAGTTTTTCGAAGCTTTTGAGCACTACCTTTGGGCACTTAACTAAGCACATGAAATATAGTGGTAAGTTTGATAGAACTGCCTTGATTGACATCAGCCTACCTCCTACTTACAAGTACTGACATTTCCATCAAGACAACTTTCTTTCGACTCTTTTTGTAACCTTATCTTACAAGTGCTCCACTAGTTTGCTAATGCATAATGGAAGACCGAGATATGTCAAAGGAGAAGATCCTTCCCTATTGAATGCATTCTTGAACCAAAACTGAAAACTTAGCCAATCAAATGCATTCTTGAACCCGTCCTTTCCATCTTTGGCCACTCTCTATCTTGCCAAGCATGTAATAAAAAAATTGCAACCCACATGATCGTAGGTTTTTTCAATATTAGCTTGTAAGTGATTCCTTTTTTGCCTTCTCGATTGCACAAGTTGATACATTAATGGGCAATTAAGGCACTCTAAAAAACATGTCTCACAACTACAAGCGCTTGTGCTAGCATCTTGTCTCTTCCCAAAGCATCCACTACCTACCTTTACTTCCTCCTTATAGGCCAGTCATTCAAGATGAGCAACCTCTTCTTCGGGAATAACATTAAGAGCAATGTCATCTAGGACCCTAGCACTCGATATGCCACAAAAGAACTTCATATTCTTATCGCCCTCATTGGGCCATGCATCTCTCATCCGTTGTCGCAATTTAATTTCATCTTCCTGCAAAAACTTTAATTTCATCTTCCTTCAAAAACTTTAATTACAAAAACTATTTTTTGTAATCTAACCCAAGATTATCTCATTTGGATTTTTCCTCAACCAAAAATTTGCTAAAGGTAGCATTAAGATCATAGGAGTTTTGTAGGTCAAGTTAATTCTTAGAAGGAAAAATAGTCTACCTTAGTTCCATATAAATGCACACATATAGCCATACACATTACAAAAACTAGACTATAAAACCTAATGACAGGTCAGTTTCTATGAATTGAGGAGCATACTTGATAACCAAAGGGTAGACTTGTGGAGTCCCAACATTTTTTTTTATTGGTGACTTTCAGCAGATTTCTGGCAACAATATATGTGTCCAACATTCGTATTGATTGTCCTAGACATTGGGTTAGACTGTAATGTCCAAGTATGCCTAGTTTGTTGTTGTATTCCCACATTGTCTTTGTATTAATGCTGATTACCTTTTGAGTAAAAAATGTGTCCAACAGAGTTGATCTTGAGGATAGCAGTCACATGCAAGAAATAAGAGAAAACAAGAGAAATAGGAGGATCAAAGAATGAAAGAACTCAAAGAAGAGATGGAGTGGTGGAAAGTGGAGAGATTGAAGGGAATAGAAGAAGAGAAGGAAAGAAGAAATGAGAATGAGATAAAAGTGTTAGGGCAACAAGTTGTTGTGTTAGCTAAAAAGACTAAATACACACGCATATATTAACTTGAGAATAACATATAATGCTCTAAAGGAGTACATGTATAGTAACACATGATTACATGTATTTCCTAGATTGACCTAAAGCTGGAGCATGGATATATCGATCATGTCCAGCTTGGAACACATACGAAGAAGATGCCGATGATCAGCTTGGGCCACAACTCCCCTTTAACCACATGTGGAATACATGATCTTTAATTGCTGCTTGTCTATAGATTGAGCTTCCATCATCCATTGAATCTTCTCATTAAATAGAATGCCAACCAAACTCGACAACCATCAAGTATTAAACCTCAATCTACATGTAAAATCCTCTCAAAGGCACATGTAACAGGCATGTGTTTATTTCTTACAAAGTTTTCCTGCTGAAACTCTAGTGTTTTGCACCATTTTCACAACTTGGGTTTTCCACCTAAGTGAAACATTAGCACAAATTTTTTTATTGTGTATGTTGAAACTTTATCGTCTGGAGTTAGTTTCAGAGAAAAGTTTTGATACTTTAGAAAAGTATGATATAGGAACACATGCACTAGGTTAATTTGAGATGTCCATATTTTGATCCACAATTTAAATATACCACAGCCAAAAATTATATTGACGTGTTTCTATAAATAACGGATTTAAGGATATTAGTTTACCACTTAACTGAATAATAGCCTACAATTCTAATTTAGAAAAGACATTACCATAAATCCGAAATTAGCATTGTTCATGGTTCCCAAAAAAAATTGTATTATTTAGGTTGAATGAATGTGTGATTCGATACAGTTTATATGAGTGTCAGTGTATTAACCATAACAATTTACCAGGGTAAAAAGCAAAACTCTCTTTGAATCTATTACTTTTGCAGCACTCTACTTCAATGGAAAGAAGAAAAAAGAGAAGGGGGATGAAAAGAAGAGAAAGAAAGAAAAAAGAGAGTAAGACTGGAAGAGAAGAACCACACCATCCAGTTGCAGATCCATCCCTTGAACCCAATCTACCCTGTCCGGTATGCAGATCCGTCACTTTGAACAAGAAGTCGACTCAGTCGAATTTTTCAAATTGTCTTAACTGAGTTCTGTACAAGATTTGGATCCACTGCATTTTTTAGGATTATGCCTTTAAATGGCCTAGCAAAATGGATGGACAGAGTAGATGCAAGACACATGCATCAAGGTGGGCCCAACAATAAGGGATCCACTGAAGCCCCATCCCTAATGAAGAATGGCCCACATCCAAGTTGGGCCCAACAATAAAGGATCCATTGAAGCCACGTCCCTACTAAAGAATGACCCACATCCAAGGTGGGCCCCACATGTTTGATTGCCCACTTCAAGTTGATCCTGCATGATGGATGGTCCACATTAAAGGTGCACACTGACATTACATCCAATGTCCAACATGAGGGACATCCCACATCCAAGGTGGGCCATGCATGATTGATAGCTCACATTGCAGGTGGACCTCGCAAGTTGGATGGTCCACATTGAAGATAGGCCGCAAAAAAATGAACGTTTCACATTGAAGATAGGGTCAATGTGGGCCTAACATAATGAACAGTCCACGTCAAAGATTAGTGTCATGTGATGAACGATGGATAGTAAATGGAAGGTTGATACCAAGTTGAGCAAAAGTACAAAAACAATGCTCCATATTTAAATGAAAAAAAAAAACTTAATTGAACTAAAATCACCACAATTGTTCGACTATAGCCAATTTACCCATTGACCCATTAGATCATTAGTCCCAATCACTAACACTTTTGCACATTGTGTCCTGTCCTTGAAGGGTAACATAACTTTTGAGTGGCCCATGTCACACCCTCAGTTCAGTTACCCGAGTAGCGCTACTCAAGATCTTAATCCCAAGCACATGATTTAATTTATTTATTTTTCATTACATTACCTTTTCTCATTTGAATTTAATTAAACATTCACACCCTACATAACTAAAAATCATTGCTAAACTTAAAATTTAATCGAAATAAATAATCATGCCATAATATTCAAGATTTGGTGCCTTGACACTCGACAGTAGAGGCTTTTTCTCCATTTCAGGTAAATTTTCAAATTCCGGCCTCCACCGATTAGTTTCAAGTAATAGTGTCATGCCCCAAACCCGGAAATCGGATTCACAGGAATCCCGATCGTCGAATTCGGTGCCGACAGCCTCCGTAGTACCCCATTCTCGGCTCCTAGCGTCCATACGCCAAATTCTGATCCTGGGATCCTACAAGGAGGATTTTTTTTTCAATGTACATTTAACTCGTAATAAGCATAACCACGAGATTACCAAATTCAAAAATGCAATATCATCATCACATATCTACTAATATAATCATTGAGTACAATACTGAAAAGAAATACATAAATCGAAAGTCAAGCTTCGGAAGACTGCTGCACGCTCCAAGCTCAACACTCCTGCAACCTAACATCACCTGCACGCTCCAAGCTCAACACTCCTGCAACCTAACATCACCTGCACGCATCTATCGTGCATAAGCGTATAAAAAGCTTAGAGGGTGGTGTAAGTGTATGCACAAGGTAAGTGCCAAGTATTCAATACAATGCCATCATCATACAATACCGAAAATACTGGTAATTCATAAATCATACATAATCGGAATAAGCAGAAATACTGACAAGATCATAAATTATCAGAGTATCTAGAAATACTGACAAGATCATGAATTATCAGAGTAAGCAGAAATACTGATAAGATCATAAATCATACGATAATAGAGTAAACGAAAATATGGACAAGTCCATGAGTCAATCAATATTAGAATAAGTAATATAAAATAACTATGCAAATGAGGAGTCATATAGAGCCAAATATCAGATGCCGAGGATGCAATGCAATATGCAATTCCTAATGAGTTCACGAATAGCATCAGCTGTATCTAGACCATATAAATGCAGAAACACAGTAACCCAAAATGCCATATGTCGCAGATGTAATACAATATGCGGTGAGAATGGAATGACCATGCTAGAGTGTGAAGCCGGGATGATAGTACATAGTATCGTAAGCTATGGGGTCCATCACAAGGGACTTCTATCCAAACCAGTCCCATACCTAAATTTGGATAGTCAGACCTAATGTGGTAAACTCCTGATCTCAGGTTAGTCACGCGCCTAAACAAAATCCTGGCCATGCGAAGGTACATGTAATAAATAGTTGTGCACCACCAGCCCGAGTGGATAGTTAATGAATGAGTATGCAATTCCTGCTCAATAAGTCCACATATCAGTACGGTTCCTCTCTGAAAAATCATCGGGGTCTATTACACTCCAAACCAGATTGCCGCCCCATCGCGCGCAACAAGGTGAGTGGAAGAGACCTCACTATCCGCCTGCCAATATCAGGCCCGGCTCGTCGATAGCGGACCCATTCCTCGAGCTGGTCAGACTCAGCCTAGCATTGCCCCCTCCTCTCGGGCAGGTAAGGCCGCACCCCCTTCCAACCGACCACGACACAGTGGGAGACGCGGCCTAATGGTATACGGCCCTCATGCGCTCATGCATCCACTCGGTCTAGACGTTGGAGCAACCTCTGGAACCAAGAGGGTTTAGGGACTTTCACCCAGGGATATCTATAGCACCCCATGTAGAACAGATTTTCGGTGTCCCATCTGGGCCATCCACGAAATACCCGTAGAGGCTACGACCCTGATGTCACTAGGGCGTACAGTAATCACAACACACAATATAAGATGCATGAGTCATACAATTCAGTCATGCATCAATCCCTACGCATACCGTGTACTCATGTGAGACAATCTCCGCCTATCAGGGAGTCTTATAACAACATGCCCAATGTCATATGCAATGGTCAACCACACTCATAACAAACATGCATATGATGCGTATAGGCATGTATCGTGATGTTATGCTGTCACATACTCATAATCGGTATCAATAACTGTCACCGACAATCGGCCTCGACAATGTGGACATTTAACCAACATTACCCCCAAGGAGTGGCCCACATAGAGCCTCACATATAGTGGACCCATGGCCTCATAAAGGGCCTGATATACAACACCATGGGCCTCACTCAAGAGCTTAATACACATTACAATGGGCCTTCACATGGGCCCAACATACATCACAATGGGCCTCAACTACGAGTCGCATATACACCATATACGTCTCGATAATCAGCCTCAATCGCTAATCGGCAATTGGTCAAGATAAACGGTCTCGATCGCTAATTAGCAATCGGTCAAGATAAACAGCCGCGATCTCTAATCGGCAATCGGTCAAGATAAACGGCCTCGATCGCTAATCAGCAATCGGTCAAGATAAATGGCCTCGATCGTTAATCGTCAATCGGTTATGATAAACGGCCTCGATCGCTAATCAGCAATCAGAATCGGCAATCGGTCATGATAAACGGCCTCGATCACTAATCAACAATCGGTCATGATAAATGGCCTCGATCGCTAATCAGCAATCGGTTAAGATATATGGCATCGATTGCTAATTGACAATCGGTCAAGATAAACGGAATCGGCAATCGGTCATGATAAACGACCTCGATCGCTAATCAGCAATCAGAATCGGCAATCGGTCATGATAAATGGCCTCGATCGCTAATCGGCAATCGGTCATGATAAATGGCCTCGATCGCTAATCAGCAATCGGTCAAGATATACGGCCTCGATTGCTAATCGATAATCGGTCAAGTTAGTTAGAATCGGTAATCGGTCATGATAAATGACCTCGATCGCTAATCAGCAATCATAATCGACAATCAGTCATGATAAACGGCCTCGATCGCTAATCGGCAATCGATCATGATAAATGGCCTCGATCACTAATCAGCAATCGGTCAAGATATATGGCCTCGATTGCTAATCGACAATCGGTCAAGTTAGTCAGAATCGGCAATCGGTCACGATAATCGGAATCAATTGATAATTAGAATTGGTAAATCGGTCACGACAATCGGTGAGAATGAGCCTAATAAGGCCTAAGGGAAGGTTGCAATGTGGACATCCAACCATCATTGCCCATCAATGTGGACATTAAACCATCATTGCTTCCATGGCATGGCCCGCCATAATCATCATTACATACATCTTGGAGTAATCTCACATCGCAATGGACCTCATATTCGTCACATTTGGCCCCAAATAAAGGCCCCACATGCGTCTCATTGGGCCTCACTCGTGGCCCTTATATCCATCACATTGGGCCTCAACCCATGGGCCATCAAATACATCAAGTGGATCGCATCCACGGGCCGCACCAATAGGCCTTATATATATATATACACACATATATTAAGGTAGGCCTCAACAACGGGCCTTATACATATCAAGGTGGACCTCAACAATAGGCCTCATATACATCGCATTGGGTCTCGAATGCACATCAAGTGGGCCTCGCACCTGGGCCTCAAATATATCTCAATGGGCCTCCTATGTCGAGCGGACCACATCACATATGCCGCATTACGTGGGTCGCACCAACGGGCTTCATGTATATCAAATGGGCCACACTGATGGGCCTCATTTGGGCCCAACCTCATGTATATTTGAGATCTGACCTATTCATAAGTTAACATAGAGATAAATGAAGTAAAAAGAATATCAGCTTATTTAGAAACCACCACGGCCCTAGAAGTTTGAACGGTGGATGTCACTGTCTACTATTTAAATGGCGGGGTCCACTTGAACTTTAGATATGATTCACACTACCTTCCCATGCTGTAAAATGATCTCACAAACGGTTGGATGACATGGATACAACACTTGCATCATGGTGGGCCCCACCGTTCAAATAGGGGACGGTGTAGATAAAGCCTATACATAGGGAGTGGGCCCCACCGTCGGACGGATGGCGTGCGCAAAACACAAACACCATGCGGGCCTCCACGTGCAGCCTGCTGCCTATTATAAGGCAGAGGTGGGTCCCACCTAGGGCCCACCCTCATGCATTATATAAAGAATATAATATAATATATATATATAATGTATGGCTGTAACTGTACAGCTTGGCTGCATTAAAATAAAGGGAGCAAGGGTGGGTCCCACGTAGGGCCCACCTTTTTTAGATAATATAATAATATAATATAATATATAATATATTATTTATACCATATACGGCGTCCTTAGTAGTGGGACCCAACAGAACTGGCTATCGCCAGATGGCAGTGGGCCCCACCATCAAAACAGATGTACGGCATTTGCCAAAACACATACATCATGTGGGGCCTACATCCCATTGACGTTACAGGGGGAGAGAGAGAGAGAGAGAGCAGCACGTGGCTGTTGTACTAGCAGCATGGCTGTATTTTAATTTCTTTTTCTTTCTGAAACAAATAGAGGTGGGTCCCACGTAGGGCCCACCACAGTAGCATATATATAATATAATATATATATTATATAATATAATATATCATATATATAATATAATATAATATATAATATAGTAAAATATATATTATATATCAAACGTCCAGGCCGTCTAAGGCCTGGACAGTACATACATCACGATGCTGCCCCACACGTGGGGTGGGTCCCACCGTCCAAGAACGGTGGACGGTACGGATTAAACACATGCAACATGGTGTGGCCCAACAAAGTGGATGGACGGTGTAGGTGGGTCCCATGGACCCCACCGTCAATCACACTACACCGTTAGCCACTCCCTACAAGGGAATACAAGACCTCAGTGTTGCAACGAGGTACCTCCATTTAGCCTACCAGTTGAGCTATGGGCTGGGTTTGTCAGGGAGGGCCCCACACGAACGTGGGCCCCATCGTCTAGAAACGGTGTACGGTTTGGATTAAACACATACAGTATGGTGTGGCCCTCCAAAATGGAAGGATGACGTGGGTGGGTCCCATGGACCCCACCGTCACTCCACACCCATGTCAGTACACACTCATGTCAGCACACAATCCATGCTAGCCACCTCCACAGGGATCAATACCAAGACCCCCTGTGTTGAAACCAGGCATCTTTCACTTGGCCTGCCACCTGAGCTATGGAGCTAGGTGGGCCCACGTAGATCACACTTCACTGACAGCCACACCCCACTCTAGCCACATCAAGGTGGGCCCCCTATGGATGGTTGGGATGGCATAAAAAAATATCATGGTGTGTCCCACATAGATGGGGTCCACCGGTAGATGGCATGGATGATAAACATATATTAGGTGGGCCATAATCATAGAAAGAGAGAGAGAGAAGGAGGGAGACATCGGCAATATCAGAGGGCCCCCGCCACTATGGGCCCCTCCTGAATATAAGCATACATCAAGGTGGGTTCCACATATGTGGACCATTAAATAAATAAAAAAAGGTAAAAGACAACATCCACGATCACCCACCGGCTTCTTCTTGCACCTTAAGCCTCCTTAGCTCCTTAGCTTTGGTTCCAATGGAGGAGATGAGGTTTGGATGGTTGAGATGGGAGATAAAAGGGTAGGAAAGGTGGGCCACATTTATTGCTTGGGAGAGCTTGGATAGGCTTGGACGTATGATGCTTGGTTGCTTAGAATGAGTTTGAAGAATAAAAAAAGTAGAGAGGGTTGTAAAGAGAGAGGGATGGGTGATGGATGTGGTGGTGATGGGTGTGTAAGAGCTTTTTGACTTTAGGGGTAAATGTTGTAAGAAAAGCATGGGTTTGTAAGAAACTTTTTAACTTTGGGGATTGCTTAGGGATGGGTGAGAGGTGATGTGTACTTGACAAGTACTTGACATGATGGGATTGATTGATTGATTGAGGTGTCACTCGTAAAGATTCTCTCAAAATTCACACGCGCGGCGTTTTTCTCGCACCGAACGCTGGCCCACATCTCCTGGCCAGAGTATCGCCTCGGCGCGCGAGATGTGGCATCGGAACCGTGGCGACGGCGCGGTCACTAGGGTACAAGTCTCGATTTGAGTCGACTCGGGAATACGAGATACGACTCGGGGTCACGCGCAACTGTCGATAAAAGATCGCGGGTCACCGAAATTCTACCGGAAGGACTGCGGAAGCCTACGGGACGGTACGGGCTTGGATACGGGTCTTACAAATAGTGTAGCATCAATCAAGGCATCCATCTTCCTAATCATATCATCATCTAAATTAGGGGAGTGGGCCAAGCATATCTCTAGAGTTTCAGAGTATAGGTTCAAAAGTGACCTATCTTCCATGAATGAATCAATCACATTTGCTTTGTAGGCATCATCAACATCCTTAGGTTGTTTGCACATATTGAATATATTCAATTCTAATGTCATGTTCCTGAAAGTTAGTTTCATGATCCCATTCCTATAATTAATGATGACATTTGGTGTAGCTAGGAATGGTCGGCCAAGGATGACATGAATTTGAATGCTTGTGTCAATGATGGGTTATGTGTCCAAAACAATAAAATCTACTATACGGTAACATTTATCGACTTGGACAAGCATATCCTCTATCATCCCTCTCAATATATGAATTGAACGATCAGCAAGTTTAAGTGTGGTCCTAGTGGGTTTTAATTTATCGAGACTAAGCTGCTCATAAACCGAGTATGGAATCAGATTTATACTTGCCCCCAAGTTAAGTAGTGCATGCTCAATCTAGTGATTTTCAATCACACAGGAGATGGTGGGGCTACCGGGATCTTTATATTTCTGGGCACATCTTGTTTGAGGATGAAACTCACTTTCTCTGTCAAAAAGATTTTCTTTTGAATATTTTGCCGCCTCTTGACCATACATAGATCTTTCAAAAACTTAGCATATGATGGTATTTGTTTAATGGCATCCAATAGAGGTATATTGATTTTCACATGTTTCAGCACCTCCAAGATATCCTGAGTTTTAAACAGAGGTTTTGGTGAAATCAACCTTCGAGGGAACGGAATAACCGGCTTATACAATTTTTCTGTTTCTTTCTCATTTGAAGCATCACTAAGCCTATCATCTTTCTTTAGTTCTTTAGAGTCCTTAGGCTTCTCAGCCCTCGTCGGTATACTTTTGTCAATTATTTTCCCACTTCTAAGAGTGGTAATGGATTTAGCTTGTTCCACATGTTGATTTGAAGAGCTCGGGTCACTTATCTTGCACTATAGTTTTGGGTTAGGTAGAGTTTGGACTAGAAAAGTCACTTTCTCCCTAACTATGTGTGACTCCAATATTTGAATGGACTTGTTAAGGTCTTGGAATGCTTATAATGTATTTTGATTGAATATCTCTTGATTTTGGATGTGTTTTAGAAACGGATCCTCTTGGGCCCTTTTCTAATTTAACAACGGGTTGAAATTTAAAGTAGAAGTCCATTGAGGATTTCTCTTTATATTGGTCATTTGCCCATTCCTCCAACTAAAGCTTGGATGGTTCCTCCAACTAGAATTGTACGTGTTTGAGATGGGGGCGCTGAACAGCCTTTGATAATAGTTTACGCTATTAGATTGCCCGTGTAACAACTCTTGAAAAGGAGGAATTACAGGACAATCCTGCATTAAATGTACGTTACTAGCATAAATATCACAAACAATTTCAACAGTCTCATCGGCTTTGACTGTTTTTACTCTTTTAAGTTCCATGACCTCGAGTTTTCTTATGAGGTTAGCCACCATAACATTCAAATCATCTTCATTCCTTAAGACGTACATTCCTTCCTTCTTTATAGACTGAGTCGTTCTAGGATTAGTGGGCTTAGATGAAGTATCCCATGACTGCTCGTTTTCAATAAGTGCATCGAAATAATCCCACACATCATCGGGATCCTTATTTATGAACTCTCTGTTGCACATCATCTCTACAAATTGGTGCATGGGCGAAGTCATTCCATTGTAGAGAAAGCTTATTACCCGCCATGTTTCGTAGCCATGATGTAAACAGGAATTCAAAAGGTCTTTGAATATCTCCCAGCATTGGAAGAAGTTCTCTTCCTCTTTCTGAGAGAAATTCATGATCACCCTCCTTAGTTTATTGGTCTTATGAATCGGGAAGACTTTTAAGGAACTCCTGGTTCATCTCAGCCCATGTCCCAATCGATCTTGGTCTTAAGGAGTGAAGCCAAGACTTGACTTTCTCCTTCAAAGAGAAAATGAACAACTATAATCTTAAAGTGTCATCAGATACATTATGAAAGTGTAGAGTTGCTACAATCTCATCAAATTCTTTTAGATATAGATATGGACTTTCAGAATCTAGTCCATAAAACTTTGAGAGTAGTTAGATCACTCCCGACTTGAAATCTGTATTTCCTGCATTATGTGGAAACATATTACAAGAAGGTGTACTCGCCCACTCTGGTTGTAAATAATCACGTAGTGTTCTAACTGAAGGAGTATTATGTTCATCATGTTCATCTTATTGCTCTTCAGCGGGATGGTGGAGTTGATTGTAAACCATGTTTTCTGCTAACTCAGAGGATCTCAAGGTGTGTTTAATCCGATGATGGATAGGCAAATCTTAAACTAATCCTCCCTCACTTAAGAGATGTAGAGTGTTGTCACGTACCTATTTGGGCATGAAACACTCTCGATCTCTAGTCTAGACTAAAACAGTAACAGCGGTGCCTGCTCAGCCGAAATGTGGTCCGAGCGTGGGTTGTCATCCAGGTCCTTGATGTGGGATCGGTTGAACTTCAAAAATAATGCTCTAGTTGGTCAGGGGCAGCGCAGTCGTCCCACATCGGAAAGGGAGTGCCTCTCGATCCAGGCTATATGTGGGGGTATAATGCATTTTAGGGTGAGCTTTTGTTCACAACCCCAAGTGTAGGGCCGCGATGTAGTAATAATCTCGGTGAGACCGAGGTCGAATCCACAGGGACTGAACTTATACGTTTCTGAAAGTAACTAGAACTAGAACTAGAAAAAGATGAAAACCTAAATCTGGAATATTTCAAAGAGTAATTGTGATTAAAGTGATTAAAACTAACAAATTCAAAGATGGTAACTAGGGTTTCCAAGGATCCACTTGTAGAGATCAGGGAGATCTATGCTTGATTCAATGACAACTGGAATCAAAGTCTCATCTTATCAAGTTGGAAGATATCTCAGTAAACCAAATCTGACCTTCATTTGACCTAATTCTCAATGGATGAGAGGTGTGAGAACTGGAAGTGATTCCATCACAAAACCATGCCCAGGAGACAAGGTAAACAACAGGATTTACCAATCCCATAACCAATCATAAGAGATTTGGGAAGATTAGGTAGGATTTCATCACCCAACCATGCCCATGGGATGATGGTGAACAACAAGATTACCTAATTTCACAATCTGATCAATATATGAAAAGAACATACTCAAAGCTATGGCAGATCTATTGTATTTGAGTCACAATAAACCATTAAAAACTGAAAGTATTCCTTAAATATCAAACTAGAATCAAAGATAGTTCAACTTAAACATGAATCAAAGTAATAGAAAACATCCCATCACGATATAAGTTTCACCTCTTAGCCCTGGCTAAGAGGTTTAGCCAACCATAGACATGATTGAACTAGAATCTCTTAAGAAAAATATAAAAACAACTAAGGAAAATGAAAAAAAACTTTTGGCAACGGCTTTTCTATGCTTTTGCTCCACTCCTCAAACTCTAGAAGATGCCTAGGAATGCCTTAGGGCCTCCTATTTATAGTTTTGCAACTCTAAGTTTCGTACCGAGTTAGAAATTTTCAGAAATCGCTTCAAATTTATACAGTTCGCGTAAAATCTTTGTATGCTCAGAGAGAAGGAATTGACTTCACAAATATATTTACGCCGGTGGTTAAGCAAGTATTTATCAAATTCGTGTTGGTGTTGGTTGCCCAATACGATCTCGAGATGGAATAGTTAGGTGTCAAGATTGCATTCCTACACGGGGAGTTAAAAGAGCAGATTTATATGAAGCAACCAGAGGGCTATGAAGTTAAAGGGGCAGAGAAAAAAGTTTGTAAGTTAATGAGGTAGTTATATAGCCTCAAAATAGTTGCCTAAGCAGTGGTATAAAAATTTTGATTCTTTCACGATGAGTCAGAAATTTATTTGGAGTGAATATGATCACTGTGTCTATTACAAGATGCCGAGTGATAGCAAATTCATCATACTAGTATTATATGTAGATGATATGTTGATCGTCAATCATGATATATCTAAAATCAATGTACTAAAGACTCAGTTATCAGGGACATTCAAGATGAAAGATTTGGGGACTGCAAAGAGGGTTCTCGGCATAGATATTCATAAAGACAGAAATAGGAGCAGGCTTTGGTTATCACATGTAGAATACCTTGAAAAGGTACTGATTAAGTATGGGATGGATCGGGCAAAGTTGGGGAGCATTCCCCGAATGGCTCACTTCAAGCTTTCCTCATAACAATGTCCTAAATCAAATGAGAAAAAATATGTTATGTCTCATGTACCTTATTTGAATGCGGTTGACAGTTTAATGTATGTCATGGTCTATATTAGACCAGACATTTCACAGGCATTCGGTGTTGTGAGCAGATATATGTCAAACCCTGACAAACAACATTGTGAAGAGGTGAAATAGCTACTTCGATACATTCGAGGTACAAAAGAGTATGTCTTAACTTTTGAGAAGACGGGCAAAGCTGGTAGGCTATATGGATTCAGACTATGCAGGCAGTGTGGATTTCAGAAAGTTAACTTCAAGATACTCATTTATTCTAGTAGGTGGAACAATTAGTTAGATGTCGAAGCTTCAGTCCATAGTGGCTCTTTCAACAACTGAAGCAGAGTATATGACAATAACAGAAGCATTTAAGGAAAGTGTTTGCTTGAGAGGCATGATAAATTAATTGGGGCTTCAACAGGAAGCCGTGTTAGTTAATTGTGACAGCAAAAGCGCTACAAATTTGGTTTAAAATTCTATTTATCACTCTCGTATGAAACACATTGATGTTTTTCACCACTTTATTCAACAGGTGCTTGAAGAAGGAGTTGTAACTCTGAAGAAGATTCATACTAGCATGAATCCGACAAACATGCTCACCAAGGTTGTTCCTATAGAGAAGTTCAAGTTCTGTGCAACTTCTCTAGGCTTAGCGATGGCGTAAAAGGAAGACAGAATATACATGAGAAGCATTGATGAAGCTATGATGCGAGGCAGAAATAAAAGAAGAGGACAATAAGCTACACGTTTGAAGATTGAAGACATAGTGGAGATTGTTGTATTTGATGCTTTAAATCTAATCAGATTCTACGCAGATTTTTTTCGCAAAACTGCAAAATTTATTTCCGATTTCGTTTAGGATTCTTCCCAAGGCTATATATATATGGGTGTAAATGGGATTGGGATGCATTCAAAGGGTTTCTAAATAGTTCTAGGGTTTCAAAGGGGTGTAGTAAGGGTGAGATTCGAGGTTGTTTGAATTTGGTAAGCCTTCTTTCTTTGTAATTTCTGCTTTCATAGTGAATTTTTGTCGCTTCGTGCTAAGTTTTTTTCCTAAAAGGGTTTTTCATGTTAAATCGTTGTGTTCTCCTTCATTTTTTGCTTAGTGCTTTTGGATTGCTATCCTAGATTCATCTCTGTGTGATTCTGTCATTTTCCCAACATTGATGATTCCGTTACTTTATTCTCCCATACACAAGATGCCTATTTTGAATTTCAGTAAAATTTTCTATTGCTTGTTATACTAGTTTTAATAGTGGCTACTCACATTATTCTGTTAATAGAACCATAGGGTGAGACTGACTATTTTGCAAACTTTGTTTGATGTTTCTTTGTAGCATATTTTGTATTTGGCGTATTATTATATCAAGGTTATGATCATAATATGTAGTTTTATATACAAGAATATTGGGGCCTATATGACTGTTGATCATTGCCATATAGGTTAGGGCAAAGGGGTGTCCATTTGATCATTCTATTAATGGTGGTTGTTTAATCACCACATGAAACAATTGTGATTAAACGACCACCATTAAAAGCTTCCTAGGGCCCACAATAAATTTTATTTGCTATCCTAACTGTTGATTAGGTCTCATAGACCTAGATGAAGGGAAAACACAAATTTTAACTTGATCTAAAACTTTTGTGACCCCTAGGAAGTTTTTAATGATGTGCGGTCAATCACTACTCTTTCCCATGGTGTGGTCCACTTGAGATTTAGATGAGCCTTATTTTTTACTCATGCCTAAAATAAGTAGGCAAAATGGATGGACGACATTGCTAAAACACGTCCAGCATGGTGAGGTCCACGGAGCTTTTTCGACGCCCACAAGTACGAAACTTTTACCTAGCGAGGTTAAAAGATGAAACCCTATCTCATTTTGAAATCTCTCTCCCCTAAAGTTCATCTTCTGTTGAAATTCCTCCCCTAAAACTCTTATGTCCTTTTCAAATCCTTTCTTTCTCAATATCCATGGCCAATTACAATTGTGACGTCTGTGGTGAGACGATTTTCTTTGATCACTACTATTTGTTTGTTGAGTATCACATCACTTATGAGAAAAGCCGGCAGCAGGGTGGCATGGGTCCTCGTGATCTTCAAAACAATGGTGGCAACTATGATGGCAACCGCAATGTTTGCACCCATAAAGGACACAAAATGGCCAATGATGCCATTGCATTAGGAATTTGACTATTGCATGCTTCGTATAATAGTTTGATGATTTTGCTACTTTGTTCCCCCGTACAAATGATTCCTTCTTGAATTTTAGAAAATCTTTCAATTGCTTGATATACTACTTTTAATAGTGGCTACTCACATTATTCTCTTAATGGACCCATAGGGTGAGGCTAACTATCTTACAAACTTTTGTTGATGTTTCTTTGTGACCTGTTTTTTATTTGGTGTATTGTCGTAGCAAGGTTATGATCATAATATGTAGTTTTATATATATGAATGTTGAAGCATATGTGACTGCTAATCATTGTCATATAAATCAGGGCAAGGGGGTGTCTATTTCACCATTCTGTCAATGGTGGTCATTTAATCACCATAGGAAACAATTGTGATTAAACAACCACCATTAAAAGCTTTCAACGGTACACAGTAAAGTTTATTTGTCATTTAAATTATTGATTAGGTCTAACAGAATTGGATGAAGGTAAAATACAAATTTTAGCTTGATCCAAAACTTTTGTGACCCCTAGGAATTTTTTAATGGTGGGCGATCATTCACCACTCTTTCCTGTGGAGTGGTCCACCTAAGATTTATATCAACCATTTATTTTATTTTATTTTATTTTTTTCTTATGCCCTAAAATAAGTAGGCTAAATGGATGGATGATGTAAATAAAACATGTCCATTATGGTGGGGCCCACAAAGTTTTTTCATGCCCATAAGAACCGACATGGGTGCTTGAGGGGTCACTCTACTTAAACTTCTACCAAGCTATATTAAAAGAAAAATCCAATCTCATTTTGAAATCACTCTCCCCTAAGGCTCATCTTCTTTTAAATCCCTTCCCCAAAACTCTCATCTCATTTTCAAATTCTCTCATTCCCTAAAATTTATGGCCAATTACGATTTTGACGCCTGCGGCGAGATGATTTTCTTTTATCATTATTGTCTGTTTGTTGAGCATCGCATCACTTATGAAAAAAGGTGGCAGTAAGACGGCGCAGGATGCCATCATCATTAAAACAATGGCAACAACCATGGCGTTCGTGCCAATTAGAGACGCAAGATTTCCAGTGATATAGTTGCATTATAAATTTGACTATTACATACTTCATTTAATGGTTCGATGATTCTATTACTTTTTTCTCTCATACACATGATCCTGCTTTGAATTTCAGTAAGTCTTTCTATTGCATGATGTACTAGTTTTTGTTGGTACACTTATTTATGCACCTATTTGTCAATCACATGGGTAAGTGTGTCAATTAATCGGTTGAGCCCTTGGAAGCTGAAGACAGAATACATAAGAGAGCGTGAAGCATCAAGGAAGTGAAAATAGATAAATTGAGGTGCTTGGTGATACTAACATTAGACCAAAAACAACCTAGCCTCTAGATGATCGTTCCCTAATTGAAAAACCATTAATTGATCATCCCTCAGCCTTAGAGCTCCTAAGCTGTTAGAAACCAAATTGCCTAAACTAGTAGACGCATATGAGAGCTCAATTGAAGCTCAATCGATCTCGATCAATCGAAGTAGATCTCGTTCGATCGATCGATCATGACCAAAACTATACAGGGAGATCTCTAGCCTATCTCGACAACTCTCGAATGAAGCTCGATCGAACATGGCCAAAACTGTCCAGTGATTTTTATTTTTATTTTTGCCTAAATTGACAACATTCAATCAATGGACCTCAGTCGATCGACCAAGGATGCCATTTTCTGCTCGTTTTATAGCCACTGCAAACCGAAATCTATATTAAGGTCATTCAGACATTGTAGGAAGTGTGGTGCTAGGTGCGAACGCTGGAATTACGAGGATCAAACTCACGGGGGCCTTTTCAGGCTTTTACTAGCACGGTTGGTTCGTGGTATAAAATGTTTGACTTGAAGTCGCAACTAGTCAATTAACTCAAACTTTGAAGTTAGCTATACCTTGTAGAATCCTTATAAATTAAAGAATGTGGATTCTTTATTTTAAAATGACTCATGATCTACGACTTGGGATTCTAAATAAGGGACCAAGATGACAGAGAAGGAAGGCATTAGGCACATTCTCTACTCGCATGAATGTGCACTTTTTTACTTTACGAAACTCTGTAAATTATAAGAGATTTGATTAGCTTAGCATCAAACAATGTGATGAATGGATGATATGTAATGCAATAGTGCGACGTCTAACTTAGGAGTGGGAGTGAAGAATTAAAATAGAGGTGATCTGCCATGACTCATTCACTTGAGAAAGATGGTAGATAAATAGGAAAAACAATCCAGTCAGCTTGAGTTTTGATATGGCAGGATCCAGAGAACTTACAAGCCCCAAAGCATGCTCTAGAATAGACTGGAGAAGCAAAGGGTGGAGAATGGAGAGATGTGATGATGCAAATGTTAGATGCGAGAATGATGAGAATGATAATAATGTGTAGTGCAATATCCAACTCACGAGTGGGATTGAGAGATTAAAACAAAAGAAATATATTAACACTCGTTTATTTAAGAGAGACGACAAAGAAAAGAAAAGGATCTAGCCAATTTAAGTTTTTGACTAGATAAATCAACCACTCCCAGAGATTATGCTTGAATAGACTAGAGAATCAGGGAATTGAAGAGAGAAGTTTTGCGACAAACTATAATTAAAGTAAAAGAAAACAGTAAATATACCATATGCAATGACTGACAAAATGGAGATGTGGGGGGATGGAAGAAGAGTAGAGATGGTCGGGTATTCTCAACCTCGACACTACTCCATAAGATCTAAATAATTGAGATGACTTCTTTTGGTTGGATGATATCTTTGAATATATTAAATTGGATGGCCTGTTTCAATAAAGATTGATAGGTTGCACGTCCCCTAACGATACCCAGATCAAAAGTTAATGTCAATTTACGGTCCACCATTTGACCCAACCATGTTAGGAACATATCTGTGACACGTTCTACATCAGGTGACCAATGGACAAGTTTATTGGTGGCCTATCTTCGGTCCAGGTAAATCATAAAGTGCCTCCTATCTGATGGTCAGATGTCCTGTATGCACGTTAGTGCTATGTTTATTTATATATCATCTCCACATCAACTAATCCAATAGATATTTTTGGGGCCTGGTCTATGCATGGTGAGCCAACTGAAACGACTTGATCACAGATATCAAGGACCCTAACGGTACAAACTGACCACCCCGGTAGCATATTCTCAAGTTATGTTACGAAACACAAATGTTGTTAACCGGTTGGACAACAATTTATAATCCACCTAGCATAACTTCTATTCTTTACGCCACATCCAAGCCTTCCAATATGTTTTTCTGACCATGAGGATCAACTTGCATCAAAATCAGCTATATCCACTCGTTGAGTGGACCGCACTGGTATTTTGTTTTTTGTTTCTATGATATGATCCACCAGATGAATGAAGGGGGCTGATTTATTTATTACTATTATTATTTTGTAGAAAATGATCCTCATGGTTGGCCCAACCTATTGGAAGGGTTGGATGTCGCACATGCATGATCGAAGGGAAGTTGCTCGATGGATGGATCTTAAATCTGGTCCAACCAGTTGGACTAGGGACTTCCATCTCGGGTACTACCTCTGCCCGTCCATACGTTTGATACACAGTGGCCTACATAAGCAGTGAATTAGCCTTATTAGGCTTAGGAGCAGATTAGGTGAGAGAGACCCCCGAGCCATTGAGGATGGGACTCTTGACTGCGGGGCTCATAGTGATATATGTGCCTTAAATCCACATTGTCCAACCATTTTGAAAACTCATTTTAGGGCACGATCCCAAAAATAAAGTTGAATAAAATCTTAGGTGGACCACACCATAAGAAATAGTCGTGATTGAATCCACACTATTAAAAGCTTCATGGATTCCATGAGAATGTTTATTTGCCATCCAACCAGTTGGTCACGAACACCTGGATGAAGATACCACACAAATATCATCTTGATCCAAATATTTTGTGACCCGCAAGAAGTTTCTAATGGTTAGTCACCACTCTGTCATGTACTATAGTTTATCTGGGATTTGAAATTGCTTCATGTTTTGTATCATGCCCTAAAATGAGCTACCAATACGGATGAATGGCGTGGATGTAGTCACTTACATCACAGTGGGCCCCACAATCAAAATCCCACCCACGTCGGTGGATCCGAGGTCTCACCCAACTCTCCTTAGCAGAGCTAAAATGTAGAGCTGTACACGAACCGAGTTAGCTCGGTTAGCTCACTCGACTCGATTCAACTCGGTTCGAAACTGAGTTCCAGCTGAGTCAAGCTGATTTTTTGAGCGAAAAAATTTTGAGCCGAGTTTGAGCTTTCCCAAGCTTGACTCGACTCGGATCGAACCCCAACTCGAATCTAACTCGGATCAAACTAGTTCGGTGACTCGGTTATTTTGATGTTGATGTTGCTCAACAAGCGTTTGATGAAATGACTCAACGAAGTGTCGGCTGATAGCGAGGAAGGTATGGATATGAAATAAATATCATTGTATCTTGATTTTTATGTTACCTACCGAGCGTTTGATGAAATACATATAAATTAATGTTGTTGCTTTATGTTCAGTGAGAAATTGAAGGTGCACCCCATGTATTTGAGAAAAATGCTGCAGAGACTCAATTTTGGCTTGAACTCGACTCAAACTGGCCCGAGTTGCTGACTAAACAGAGCCGAGTCAAGCTGTGACATTCAACTCATGTACACCTCGTGGACCGAATCGTCTACAACACCTATTTTCTAGGCGCGGATTGGGTACTTCCCCCACCTGTCCCTAACTAGGAACGTACATGGGCTTTGATGGGCCACCGTCATGTATGGGTTTTATTAACACCGTCCACTATTTTTCCATATCAGTTTAGGGTACGAGCCCAAAAATAATTTAGATCCACGACTCAAGTGGACCACATAACAGGAAGCAACGATGATAATGACATCCATTATTAAAACCTTTCTGGGACTATAGTGATGGTTAATTTCCATCCAACCTGTTCATAAGGTAACATAGACATAAATGAAGGGAAAGCACAAATATCAGGTTGATCCAAAACTTCCGTAGCCACCAAAAAGTTTTCAATAGTGGATGTTTAGTCCCCATTGTCTGGTGCCCTTGAGACTTGAAACTGCCTATTTTTTAGCCTGTAACATAAAATAATATGAAAAAATGAATGGACGGTGTGGATAATACCCATACATCAGGGTGGCCCCTCAGAGCCCCAATTCGTTCCTAGCTAGAGATGGGGTGGTGGTAGTACCAATTTGCGTCCCTGTTTTCTGCAGCTCCTAGAACGAAAACGAATTGGCTCCCCTGCTACTAGCTCGGTGGCTGGTGGACAGTGTTCTGTGGGCGCCACCATGATGTATGTGTTTCATCCATGTTGTTCATCCATTTTTATATATAATTTTATGGCTTAATACCAAAAATGAGAGGTATATAAATCTTAGTTGGATCGCACCATAGGAAAACAATAGTGATTGGATATCTACCATTAAAATCCTCCTGAGGCCCACCGTACTGTTCATTTGACATCCAATCTATTGATTAGGTCATACAGGCCTGGATGAAGGGAGAAAAACAAATATCAGATAGATCCAAAACTTTTATGGCCCCCAAAAAGTTTTTAATGGTCAACGTTCATTCAACATTGTTTCTTGTAATGTGGTCCACTTGCGATTGGGATATACCTCAAGTTTGGTCTCATACCATAAAATGATCCATCAAAATAGATGGACAGCATGGATGAAACACATATTGGCTGGTGGCAGAGGAGTATTCAATCTGTTTCCCCTAAAACACCAAGCATCTGTGCGCCCACCATGTTGTATTCGTAAAATCCACTCTATCCCAAGGGCAGATTAGCTGTGACCCCATATCCAGCAACGTGTGTGAGACCCTGACCGTGGGACCCACCTTGTTGTATGTGTTGTATATCCAGGCTATCCATCAGTTTTTCTGGTTCATTTAGGGCTTGGTTCCATAAATGAAGCAGATACAAATCTCAAGTGGACCACGCCACAGGAAACGGTGGTCAGTGAATGCCCACCATTAAAAACATCACTACGCCAAAACTGTGAAAAAAGGACGGTCCAAAACCGTCTCAAATGACCAAAAAGAACGGTCATGGACCGTCGCAAGGGCCGTCAAATTTTGACATGTCGTATTACTTAAAGGACGGTCGAAAACCGTCATTCTTATTGATGAAAAGAGGACGGTCATGGACTGTCCTTTAAAAGGATGGTCGTGGACCGTCCTTAAAGAGGACGGTCATGGACCGTCTCTTATCGCCATTCAAAGGACGGCTATGGACTGTCCTTTAAAAGGATGGTCATGGACCGTCCTTAAAAAAGATTGTCATGGACCGTCTCTTATGAGCCTTCAAAGGACGGCCACAAACCATCCTTAAAAAGGACTGTCATGGACCGTCCCTTATGAGCCTTCGAGAGGATCACCTGTTACAATATATTTCATCGTATTCTTCTTGATATACACCTGTTATATAATATATTTCATCATATTCACATTCATATCCATCTAAACCCAAACTACGTAAATCCAACATAAATTACATTCATCCAAATGTAAACTACATCCATCCAAACACAAACAATCTTATCTACATTACATTCATCCACGCATAAATACATATAAGTTTAACTTCATAAATAAAAAAAGGAAAAAAATTAGCAACAATTTTCTTTTTGTGTCTTGAATCTGAAAAAAAAAAAATTAAACCAACAAAACACTATAATTCAGAATCATGAAGAATTGCATAAACTTCTTCCAAAAAAGTGGGCACTTTTTTAAAATAAAACTGATCATTAAAATAAAACTAATGCAAGCAAATAATGCAAAAAAGTATTTCAATTCAAGTTAATAGAAACAACAACAAAAATTAAAGCTTTGTAAAAAGGGCCATGTGTTAAAAGGGATACATTCTTGTTTCTTGCCATGTGATTGGGCTACATTATTATAGCAATTGGGTTTGGGTTCGGGATCGGGTTTAGGTTTGGGTTTTCAAGTTTAGGTTTAGGTTAGGGAGTTGAGATTAGGATTAGGTCTAGGTCTAGGTTTAAGGATTTGATAATACATTTAGGTTAGAGGTTTAGGTTTAGGTTTTAGGTTTTAGGTTTTAGGTTTAGGTTATAGGTTAAGGTTTAGGTTATAGGTTTTGGTTTAGGTTAAGGTTTAGGTTTAGGTTATAGGTTTAGGTTAAGGTTTAGGTTTAGGTTATAGGTTTAGGTTAAGGTTTAGATTTTAGTTATAGGTTATAGTATATAGGTTATAGCTTTAGGGAATTAAGAATAGGTTAAGGTTAAGGTTTAGGTTTAGGAAATCGGGTCTGGGTTCAGGATCGGGTTTAGGTTTGGGTTTTCAAGTTTAGGTTTAAGTTTAGGTTAGGGAGTTGAGATTAGGATTAGGTGTAGATTTAGGTTTAAGGATTTGAGAATACATTTCGATTTTAGGTTTAGGTTTAAGTTTTAGGCTTAGGTTTAGGTTATAGGTTTAGGTTATAAGTGCAGGTAATAGGTTTAAGTTTAGGTTAGGTTATAGGTTAAGGTTTAGGGAATTGAGAATAGGTTAAGGTTTAGGTTTAGGTTAGGGAGTTGAGGTTAGGATTAGGTGTAGGTTTAGGTTTAGGTTAGGGAGTTGAGGTTAGGATTAGGTGTAGGTTTAGGTTTAGGGATTCGAGAATACATTTAGGTTTTAGGTTTAGGTTTAGGTTATAGATTATTGGTTTAGGTTAAGGTTTAGGTTTAGGTTTAGGTTATAAGCTATAGGTTTAAGGAATTGAGAATAGGTTAAGTTTAGGTTTAGGAAATCAAGTTCGGGTTCAGGATCGGGTTTAGGTTTGGGTTTTCAAGTTTAGGTTTAGGTTTAGGTTAGGGAGTTGAGATTAGGATTAGGTGTAGGTTTAGGTTTAGGGATTTGAGAATACATTAGGTTTTAGGTTTAGGTTTAGGTTATAAGCTATAGGTTTAGGGAATTGAGAATAGGTTAAGGTTTAGGTTTAGAAAATCGGGTTCGAGTTCGAGATCGGGTTTAGGTTTGGGTTTTCAAGTTTAAGTTTAGGTTTAGGTTAGGGAGTTGAGATTAGGATTAGGTGTAGGTTTAGGTTTAGGGAATTAAGAATACATTAAGGTGTAGGTTTAGGAAATCGGGTTCGGGTTCGGGATTAGGTTTAGGTTTGAGTTTTCAAGTTTAGGTTTAGGTTTAGGTTAGAGAGTTGAGATTAGGATTAGGTGTAGGTTTAGGTTTAGGGATTTGAGAATACATTTAGGTTTTAGGTTTATGTTTAGGTTATAGGTTATAGGTTTAGGTTTTAGTTTAGGTTATAAGCAATAGGTTTAGGGAATTGAGAATATGTTAAGGTTTAGGTTTAGGAAATCGGGTTCGGGTTTGGGATCAGGTTTAGGTTTTGGTTTTCAAGTTTAGGTTTAGGTTTATGTTAGGGAGTTGAGATTAGGATTAGGTGTAGGTTTAGGTTTAGGGATTTGAGAATACATTTAGGTTTTAGGTTTAGGTTTATGTTACAGGATACAGGTTTAGGTTTAGGTTTAGGTTTAGGTTAAGGTTTAGGTTTAGGCTTAGGTTTAGGTTATAAGCTATAGGTTTAGGGAATTGAGAATAGGTTAAGGTTTAGGTTTAGGAAATCGGTTTCGGGTTCGGGATCGGGTTTAGGTTTTGGTTTTCAAGTTTAGGTTTAGGTTTAAGGATTTGAGAATACATTTAGGTTATAGGTTTAGGTTTAGGTTATAGGTTATAGGTTTAGGTTTAGGTATAGGTATAGGTATAGGTTTAGGTTTCGGCTTAGGTTATATGTTATATAGGTTTAGGTTTAGGTTTAGGTTTAGGTTATATGTTATATAGGTTTAGGTTTAGGTTTAGGTTTAGGTTATAAGCTATAGGTTTAGGGAATTGAGAATAGGTTAAGGTTTAGGTTTAGGAAATCGGGTTTGGGTTCGAGATCGGGTTTAAGTTTGGGTTTTCAAGTTTAAGTTTAGGTTTAGGTTAGGGAGTTGAGATTAGGATTAGGTGTAGGTTTAGGTTTAGGGAATTGAGAATACATTAAGGTTTAGGTTTAGGAAATCGGGTTCGGGTTCAGGCTCGGGTTTAGGTTTGAGTTTTCAAGTTTAGGTTTAGGTTTAGGTTAGGGAGTTGATATTAAGATTAGGTGTAGGTTTAGGTTTAGGGATTTGAGAATACATTTAGGTTTTAGGTTTATGTTTAGGTTATAGGTTATAGGTTTAGGTTAAGGTATAGGTTTAGGTGTCGGTTTAGGTTATAAGCAATAAGTTTAGGGAATTGAGAATAGGTTAAGGTTTAGGTTTAGGAAATCAGGTTCGGGTTCGGGATCGGGTTTAGGTTTTGGTTTTCAAGTTTAGGTTTAGGTTTAGGTTAGGGAGTTGAGATTAGGATTAGGTGTAGGTTTAGGTTTAGGGATTTGAGAATACATTTAGGTTTTAGGTTTAGGTTTATGTTACAGGTTACAGGTTTAGGTTTAGGTTTAGGTTTATGTTTAGGCTTAGGTTTAAGTTATAAACTATAGGTTTATGGAATTGAGAATAGGTTAAGGTTTAGGTTTAGGAAATCGGGTTTGGGATCGGGTTTAGGTTTTGGTTTTCAAGTTTAGGTTTAAGTTTAAGTTAGGAAGTTCAGATTAGGATTAGGTATAGATTTAGGTTTAGGGATTTGAGAATACATTTAGGTTTTAGGTTTAAGTTTAGGTTATAGGTTGTAGGTTTAGGTTTAGGTTTAGGCTTAGGTTTAGGTTATAAGATATAGGTTTAGGTTTAGGAAATCGGGTTCGGGTTTGAGATAGGGTTTAGGTTTGTGTTTTCAAGTTTAAGTTTAGGTTTAGGTTAGAGAGTTGAGATTAGGATTAGGTGTAGGTTTAGGTTTAAGGATTTGAGAATACATTTAGGTTTTAGGTTTAGGTTTAGGTTATAGGTTACAGGTTTAGGTTTAGGTTTAGGTTAAGGTTATAGGTTATAGGTTTAGGTTAAGTTTTAGGTTAAGGTTTAGGTTTAGGTTTAGGTTTAGGTTATAAGCTATAGGTTTAGGGAATTGAGAATAGGTTAAGGTTTAGGTTTAGGAAATCGGGTTTGGGTTCGGGATCGGGTTTAGGTTTGGGTTTTCAAGTTTAGGTTTAGGTTTAGGTTAGGGATTGAGATTAGGATTAGTTGTAGGTTTTGGTTTAGGGATTTGAGAATACATTTAGGTTCTAGGTTTAGGTTTAGGTTATAGGTTACAGGTTTAGGTTTATGTTTAGGTTAAGGTTTAGGTTTAGGCTTAGGTTTAGGTTGTAGTTATAGGTTTTGGGATTTGAGAATAGGTTTAGGTTATAGGTTAAGGGTATGGTCCCTGCAAATACAGATATAAACACAGCCTGCTCCAATTAGCCAGGCCCTTTCAATATTGTCCATATGAAATGGATAACTTCATCATAGTCATAACAGCGGTTCCCATCTTCCAGGAATCCCCGCTCAACATCCGGATAGCTCCGACGCACATCCGGGTCTGCTCCATCAATTTCGATTAAATACATAAACATGGCCTGTCCAACTGGCCAGGCCACTCCAATGCTGTCCATAAGAAATGGACAGCTTCATCATGGTCATAATAGCGGTTCCCACCCTCCAGGGACCCCCGCTTAACATCCAGATAGCTTCGACGCACATCCGGGTTTGCTCCATCAATTTCGAGCTAATACATTTAAAAACAACATAATTATATCTAAAAGCATCTGGATACCTGGGGAAGGCCTCCCATATTCGTATTGTTGGTTACTCATCCCTTTGTCTATAAGCCACAATCGACCAATACTTTCTATTGCTACCTGTACTCTGAAACCAAAACAAATATAACTGGGAAACAATATAAGGAATAAGAAAAGATAGCAACTCTATAGCCATGATGTAACATATGATGAATGTTTCAGCAGAATTATTTTAACAATGGAACTGATATGATTCAATTGATTCATAAACATGGACAAAAAGTGAAAAGATAACATTCATATATGAGAATGCAATTCAGAGCTCTAAAGGAGCTGCAAAGATTAGTGTTAAAAGAATCACCGGTTCATCAAAAATTGATGCATCCCATTCAAGCTTAGGGTTCAGCAATGACACCTACAATAGAGAATAAGAAGTGGGCCAATCAAATTGTTGCTAGCACTGTTGTATTAAAGAAATATGGAAGAAAAGGACACAACTCACCTTGACGCCCTTCTCCCTCCTCCTTTACCCAAGCTTAGGATCGGCAATGCAAGAAGTTACATTGGCGAAGTTAAAAAAGGGCTTAATCTCCATTTGGTTTAAGAAAAAAAATTATATTCATAAAAATTGATGTGATGACCAAATGGAGCCCAAGACTTATAACACTAAAAGGTATAATAGGAACTCTTACACTACAAATATGATGACCAAGTGACCACCTGTAAAAAGAACAGAAGTGTACATGTTGGTGCCAAAAGGATGGAGAACATATATAAATACTTACCAATCACATTCCATTCCAGCTCCAGATGGAATGCTGAATATGCACAAAAATCATCTAAGGAGAAGCCAAGATCATCCACAAATGAAGGTTAGCAATATATTGAAAATTAAATTAGAGAATGATTGAAAGATCAAAGCAAAACCGTAGTTTGAAAGGTACTTCCTCGCTGTGATTTAAAGTAAATAATAAATTCATTTGTTCATCCAAACACAAACTTAGTAAATTAAGGTACTTGTAATTTCATCATACCCAGCTTTTTTTTTCTTGATTTCAAGTGAATACTATTAACTTCTTTTTTTTTTTACTTTTTTCTGAAAAATGGGTATGGTTCAATTTTCACAAGCAATACATCAACTAAAAATACAAAGAAATTGAAAAGACCCTAAATGTGTCTAGTGAATACCAAATGATAAAGAAATAAATGAAAATCCTTTTTAGATTGAAGCATTTTATTTTTAACAAGGCACTTTCATCAAGTGAGATGCAGCCATTTAAGTTTTGTACACCAACAAAAAGATTTTAAGTAAAAAGAACCTTCATTTATGGCATGTTTGTGTAAAAGAAGTCAAAAATTCTTTTTGATTTTGACATGAATAGGTGGCAGACATGCCAACACATCAAATTTTCAATCCATGCCAAAAGGATCAATAGAAAAAGATACAACCATAGCAAACAGTGAGCTGATCAAACACCATTTAGTAGTTTTTGTAACGATTTTGGTGTGTGAATGTAGGTCCATTCATCTATTTTTATTTTCACAGGCCTAACCCAACCTCAAGAGGATCCAACCCATAACCCGAGCTAACCTGAATTCCTTGATACTCAACCCAAATACATGGGATTGTTCAAAATCGGACCTAACATGATAGAAAGTTGCTCAACATGAACCCAACACGATTTCAAATTGGGTTGGTGTTATAGATGGATGGTAACAACTAAATGATTGTTGCACAGTTAGTTATGTTTGGTTTGTATAAGAAAGGGTGGAAATCAATTAGTATATTGAAATGAACAATCATACAGCTCAATATGTGGCAATAGGAGCATTGTAATTTTTTTTTCACTTTTAGCCGTCCAATAAATGTCTACCAATCCAATATTCAGATAAACAAAGAAGTTTTATTTTTTGTGTGATTATAAATCTACACCGGATTACACAATTTGAATGGTTTAATTTGACTATGTATGGAATTTCTAAGTGCCTGCATATCAACCATCACACTCTGCCAGAGTATCAAAGTTTTTACTAAAAAAACAAAAAAAGCTACATTTTCTAGCTTTGTTATTAACAAAACTCATAAAAAAAATAAATCTCTCATTACTTTCTATATAAACACCCAAACCAATTGTCATAACCAGGTGCAATAGCAAATAAATCATCATAATCATCATCATTACAATGAAATTTCCCATATTTTGCAGCATTTTGCATACAGGAGCTAGTCAGTACCAGGACATTCCATTGCTGGACACGAAGCCCTTCGAAAAGGTTTATACACAAACATTATTCAAAAGCAAAGAGCTAGAACATGGTAAGTTGTTGCTCATTCAACATAACATGGCATGCATGGAAGCAGTTCAAAAATCACACTGATCTGATGATCTTAACCACCTGATTTCACATGATGAATTTGGACTGCTAAATGTGTTCTTTCAACAGCCCATTCAATGGCATTTGACAGTTAGGATTATCTAGTAAGTGTGATTTACGAATATGCTCCATCCATGGTCTAGTTCCCAAATCAAAATACAACTTTACCATGAGAATCAAAGGAAAAATCATTAGAGACCAAAATCATTGAAAATCACCAAAACCCATTGCAAAATCAGCAGCAAAACACTCAAACAGATCGATGGCCTCTCACAAATCACATAGGCAACACCATCCCCAATTCAAAACTATGCATGTCACCAGGAAAACATGAAACCCAATTAAAGTTTCATAATAATCACCAACTGAGTTTTGCCCTGATTAGATCCAAGCTTTCCATCAGGCCAACAACTCTGATTCTCAAATCCCCAAATCTGTAAGCCCTAAAATCCCTAAAATCTGTAAGCCCTAAAATCTCCAAATCTGTAAGCCCTAAAATCCCCAAATCTGTAAGCCCTAAAATCCCCAAATCTGTAAGACCTAAAATCTCTAAATCGAAAGGGGAAGTGAGATAGACAGAGATGAAGGAAGAGAGATCGAGAGAGAGTACCTTCGATTTGACGGTAGCTATTGTTGATGGAGGTTGGGCGGCCATGCATTGAGACTTGATCCGCTGCTACCGCCGATGGGGAAGACTATGGACATCGTCGGTGGATGATGGGTTAGGGTTTGGAGTAGAAAGAGGAGGGCGAGAGAGAGAGAGAGAGGAGAGGGGGACGCGGATAAGCTACTGACAGGTTGAGAGATGGGGACGCCGATTAGCTATTGATAGGTTGAGAGAGAGAGAGGGAGGAAGGGAGAAGAGGAGGGTAAGAGAGAGAGGAGAGGGGGACGAGGATTAGCTACCGATGTGAGAGAGAGAGAGAGTGGATTGCAGAGAGGGAGAGGGAGGGAGGGAGAGATTTTAGGGATTTGGGGTCGTGGGCGCGCGCGGGACGGATTGGCTACTCCCCCTGAAACCAACCCCGTGGTCGGTGTTCAGTGGTCTGTGGGTGCCACCATGATGTATGTGTTTCATCCCATCCGTTCATCCACTTTTAAAGATCATTTTAGGCTTATTTTAAAAATAAGAGGATATAAATCTTAGGTGGACCACACCACAGGAAAACAATAGTGATTGGATATCCATCATTTAAATCCTCCTAAGGCCCACTGTACTGTTTATCTGACATCCAATCTGTTGATTTGGTCATAAAGGCCCAGATGAAGGGAAAAAACAAAGATCAGCTTGATCCAATACTATTATGGCTCCCAAAAAGTTTTAAATGGTCGACATTCATTTAACACTTTTTCTTATAATGTGGTCCACTCGAGATTGGGATATAACTCATTTTTTTTTGTAATATTATAAAATGATCTATAAAAATAGATGGACGGCATGGATGAAACACATAGATCATGGTGGTGCCCATAGACCACCAAACACAAAAGTTGAGAGGGGTTACCCTCCATTAAAACATTCATAATTATTTTTTGGGCTCACATGGATGTGGTTCACAAATCTAGCCCACCCATTATGTGTGTGCCACTTGGATGAGGGGTCATACCAAGTTTCAAACGCATCCAATTTTCAGGTGGGGCCCCACCAACTGCTTTTATATGTTTTAGGCATGTCTTCACATGATTTTAGATGGTATGGCCCACCAGAGTTCTGTATACGGCTGATTTTTGGGATATCCCATAATTTAAAGGGGACCCATCAAATGCACGGTGTTGATTTACGACACACGTCATGGTGGGGCCCACACAGTTCAACCTCATGGGGAGTTCCCAAGAGCTCGACGTATAGAACCTTTTCTATATATATATATATATATATATATATATATATATATATAAAATATTTTATGTATTTGTTATATCGACACCATCCATCCATTTTGAGATATCATTTTAAGTCACGAGCCAAAGAATGAGACAGATAAAAATCTGTAGTGGACCCCACCACAGAAAACAATGGGAGGGTGATTCCCACCGTTGAAACTATCCTAAGGCCCATCGTAATGTTTATTTGAAATCTAACTGGTTCAAAAGTAATAAAAAAATGGTCGTGGGGTCATGCATCATGGTGGGGCCCACACAGCACCAACCACCAGCCAATGGATGGTGTAGGGGGAGTAGCCAATCGGTTCCCCTTATTTGTGGTGTGGTCCATTTAATCTTTGAATATGATTCAATTTTTAGATAATTCTGTAAAATGATCTCGAAAAATGGATGAACGGTGTGTTGATCCCAAATTTTCGGTAAATCCAAAACTCAAGTGGACCATGCCACACAAAATAGTGTGGAATAATGATTTCCACCGTTGATACCTTCCTTGGGCCCACAGTAATGTTTATTTGCCATCCAACATGTTCATAATATCAAAAAGATATGAATGAAGGGAAAACACAAACATCAGCTTGATCCAAAACTTCTATCAAATGCACGGTGTTGATGTTCGATACACATCATGATGGGCCCCACAAAACTTACTAACATTAATTCTTAAAATCTCAGGGTGTCAATAAGTTGGGTCACAATTTTGACTAGAATATTTAACCCATTTTACATGTCTGGTCCACTCACTCTATTTTACTGATCATTACTCTCAATTTGACTAGTTACTCGCCCCGATCATGCTACATATAAGAAAGATATTGGGCAAACAAGATTAATCAACAATTTGAGTGAATTTTGATTTAAACATCTGAAGTTATTACTCTTCAATCTGGACTGATCAGATTGTCCAAAAATGGTTAAAGGTTGTTCATAATATCAAAAATATATGAATGAATAAAAAACACAAATATCAGCTTGATCCAAAACTTCTATGGCCTCCAAGAAATTTTAAATGGTAGAGGTTCAATCACACTATTTCCTGTGGTGTGGTCCACTTGAGCTTTGGATATGCTTCCTTTTTGTTCTTTAGACCTCAAATTATTTGTTAACATGGATAAATGGAGTGCATAAAATAAATAAATAACAGTGGACCCCATAGAGTTTACTCTGGTAAGAGTAATGAGTAACTCACCTAAATGTAGTAAAGAAGGGTTTCCTTAAAACATTCATAATCATATATTAGGCCTGCCTAAATGTGATTCAAATATCCAACCCACTTATTATATGTGTCCCACTTGGATGAGGAATCAGACCAAGTTTCAACCGTATCCATGTCTGTATTAACTTATAAACAGATTGGATCTCAAATAAACATCGCGACGAGCCCTAAGAAGGTTTCAATAGTGGGTGTCACTATCCCACTCTTTTCTATGGTGGGTCCACTTGAACTTTGGATCTGCCCCGTCAATCAGATGCACCATTCCATGGTGGGCCACGAGCTTAAAAATAAAGTCAATCCATGACTTGGGTGGGCCACACCACATACTATAGTTGAGAGGGTTACCCTCCCATTAAAACATTCATAATCATTTATTGGGCCCACCTAGATGTGGTTCATAAATCCAGCCCATTCATTATGTGTGTTCCACTTGGATGAGGAGTCAGACCAAGTTTCATACACATCCAAAACTCATGTGGGCCCCACCAAATGCTTTTATATGTTTTAGGGATGTCTTCGCACAGTTTTAAATGCTATGGCCCACCTGAGTTTCGTATACGACTGATTTTTGGACTTAAAGGGGGCACATCAAATGCATGGTGTTGATGTTCTACACACATCATGGTGGGGCGCACACAAATTAACCTCATGGGAAGTTCCCATGAGGTGACCTTATAGTACCATTTCACTATTTAGGTAACTCCTTCATGGGTGTTACTCTAATCGTGTAGGGCCCACTTTGATATATTTTATGTATATCGACACCGTCCATATATTTTTCCATCATATTTTAGGATGTGATTTCAAATCACAAGAACTCAATAATCTCACGTAGGCCATACCAATCAAAACAATGATGAATAACTATTAAAAACCTTTTAAAGGCCACAAAAGTTTTAGATCAATTTGATCTTTGTAGTTTACCTTCATCTACATCTTCTTTACATTATCAACAAGTTGGATTGCAAATAAACATTAATAAAACCTTACGATGGGCTCTTTATAATTTTTAATGGCGAGGTACTATATTATCATTCTTTCTAGTGGTGTGGTCCACTTAAGATTTAAATCTACACAATTTTTTATACCCGGCCCAAAAATGGGTTGGAAAAACATAGGGGCGGCAAGGATATACAACACATCATCAAAATCTAACTTTTGTTATCTAACTTTTCAATTTTTCTTGTCAAAATAAAAAATCTAGTTTTCTTTTTTAAAATATATTTTTTTTTACAATTTGTCAATTTTTTCATAATTTTGTTTAATTTCTTAAATTTTCTTTTTCAAAATATCATTTTTTTAATCTCGCTTTTGTTATATAAGTTTTCAATTTTTCTTGTCAAAATGCAAAATCTAGTTTTCTTTTTTTAAAATTATATATTTTTTTCAATTTGTTAATTTTTCACAATTTTATTTAATTTTTAAAAAAAAAAATTTCAAAATATCATTTTTTTATCGAATTTTTTTTTAAAATTATCAACATTATTCAAAGTTCTTATTTATTTTTTTTTCAAAATCTAGATTTTTATAAAATTACAGTTTTTTTTTTCAAAATTTTAAATTTTCTTAAACATTGTTAATTATTTTTCTAAGCTTCTCAATTTTATTTTTTTGGAAATTCATAAGTTTCTTGAGCTAGGTGCTGGATCCGAGCATTAGAGACGGTCTAGGACCGTCTCTAATAAAGACGATCTTTGACAGTCTCTAATAGAGACGGTTTAGGACTGTCTCTAATAGAGATGGTCTTTGACGAGGCTATAAGACGGTTAAGGATCGTCTTTAATAGAGACGGTCTTTGACAGTCTCAGATTACAAGTAAAAGACGGCCAATGACCGTCTCTAATGCAGACGGCCAATGACCGTCTCAGATGACTGCATATAAGACGGTCAAGGACCGTCTCTAATGCGGACGGCCAATGACCGCCTCAGATGACCGCATATAAGACGGTCAACGACCGTCTTAAATGATTTTTGGACGTTCAAATTTTTAAGACAATATTAAGGACAGTCAGGGGCCGTCTAAAATTTTAAAGACGGTTTACGGCTGTCTCTAAAGTGTCTTTAAACCCAGCAATTTTAGAGATGGTCCAGAACCGTCTCAAAATCTGTCCTTTTTTTCCATTTTTCACGTAGTGCATCTAACTTGTTGATAAAGTCACACAGACGTAGATGAAGGAAAAACACAAATAACGGCTTGATTCAAAACCTGTGGCCTCTAAGAAGTTTTTAATGGTGGAAATCCAATCCCTACTCCATGGTCCACTTAAAATTTATACCTACATCAGTTTTTAAGACCATGTCCTAAATTCAACCTACAAAATAAATACACAGCATGAATATATACATCAAGGTGAGTCCCATGGTCAAGCTCTCACCCATAAGGTATTTGGGTAGAGTCCATAAAGATGGTTTTTTCCCCCAACTATACACATTGCATGGTGGGATCCTGAAACACATCTCAAAATGTAGGATTGATTATATGTGTTAATGGGCTGAGCCAAGCTTCATTCAAGCCTGGCCCGCATTTTTTGACCTAAGTTTATATTTGACTCAGGCCTATGACAGGCCACAATAGCCCAACCCAATCCACTACAAGAAAGGAAGGATTAGCCGCCGGTTGGGGGAACCCTTTACCGGCAGGAAGTAAAACTGGCCGTGGGCAAAGGGTACTTATAAGACTAAAAATAAAAAACCCTACACCTCATTCTTTCCATCTCCCCGCCACGCGCCGACTCTCTCTCTCTCTCTCTCTCTCTCTCTCTCTCTCTCTCTCTCTCTGCGCCTCCCTTTCCGCTTTCGCCTCTTCCTCTCTGCTCGATCTGCATCTGCCTCTCCCTCTCTCTCTCTCTCTCTCTCTCTCTCTCTCTCTCTCTCTCTCTCTCTCTCTCTCTGCAGCTCTCTCTCTCTCTCTCTCTCAAAACCTAGCCCTCTGTCACTCTCACTCGATTCCCTCTCTCTCTCTCTCAAAACTAGTCATCCTCTTTCTATCTCCTCGGCCCTCTGCTCAAGTTCGGCCTTCGGTTGCCAGGTATGATGTAAGGTTTTTCCCTTCTCACTGTTGCGTCCTGCAATTTAGAATACCTGATTAGCGATATGCATTGTCAAATCCCTAATTAGGAATTTGTATAACAAATCCCTAATTAGGGATGTATATTGTCGAATCCCTAGTTGGGGATTTGCATTGTCGAATCCCTAGTCTACTGCAAGGTGTGATTAACCCAGGCAGAGTTGTGGTTATCTATTGCGTGCTTACTGGGCTTACTGCATTGTGGTTTGCATGTTGTGTGTCCGATAGGGGTAGAAGCGAACCCACTGAGTATGCATACCCTTGTTAGCTGAAATAACACCGCTGGATTTATTTATTTATTTTTTGGATAGGGGCATCACTGGGTATTTTTCATTTCCATCCCACAATAATGTCCACCTATCTGATAGTTACAGAAGTCTGGCTTTTGGTGTATGATTCATCTAAACTATCCATAATGTGTCGAGATTACTTTGAATTACTTGTTTGCCATGTGTATAGTATCTTAGTGCCTGGGTATCATCCATCACACTTTGCCCGAGTATCAAAGGTTCTTCTCATATTAAATATGAAATCATACTGTATGCTAGTTAAACAGCCTTCAACCAAAACCCAAGGCCATGTTTGGCAGCCACTTAAAAATGACTTCGTCTCATTTTAGTTAATGGTAATTATGTATTAGAGATTTGGATAGTGCTCAATGGACCCCACAATGATGCATGTATTTTAGCTATGCGGTCCATTCACTTGGATCATTATTTTAGGGCAAGAGCTTAAAAAAGAGTCATATCCAAATCTCAAGTGGACCATACCGCAGCAAAACAATGGTGATTGAGGCCCCACCATTTTTGTAAATGGAGTTGAGTGTGCTCCTTTTTTTTCACCCAGGAAAGACCATATAATATAGATCGCCCAAGGAGAATTAGTCATCCGAAAAAATACACAAATGTACACCTAAGGAGAACTAACCACCCGGAAAAGACCAAACAATATAGATTACACAAGGAGAATTAGTCACCCGGAAAAGTACACAAAGGTACACCCAAGGAGAACTAACCACCCGAAAAAGATCAAATAATATAGATCGCCCAAGAAGAATTAGTCACCCAAAAAAGTACACAAAGGTACACCTAAGGAGAACTAACCACCCGGAAAAGACCGTAATATATGCCATGAAAATGCATGATTAGCCCAACTATTATTATTCCAACTTCAAACAATCATTTTAAAAAAGCTCAAAGGTCACTATGGGGGGGGGGGTTTGTCACCCAGCATAGGCCGACAGCTCAGGCATAGTGTCGCATTCCACCATCCCTGGCTCATGAGACTAATAAATATATTATTTTAAGGGTAACCCCTACAACTAGTGGCCAATTGTAGTCCAACAAGTGGAACTTACCATCGCATGTGTATATAGAATAATCCATTAAAGCCACAAGAGGGCAAATAGTCAATCAAAGCCATATAAGGCAATCAGTCCCATCCAGGATGTAATAAAAATAGGTTTTCCCAAAAGCCACATAGGCAATAAATGGTCCACATGATGGCAAGTCCACGACGAGGAAACTCCATTTAATCTATTCGGCAAATAGGCCACTAGTTCAAGGACTCCCACAAACACCATTAAATAACCGCAAGTGGCAAAACAAGCCGAGCACAGTGTCAAAAGTAATTACACATGTAAGGTAGAATATTTGAGACTTATCGCATGTTCATATATGAATATAAATCTAACCATTAGTCATTGTAAAGAATTACTCAAATAGAAACTAGCGTTTATCATAAATTTCACTAAGTATTATTTTAAGCAAGAGATGAAATAAACAAGTTACATTAATTATCAAGATGTAGAAAAGCTTTAAGGGTGATCCTCACCTCTAGTTACGATTTTCCTGGCTAAAAGGTAAGGGGGTTGAGGAGAAATCGGGATTTTAGATTTGAACCATGATTAATGGATTAGATATAACTCGATCGAACTTGATGTCGGCACAACTCCAGCCTACTCCAAATCAAACATAATGAAACAGAAAATGTGATATTAGACTACATCTAAAATGAGATTAAGAATTTAATTAACCAACTAAAGGTTTAATGAGATACCCGATCAAAGGTTTGAGAGAGAGACTCACCTAGTTGACTCGGTTGAACTCAACTCGGCCCTATTAGACCAAAAACATTCCCGAAGTGGCTTGACTCGGCAATTCACTGAGTCGACTCGCTTAGACTCGGTAGTCACGCCCCTACTCTCACAATTCTTCTCTTATTTTCATTTCCCTTTTTCCTCTTTCTTTCTTTCTTCTCTTTCCTTTCTCGTTTCTCTCTCTCCCTACCAAAACAACCAACAGCTACCTGACTCAACCGAACACAACCCAACTCACCAAAATCTGGTGAGATGCATTGAGTCAGCTCAGGGGCGAGTTGCTGACTCGGCACCCCGATTTCTTTCTTCTTCTCCTACTTCTTCCGTCTTCTACATCGCTTCTCTGCCTAAACGGCTTGCGCCAGGTCCAAATTTGAAGCAGGTCTGTGACTCAGAAACCTAGCTCGCTTGAGTGAACTTGGCAGCAACTCAAATCAGCGAGTCAAGAACTCGACTCGACAGCGACTCAGACGAGCACAACGGGCGGCCCATCACCTCTTCTCTCGATTCCCTCTCGATTTCTCTCCTATCCATCTTCTTTTCTCCTCACTCAAGACAGCTGCAACCAGCAGCTAGCCGGACCTAACCGACCCTAAGAATCAGTGGGTCGGAGTTTCTGTTCCTCCTTGATTTTCTTCTCCCTCCCTTCTTCCATTCACTCTCTATCTCTTTCTATTCTTTCCTTTCCTCTGTTCTTCTGTTTCTCTCTCTTTCATCTTCTCCTTCTTTTCTTCCAACCAGAGTAGGTCTGAACTCGGCCCAGATTCGGACCGAGTCAACTCGATTGGTGCGGCAGAAGGAATGTCTCTGTTTCCCTCTCTCTATAACATTCTATTTTGGGGGAGCGTTGCCCTAAAAGAAAGGGCTATTTATAGCCTTGAGGAAGGTCCAGAAGGATCAGCTCTTCATCAGCCGATTAGTCACGGTTTTGGTTGCTTAGCCTAGGGTGATTTATGGCCATGAAATCGAATCAAGCCTACATGGCTTTGATCTGACATATGGGATAACCTTTTGGGTTACTGACCCACCCAACGTGCGGTTTTGATCACCGAATGGGACCCATTATTCGATGGTGGGTACCTTCAGTTAATGAGGAAGATGATCACACCGTTAATGGCGGATCATCAGTTTATGGTTGATCTTTCGATCTGCAACGTTCGGATGGAGTGGATATGATCACTGACCATTCTGGGACCCGCATTTTGGGCAACCAGAAAGGATACCCAATGGTCCACGGTATTTTCAGTTGCACACGGTTTAACTCGTATTGACGAGATTACGCCCGAGAACTCAGAACCGTAGCGAGATACGCTTCTTGAAGCCCTAAACTAGACGATGTAGATTGGCTTGGAAAACTTCTAGAAGCTAGGGAGTGGTTGAGATCGTGCCAGCGCACGACAGTCTACACGTAGGCGAGATTCTTTCCACCGCACTCCTTTGTGGTTGAAAGAGGAAAACCTTAGAGTAGCTTAGGTTGTACGGCGGGGATTACTCGAAATGGAGGGTGGAGCTAGAAGGAGAGATATTCTCTTCGGTTGCCAGCTCACTACAGATCGTGGTTTTCATATTCGGCAAAACTCTCAATACAACTCTACTTGTGTCCAATGTTGTGCACGTGCACGAATGCTTTTTCGTTTGGAATAGCCAAGGGTTTGATTGCACCCTCATTCTAAATCGGATGGACAGTTCGGATCAATGGTATGATCTCAACTGGGGCCCACTTGATCGAGATTCTCGGACACGGCCGGCTCGCTGGCTGGAAAAGAGGAGAAAGGGCAGGAAAATCTCCCTTTTCATTTTGAAATCGGGTCATCTCTGTTTGACCGAGCTGCCCGGTTCGGTGTTGCGCGAGTGCACGCGCACTTTGTGTACATGCATTCAAGGTGGGGTCCACACAGGTGTTCATGATGGGATCTACTCCATTCATTCTATTCTACTACTCCTGATAGGTCATTATGCCAGTTTTCCAATTGATCTAACAGTTAAATGGGTCATAAATCCATATTTCGGTTATTTAGTTGTATTTTTGCCGTTATGATGGCCAGATTATTCTAAATTTTCATGTCAATGGTTAAAAAGTCCACGGGTCCACTTAGCTAGGAATTAGCTGTTGGATTAGGGTTTAGATGTCCTAATTCCCATTCATTATATTACTTATCATTATTAAAATCTCATTATCATTATCATTACCATTATTATTATTATTTTAAAATTATAGGGTCTACTTTTAAACAAAGTTGTTCTTGCAGTAGATTAATATCTATGAGTCAAGTGCTTAATTCTTAAAGTATTTTAACTGTTTAGTGGGCCACAACACAAGAATATCTAGTGACCAATCTTGACTTCTTAACCCTTTAGATGATCCGACGGTTAGATTGACCTATATTTAGCTATCATTAACCCTAGGAATTTTAAGAATATTTAAGTGAGATACGTGAGTTGAATATGAAGCCAAATAATCTGATGTGTATTTTCAAAGGATAGACCGATGTAAACCCGATGAATAGTGGATCTGATGGATTGATAATTCATCTTGAAGAGTAAAGGGTGGATAGCTTGACCAATGGATGGAGATTACTTATCATGATTAGACTTAGGACTGATGTGGGTGAACGTTCACAAAAGCTAGGCCAGTATTTATAATATGTTAGGTTACATGGTAACACCCGATACTACTGAAAAGTACGGGGTGTTACAATCTACCCCCCTTAAAGAAAATCTCATCCTCGAGATTTAGTATTTCAAATAGGATTAGGGACAATGACAACATAATTTGTGGTGATTCTAAACATCCATTATTCTCTTATAAAGGTTGTTTATGTGTACAAACACATCACTATCTATCAGAACTGGGGTCGTTACATGGGGAAACTCCCTTTTCTTTATCTTATGGAGCAGAGGCAGTCACTCCAATAAAATTTGGGTTACCAACAGCTCGGAAAGAGGCATTCAACGAACAACGGAACTCCGAGCTAATGGCGTTAAGTCTCGACCTTCTCGAGGAAAAGAGAGAACTAGCTCATATTCGAACCACTATTCAACAACAAGTGGCACATTTCTACAATGCCAAAGTGAATGTTAGGAGGTTCCGAGCTGGTGAGTTAGTCCTTCAAAGAACCCTCTAAAACACTAAGGAGCTAGGGTCGGGAACCTTGGGCCCAAATTGGGAAGGGCCCGATGTGGTAACAAGTACAAGTCAACCAGGATCATACTGCATGGAAGACCTAGATGGTCAGCTCCTGCCTCATCCCTGGAACACCAAACATCTTAGGATCTATCGTCCTTAGCAAGATCCTAAGTTTACTGTACATTGGTCATATCCAAATAGTACAAATAAAAATTTCGCAGTATGATTTCTATTGTGATCGACCTATATACAGGATTCGACCTAGGTTCGATCTACTTAACTTAGAAAAATCTGCAAATGAGCACACCATTTCAAAAAAGTCAAGTCTATTGATAAGCTCCTAAGAGCATGATTACATCAAGCTACATTGAACTAAAAAGAGGGGGGTTACAAAAAGAAGTTGTAGGTCAAGCCTTGGGGGACTGCTCCAGAGGCGCATCATCGCCAAACACTTTGGAGTCCGAGTCACCATCCTCAAAACTAGAGAGGTCTAGCTCTGGAAAGACCTCCTTGATCTCCTCGATGCACTTCGAGAAGCCCATCTGGTATAAGGAACTTCTATCTTCCGATTATGCTTTGGAAGACTTGTATCCCTTGACGACATCCTCCCGAGTTAGGGAGATAACTGCTTGGGCTTCTGCCTCTGTTATCTTGAGTCTTTCCTCGGCCTCCACGACCTTTGCCCTAGCATCCTCAAGCTTTGCCTCTAGCTCAGCCTCCCGCTGAGCCGACTTATCGGAAGCCTCCACAAGAAGCTTCTTCGTTGCTTCCAACTTAGCTTCTAGAGAAGAAGCACGAGCTTCTGCAGCAACTACCACAACACGAGACTGATCGGCTTCAGCTCCCTTCAGCAAGAGCTTCTGCTCGGTCTCCCATGCCTGTCGTCGCAATTGAGCAATGTCGCGATGCACTTTCAGCATGCACGGGGCGAACTGCCGAAAAACAACAACAGAAATTATTCAGTACCAAATAAATAAAAAGGAAAGGAAACTACTTAGGAAGATTTGCTCATCCTAAGAAGAGCCTTCATTGCGGACACACGGATCGTGTCTGGAATATGGAAAAACTCATTGGACATGTGTCGCTCAGCCTAAGGTAGGAGCTCCTCAATCATCTCGCGAATGGTCCTGGGAGGACATTCCTCTTCCCCCCGAACCTCAAAAGGCCTAGCAGTCGGCCTGCTGGCCCCTTCAGCATCTATAGGCTGAGCCTCGGAAGAAGGCTCAATGGTCCCTTGCACCTCTATAGAGGGAGCCTCCTTACAAACGGTCATCTTAACTGTCGCCTTAGCAGCAGCAGGGGCAAGCTCTGTTGCTGCCTCCTTATCTCCGACCTCTACAATGATAGGAGATGAAGGGCCGACCCTCCCCTTGCTCTTGGAGGTCGTATTCGTCTTCTTCTTCTTTAGCACCACAACTTCCTCAAGGGGTGGCGCATAACATTTAGAGATGGGTCTTAGAAGGGGGCGAGCTTCAGGCATTTCTGCATTATAATAGGAGGAAACCTAAATCATGAAACTCTATGAAATTCTCCCAAGTCCTATAGGTCAGCCAAAGTCCTCACCAAAGCTCTTACCGGTGAGGGCGGTGTTTAGACCCGACTTAAGCAAAAGCTTGGGTTGAAGGAGCACTCTCCACAATCTCTCCTCCTTCCCTAGTGATCTTGTTCCCCGGATCCAACCAAGAGATCTAGCGTCCAGCAGGGAAGGATACTTGGGAATAGCTGCGATAGGAAAGATGACACATGCAAACAAGTCAAGAACACTTAAAGATCGACCAATCAAGGAAGAGCTAAGGAAGAGTTAAGTTTAAGGAATGCTGACCTGGTTCAGTGAATGCTATAGGGACTAAATGACGATGAAAGGTCAGGTCCGCCACCTCCCAGCAGCCAGAGGCCCAAAACCATTTGTCCCTCCAATTCTTATTATATGATGGGGGTCTGTGATGATACCCCCTCCGATCCCCCGCCAGTCAGAGAGATAATACCAACCTAGGTTAACTTTGTTCGGCTTCAACTGGTATAAGTGGAGGAACTCCTTGACGGTGAGTTCGGGCTGCTCTAGCTCGGACCATAGGACGACACGACCGATCAATGCCCTCCATTCATTGGGGATCATCAGTCCTGGGGCCAAGCCCAAATGAGCGAGCACCCGCCGTACTATACCTTGCAGAGGGAGTCTAAGGCTGCATTGAAGGGCAACCTGGAAGATCGCAACAGCTCCCTCTGAAGGATGATCAAGAAGTTCATCCGGTAGAGGAACCCGAAGAATCACTGATGCTGGAATATGGTATCCTAACCTAATTCGAGCCAAGTAACTACAGGACCCTTTGTCGCAACCTCACCAGAGGACCCCTCTACATCCTCTTCGTCGAACAGGTTACGCTCCACCCTAATTGGCCTCTCTGCCCGAGATCTTTTCGTTACCTTGTGATGTCTGAAATGCCCGAAAATCAGTGTCGCCCATCATCATCTACGACAACGATGGGTTCGACATTGTGCGAAGGCTACCCCCACTGTCGCCGCCGAAGACCCCCTCTCATAAACTCAAGGAGTCAGACATGGTGGTTGTCTTTATAGATGTTGAGAGTCGCTATACAGGAAAAAGAAATGGAGGGAGCGAATGAGTAAATGAAGCTCACCAAGGAGAAGATGTCACCCGACCGCTGGTGAGAACAGTCGCTGGAAATCGCCTCTACTAGTTAGGGAAGACAACTGGAAGGGGAAAATGTAAATGGACCTTCCAAAATGCATTAGGGCTTTCCTTATATAGGAGAGCCACGTGGCAGCACTTAAGTGCGCCCATCAATGCAGGTTCCGTACGACGTCTCCTCGACTACCCCATCTCGACACGTGGTGCGACCCTATGTGTCAATCGACCCCAATGTCAAGAAATGGCCATGTGTCATTCCCTAGTTGGTCTAACGCCGAAACGACGGCTTGGCAGACCACATGCCCTCAAGCCACGATATGCCACCTCGACAACGCCGTACATGAATACTGGCACACCTCAACTTCTGTGCTGGCCGCCATACCTAGCATTTATGACAGTATAACTCGACCTAAGCTACATCTAACTCACTTTCCGAGCCTATGAGATCAACTCGAAAGTAAGGGCGGCTTATTATTGGGGACAAAATAGAACGACCTATAAAAAGAGCCAACTCTACAACCAACACGGACCCAATGGGCCAAACTACTCTCAAGATACCTACTGTATCACGCCCCAAACCCAGAAATCGGATTCGCAGGAATCCCGATTACTGAATCCGGTGCCGACAGCCTCCGTAGTACCCCATTCTCGAGTCCTAGCGTCCATATGCCAGATTCCGATCCTGGGATCCTACAAGGAGGATTTTTTTTTTTTGTATATACATTTAACTCGTAATAAGCATAACCACAAGATTACCCAATTGACAAAGGCAACATCATCATCACATATCCACTAATATAATCATTTGAGTACAATGCTGAAAGGGAAAATACATATATCGAAATCAGAGCTCCAGAATACAACTGCACGCTCCAAGCTCAACGCTGCTGCAACCTAATAACACCTGCACGCATCTATCGTGCATAAGCTTATAGAAAGCTTAGGAGGTGGTGTAAGTGTGTGCACAAGGTAAGTGCCAAGTATTGATACAATGTCATTATCATAAAAACTGGAAATATTGGTAATCCATAAATCGTACAATATCGGAATAAGCAAAGATATATTAGCAAGATCATGAATTATACGAGTAGCGGAAATCCGACAAGAGCAGAGGAATTATCGAGTAAGCGAAATACTCACAAGATCATAGATCATACGATAACGAGTAAGCGAAAATACGAGCAAGTCCATGAGCCAATCAATATCGGAATACGCAGCTACGCAAACGAGGAGTCATAAAGAGCCAAATATCAAATGCCGAGAATGCAATGGGGTATATAATTCCTTATTTGTTCACAAATACGTCATCCATATCTAGACCATATAAATGCAGAAGCACAGTAACCCAAGATGTCATATGTCGCGGATGTAATGCAGTATGCGGTGCGAATGGAATGACCATGCTGGAGTGTGAAGTCGGGATGGTAGTGCGTAGTATCACAGGCTATGGGGTCTATCACAAGGGACTTCTATCCAAACCAGTCCCATACCTAAATTTGGATAGTCAGATTCAATGTGGTAAACTCCTGATCTCAGGTTAGTCGCGCGCCCCAACCGAAATCCTGGCCATTGCGAAGGCACACGTAACAACTAGTTGCATACCACCAACCCGAGTAGATAGTGAATGAATGAATGCATGAATGAGTATGCAACTCCTGCTCACTAAATCCACATATCGGTACAGTTCATCTCTGGAATCATCACCGGGGTTTAGTACACTCCAAATGGCACTGCCACTCTTCCAGCCGCACATCCAAGTGAGCATAAGAAACCTCACTATCCGCCTTGCCAATAGTCTCCCAATACCTATCTGGCATGTCGATAGCGGACCCATTCACTAGCTGGTCAAACTCAGCCTAGTATTGCCCCTACCCTCGGGCGAGTAAGGCCACACCCCCTCCCAACCGACCACGACACGGTGGGAGACGCGGCCTCTGGTATTTGGCACTCGGGCGCTCATGTATCCACTCGGTCTCGGCGTTGGGGCCACTCGGCCACGGAGGTTTAGGGATTTTCACCCGGGGACATCTATGGCGCCGTATGCTAGAACCAAACATTTTGGTGTCTATTTGGCCATCCACGATATGCCCGTGGAGGCTACGACCCCGATGTCGCTAGGGCGTATAGTAATCATAATGCGAGATGCATGAGTCATACAATCCATCATGCATCGATCCTGCACATACCGTGTGCTCATGTGAGATAACCTCCACCTACCGGAGTCTCATAACAACATGCTCGATGACATATGCAATGATCAACCACCTCTCATAACAAACATGCAGATGATGCGTATGGGCATGTATCATGATGTTATATGCTGTCACATACTCATAATTGGTATCCACAACCAGCATCGATAATCGACCTCGACCATGTGGACACTTAACCAACATTGCCCCCAAGGAATGGCCTACATAGAGTCAAACATATAATGGGCCCACGGCCTCACACAAGGGCCTAATATACAACACAATGAGTCTTACTCAAAGGCCACATATACACAACAGGTGGGACACTGCTCATGGGTCTAATACATATCACAATGGGCCTTGCCCATGGGCCATGAATACATCACAATGGGCCTTGCCCATGGCCTCAAACACAGGACATGTGGGCCCTACACATGGGTCTTGAATTCATTAAATGGACCATGCATCATAGGCTTAATACATATCACAATGGCCCTCAACTACGGTCACATATACATCATGCAGTCTCGACAATCGGCCATGGCAATCGAATTCGATACTCGAATCGGCCTCGACAATCGAAGGCCTATACATCGACCTCGACAAATCAACACCGATAATCTACATCGATAATTAGAACCGACAATCAGCTTCGATAATCAACACCGACGACTGGTCACATAGACAAGACTGGGTCCAAGATGAACAGTCGATCAATCATAATATAAAGATCGGCCCTCGACCATGGTTTTATCAAATCGGTAGCATGGAGCCATCCGTCCATGGTAAATGGGGCCCACTTATTTGGGTTAACCCACTAAGAGAATGATGAGAATGGGCATGATAAGGCTTAAGGAAGGGTCACAATGTGGACATCCAACCATCACGCCGAATGTGGACATTTAACCAACATTGCTCCCGAGGAGTGGTCCACATAGAGTCGAACATAAGATGGGCCCAAATATCCAACAAGTGGGCCTCAAATAGTCATCACGAGGTGGGCCTTACACATACAATGACGTGGGACTACACATCACGGTGGGTCGATACATTGGGCCGCACGCCACACCAATGGGCCTCAATTCAACAAGTGGGCCGCATCAATGAGCCAGAAATACATCTCAATGGGCCTCATCACAAGAGTAGGAATATTTCACAATGGCCTCACTAAATGGGTCGGAAACACATCTCAATGGGCCACGACGTATGGGCCGAGTATATATCACAATGGGCCACGACCCATGGGCCGCAACCCGTGGGCCTCAAATACAAGTGGGCCACCTAATGGGGCCCATATATAAACCTCAGGTGGGCCCTGCTCATGGGCTTCAAATACATAATATGTGGGCCCTACCCATGGGTCTTATACGCTTCAAATGGGTCACGCGTCATGGGCCCAATACATGTCACAATAGGCCTTGCATCAATGGGCCGCACTAATGGGCCTCGTACACATCAAGTGGGTTGTATCAAATAGGCAGCACTAATGGGCCTCGACCCTTGAGCCCTGATATATATCATAATGGGGTGCCTACCCTGGATGGCGTGGATAAAAATACATCAAAGTGGGCCTGACAAATGGGCCACAACATACATCAAAGTAGGCCTCATAACATGGTCATACATACATCAAATGGGCCACACCAATGGGCCCCATATATATCAAATGGGCCACACTCAAATATAAGTGGTGATAATGATTTTCACTACTAAAATTTTCAAGGCCCGCCATAACATTTATTTCCCATCTAATCTAATCATAAGGTCTCAAGATTTCAAAGATAGCCGTTCAATCCTCACCATGCACTATGGTCCACTTGATAAATAAATCTGTATTATTTTCATCCTAAACCTTAAAATCATTTTTCCAAAAATGGTTGGACGGTTGGATGAAACACATGCATCGTGGTGCGTCCCATTGGGATGGAAGGCATAGATAAGTCACATATCCCGCTATGGAGGTCCACAATTGTGGACACAACACATGCATAAATGGGTCTTAAGTAAGACCCACCAAAATGTTTATTTTCCACCCATCCTAGGGCCCAACATACTGTCCATCCAAACTGGGGCCAACATGATGTTTATTTTCCATCCAAACTAATCTGGTGATAGGGTCACATGGGCCTAGGGCCCGCTATAATATTTATTTGCATCCAACCTAGGCCACTGTAATATTTATTTGCATTCAACCTGGGCCACTGTAATATTTATTTGCATCCAACCTGTTAATAAGGTCATATAGACCTGGGGCCCACTACAATATTTATTTATTTATTTATTATTATTATTATTATTATTATTTTCACCTGTTGATAGGGTCACACGACATTGGACCCACTACAACATTTACTTGCATCCAATCTGTTGATAAAGTCACATGGGCCAAGGGCCCACCGCAATGTTTACTTGCCATACAACCTCTTTATAAAGTCACGTGGACTAAGCCACCGTAATATTTATTTGTCCACCAAACTTTTGGTACGATTATGTGATCTTGGGGTCCACCATGATGTAGTTCACAAATCCAACCCATTCATTGTGTGTGTCCCACCAATTTAAGGGTCCAAACAGAGTTTCAGGTGGATCCAAGCTGCATGTGGACCCCAACAGTTGATTCCATGTGGCTTGACATACCACCGCATGAAAGATGATGGTGTGGGCCATACGAGAACGTTTTATAACTGATTTTTAGAACCAACGTATCAAATAAAGGGACCTATCAAATGAATGGCGTGGATGTAGAACATACATCATGGTAGGGTCCACCATTGGGGCCAATGGGATCCTCCCTACTTAACGTTGGACGTCCAGAGAGTCTGGACGTCAATGTACATGCATGCATATATATTTATATTTTTTTTTAATCCTAGGTGGGACCCACATTAACCAGATCTACTCCGTCCATTATATCTGTCCCATAAAGTTAGGGGTCCAAACCAAGTTTCAATCACATCCAAAACTCAAGGAGGCCCCACCAGATGATTTTATATTTTTAGGCATGTTATCACATGATTTTAGATGGTATGGCCCACCTGAGTTCCGTATACAGCTAATTTTTGGGATGGACGACTGGTCCATGGGGACCCATCAAATGCACGGTTTCGATGTTCAAAATGCATCACGTGGGGCCCACGGCTGGAGCCGTGAGGTCCAGGCCGTCCGCCCGCCTATGCAGTCTTCTGACAGCGCTGCCTCTTGATTCTGTGTTTTTTTTTTTTTTTAACTAAATCCAATTTTTCTAGGGAATTTCTTAGGTGGGGCCCTCATCAGGAAAATCTATCCTGACCATTGCATCTCACGGCTCAATATTGACCAAACAAGACCAATATTGAGTATTTTTCAGCATGTAGAATCGTTGGGTGAGTTTTCAACGGTAAAAATTTCCATTTCCTACAGTATGGCCCGCTTGATTGTCAGATTAGCCTCATCTTTTGGCTCAACGCCTAAAATGAGATGAGAAGTGAAATGGGCGGCGTGGATTTTATACATACATCAAGGTGGGGCCTGCATGAGCAGCCCACCTCCAAATACTATTCTTCTTCCTCTCCTTTGCTTATTAGTACACCACCATTTCAGTGCACGCACACCACTTTAGCCACTCTCTGTCCAGCGTCCCTTGGACGTTGGACAGCATAGGTATAACACAATCATCATAGTGGGTCCTACGTGTAGGTGGTCCACGTGTCACCAAGGTGGGTCCCACATGAACGTGGCCCACCATATTTAAATCAACTTGATATTTGTGTGTTTCCATCACTATAAAGTAGGGTCCACATGACTTGTACGGTTGGGATAAAACATACCTCAAGATGGGATTCATCCAAGTGGGCCACACATCACAAAAAAAAATGAGAGGAAAAGAAAGGAGCACCCACCTCGAAATCTCTTCTTCCTTCTTCCGCCAATGCATGATAGAGCCCCAAAGAAACAATTTCAATGGCGGAGATGATCATTGGATGGTGGAGATGGGAGATAGGGAGGTGGGCCACACTAGCTCTCTCATGGGAGCCATGGACGTGGGTTGCTCCATGGAGGGATTGCTTGGAATGGAGAGAAGTGAAAGAGAGAAATGATGTAAGGGAGTGATGGGAGAGAGGGATGGTGAGGTAATGGGAATTAATGAGTTGACTTATGGGGAAAAGGGAAGGTAAGGTGGTATGGTAGGGTGATGTCACCCCTAGGGTGACATCATAGTAATTAATGTTTTTAGGGAAGTACAACAATAGGGATAGGTGGGTCCCACAATCAAGCGATCAACGGCCTAGATAATGCACGGGCCGGATCTTATAATCTGAGCATCGTATTGACGCACAAGACGCATCGTCGGAACCGCGGCGACGGCACGGTCAAAATGACATAGGTCTCATTTTGAGTCGGCTCGGGTTTACAGGATGTGACTCAAGAGCATACGCCAATGCTATCTACTCGTCCCGGGTCGCCGAAACTCGACTAGAGGGAACCGTAGAAGTTTATGGAATGGTACAGGCTAGGTTACGGGTCTTACATACTGACCGATCTATTGAGTAGGCTGGCACAACTATAGGTTAGCTATGGCTCGGCTATAGGTTGGCCATAGCTTGGCACAGTCTCCAACAAAGTCAACAGTCAGTATCAACCTCAAGTGAATGCTGATCTATCGAGACCTTAGGTGAATGTTGATCTGTCGAACAGCTCAATATTGCCTACCTCTAAGGCGTCATCCGCCTTTGCTGACCGACCTTATGCCGAGCAACCAGCCCGAAGATCTCTCCTAAGATCTTCGGGAGATAAGATTAGACCTTGATGATCACGGACGCCCGTAACCATAAAATCGGATCCTGAAGATCTCGGGCGTTCTCAATCTTAGGAGGATCAGCTACAGATCTGGAAATCCGTACGGGAAGATCTCCAACGTATTAGGAACCCTAAATGGGAATGTTTCTCATTACCTAAATAGGGGAGCCCTTAACTGGTGAAAGGTACACATACTAATATCAGATACGACCGGCGACTCTTTTCCAAAGAGATCATCTCGTATAAAGACCCAAGTTCCTGACTAAGGCATTGGAGGGTCCCCTGTACTAGCCAAGGTCTCCTTTATCTCTTTCTTTCCTATGTGCAGGTTCTTGAGAGTCTACTAAGGAGGGTCTACAAGAAAACTGCATCAATAACTATTTTTCTCTTTTATTAAGTTAGCTTTATGTTACCTCCCTTCTTTTATGGCTTGGGCATGTGTCTTGTAGTTCCAAAACTCTTATGCTTCAACTTATTTCTCTATTGATGCAAATGATGTATTGAAGAGCTCACAACTAGTAACTTGTATATATATTATAGACGCAATACGTGTTCGCTTGTACCCCAAGTGTGGGGTTGCGATGTAGAAATAATCTTAGTGAGACTGAGGTCGTATCCATAGGGACATAATATGTGTGAATCTTCTAAACTAATTAAGAATTAGAACTAGAAACTAAACTTAAAACTATATTTAAAGAGATGTTGTTGTGAAGTGAACTATCAATAAAAGAAACACTAAAACATCAATGATCCACTTGTAGCCATCTTAATGCATCCTTATTTAATTCACTTAATACTTTAACTAGAATCGAAGTCCTAATCTATCAAGTTGGATGATAGAGCGGTTAAAACACCATAAATAGTTCCAAACAGATTTTGAACATTCATAGTATTTGTTCCACATATAATCGTCTTGTTGATTTGATTGTAGAGAGTTCAAAGCATCTACTATGTTTGTAGTCAATGGTACATCAAAGAATTCTACAGATCAAACAATCACAAAAATAGAAAATAAAGCATTCATGGAAGTTCCAAAGCACCCACTGTGCCTGGAGTCGGCGATAGATCAAAGTAATAATAAAAAATACTTTTTAAATTCAAACCATAACTATGAAATATTCAACATGAATATCATGAACGTGAATCAAAATAAGAAAAGTACTAAAATAAACTACAAGTTTCACCTCTAAAATCTAGTTAAGAGATTAACCAACCAAAGACATAATTAAGCTACAACTCTTTAGGAAAAATATGAAAAACTAACTAGGAAAGAAGAGAGAACTCCTTGGAAGTAGCTACACCCCTTGCTCTACTCCTCCTACCCTAATTCGTGCTTAATTGCTTTGGAGAACTCCAATATATAGGCTTTGTCTGACCGACTTTGCAAATTGTCTCAAATTTACGCACTCTACACTCCTTCGATGTCATCGAAGGTTTGAGTTCGAGTTGAATTTGAATTGGAAACTGCGCGCATTTTCACACAGCATAGCCTTCGATGCCATCGAACAACTCCTCGATGTCATAAAGAATGGTCTAGAACTGTTCAACGAGTTAAGCTTTAAAAATCCTGAAATCTCAATGTCATTGAACTGGCTTTAATGACATCGAATTTTATCTTCTATGGGACCGAACTTTGCGCCCAATAGTCTAGCAACCAAACTTGAATTTTTTCAAAATTTTCAATGCAATCGAGGCTCCTTTGATGGCATCAGACACTTACTGTGATGACATCAACAGTCAAGTTCCGCAACTTCTGAATTTTGTACTTCGCAAACTTGATTTTCTTCCTTCACCTAGTTTTCTTAGATATTAGACTCTTGAAATCTTCAATCTTGGTTACCAAAGATCCATCCTTGCTTTGGTAATTCTTGAGCATCAATTTCCACGCTTTTAGCATCCTTTTCACCTTAAGCTCATGTAATCACCTCACAAGACAAACATGCATAAATATATCGATTAAGTGTTATCATGTTCATAAAACCAAAGTATAATGAGGAGGAAATATGCAATATTTGAAACTCAACACACCCCTAATCAGCATTTTTCTAGTCTCAAGCAAAACATGTGTGAAGCAAACTTTCAAATTCCTAAAATTCAAACCTTTTCTAGAAAATAGAAGTCTATGTATTCATGCATGAATGAGTAAAAGTTCAAGATGAAAGAACAATACTATGAAAACCCAAAGCCTAATTTCATGAGTAAACAAATGAATTAAATCCTCCTTCATCAATTAATCAATAGATTATGTTCAAACATCAAGTTCCTAGTGTGCTCAGTGAATCCTCAACTCAATTTCCAAAATTGATAACTATTGTTTCACAATGTCAGCCATGCTCACCACTTTAAGATGAACAGATCAACACAAGTACTGATTCCAAACCTATCCCCTTTTCACTTCTTTTTCCAGCTTTTGGATTTTATATCGACGACCTTTTTCATATTATTTCTAGTCTTTTCCTTATTTTTCAGTGAAATCTCATTGAAATATATGGCCTTTTTGTCGATCTAACTGTTTTCTACCTGGTGTTTTTTTTTCTTCCTCTTCTTTTCCATTATTTTTAAGGTGGATAAGGATTTCTAGACTTGGTTCCTAACGCTTTTCAATAATGGACATGCTGAAATCAAAAATTCTATCATTCCTCATACAATATGAGTCAAGTGTGAATGGTGAATTAGATTCGATTGATGCTTAAACTTTCTTTTAATTAAATAATTGGGAGACCTTGGCTAATAATTTATACAGTTGATTAAACTCTAAAATTTCAAAAACTCAATTTTATATCTTATCGTATTACTTAAATCATGCTCAATAAGATTTTCACTTTCCAAACTAGTTTTGAAATTGAAAATTTTCCGAGATAATTGCTCGAAAACTAGGAAAACATAGATGTCTACTTAATCTCACACCCCCCAACCTAAATTCTACATTGTCCTCAATGTAAAAGATTTCTACAATTTATTCATCATGAGATAATGAAAATAAAAAAGTGATAAGAAGATAATACCTGAAAAAGGAGAATTGAAGCAGTTCCAAAGTTCTCATCATGTAAAGGGAGTTAGCACAGAAACTAAACAAAATTAAATAAATATCAAAATCCTAAATCCTAGGAAAGCAATAAACCTAACTACAACCCCATCGGACTAGGAGGTCAATCTTGGCACACATGATCAATCAGAGGGATGGACGTATCCTCTGAATCAAACTTCTCAATGAGTGGCTTTAGACGATGTCCGTTTACTTTAAAAACATGACCATTGATTGGATTCTCAATCTCCACAGCTCCGTGAGGATAAACTGTTTTGACAATAAAGGGGTCGGTCCAACGAGATCTTAGTTTTCTCAAAAATAAATGGAGGCTAGAATTGTACAGATGGACCTTTTGATATGGCGCGAATGTTTTTCGAAGAATGTTTCGATCATGGAACTTCTTCATCCCGTCCTTGTAAATTCTAGAACTCTCATATGCATCGTTCAATCTCTTCCTGTTCATTAATTTGCAATTTACGTAGCAAGCCGACGTTGTCCAAGTTAAAATTCAATTTTTTTATTGCCCAATGGGCCTTATGTTTTAACTCCACAGGCAAGTGACAAACGTTCCCATAGACAAGTCTAAAGGGAGACATTCCAATGGGGGTCATTTAGGCAGTATGGTGTGCCCATAAAGCATCGATTAATCAAATTGACCAATCTTTACGATCGGGTTTAACCGTCTTTTCCAAATTTTGTTTGATTTTCTTGTTAGAGATTTCAACTTGGCCGCTTGTTTGTGGGTGATATGGAGTATTCACTTTGTGTGTAATGCCATATTTTTCCTTAAACTTCCGAATGCCTTATTACAAAAGTGCAACCCACCATCACTAATAATGACCCAAGGTGTACCAAACCGAGAAAATATGCTTTCTTTTAAAAATTTAATGACCGTGCAATGGTCATTATTTCGGCACAAGATTGCCTCAACCCATTTGGTAACATATTCTATTGCGAACAAAATGTATGTGTTTCCAAAGGATTGGGGGAATCGTCCCATGAAGTCAATTCCTCAACAATCGAATGCCTCAATGGTCAGAATGGAGTTCAAAGGCATCATGTTTCGATGAGACAATCCTCCTAATTTTTTGCAACACTAGCAAGCTTTGCAAAACTCATGTGTCTTTAAACAAAGTGAGTCAATAAAAGCCACACTGCAGAATTTTAGCCGTGATCTTTTTAGTAGAAAAGTCACCACCACAGGCCTAAGAATGACAAAAGGAGATTATACTTTAATGTTCATCATCTAGCACACATCTCCTTATAATGTCTGGAGATTACACTGCATTCATGTATATTGGTTGTGCATATCAATACATTCGTAGTGGAGTACGAAAAGTATCAGAACCTTTATATTGGTCTTACTTTGAGGATTTAGTTGAATTGTGTTAATCTTGAAGGATAACCACACTATGAGCAGTGCATTTACCATCTCCAATCATATAAATGATGCAGGTGATGTACAGGTTGAAGATATGGGCGATGCATGATCTCCATATGAAAGAGTACGAGTGACATGGGATTATGTTGTTGATAGTTTCATTTTAGTTTAGCTTTATTTATGTTTCATGCTGCGAATTTAAATATTTGTAATAAGCTACCACCTAAGTGAGCATTAAATAATTAGTTGAACTTTTATATTTAAATGACATAAGATTTATAGTTTGGTTGGTTTTATTCTCGTGAATGAATACCTTCATTAATTTGATATGAAAAAAATAATATGCAATTATTAAGTATTCATTCATTCATTTCATAAACACCCGAAATTCCCGAGCATGAGTATGTACTTGGGCCATGAAAATTCGAGGTGTTACAACTAGTGTGACTTGTTCTTCCCAAGCAGAGTCATCATTCTATGGAGGTTGGGATCCCTGTGTTGGGGGATTAGCTTGCTTTTCCATGGGTTGCCTCGCTCGAAGGCTTTTGTTTTGGGGGTAAGATGGTGTTATATTTTACCAGAGTTGCCACTAACGAATTACTTTGATCCTACTGTCAGTTAGACCCTGTAGAAACGTTTAAAATTGAGAATCCAAATATTCTTACCCTTAAGATGACTCTTGAGTTTGCATTTCAAAGATTTTGAGTAAGGGACCGCGATTATAGAGATGGAAGGTGTTAAGTGTAAGACCTGTATCCTAGATCGTACTGTTTCGTAAGCTTCCACGGTACTTCCGATCGAATTTCGGCAACCCTCGACCTATTATCGGCATTTGCGACCGGTCCTGAGTCGTGTCCCATATATCTGAGTCAACTCGAACCGGGACTTGTATCCTTGCGACCGCCCTGTCATCGCGGTTCCGATGCTGCGTCTCGCGCGCCTAGGCATACCCGGGCCATGAGATGTGGGTTCGCGTTCAGTTCGAGGAAAATGCCGCATGTTACAAACACCGAAGGAATCTTTACGAAACATCACATCACTCCATCAATCAATGTTAAGTACAACCACCCCTCTCTTAAAGTCAACTCTCTCTTACAACTAAGTATATTCACCCATCACTCACCATCTCCCTCCCCATCACTTCATCACTCACATCACCTCTCTCTCTCTCTCTCTCTCTCTCTCTCTCTTACACCTCTCTCTCATCTCTCTCATTCTCCAAAAACAAGCAACCTACATCTCAACCCCCCATGAGAGCTTGGTGTGGCCCACCTTCCTACCACCCAATCCAACCCTTGGATCATCATCTCAATCGTCGAAATTGTCCCCTTGGAGCTCTAGATTGCATAGGTGGAAGAAGGAATAGAAGATCAAAGGTGGGTGCTCTTCTAAGGTTTGTTTTTTGTGATTTTGAAGATTTGAGGGCCCACTTATGGTGGGACCCATCTTAATGTATGCATTGTTTAAGGAGGGCCCATAGTGGCGGGGTCCCTCCCCTTCACACGTTCTTCCTCTCTCCTTCATTTTCACGTTGATGATGAGGTTTGTGGCCCACCTGGTGTGTGTATGTATGACCCACCAACATGTGTTACATCCATGCCCTTTAACTGCGGGACCCACCATGATGGCGTGCCCCATCTAGGGCTGTCCGTCCACCTGACGTCCAGTGTGCCTAGACGAATGGAAAATGCAAATATCATCTTAATCCATCATGAGGTGGGCCACACATGTGGACCCACCTTGATCGCGAAAGGGGATTGGCCTGTCTACCACCCGGCAGTTATTGCTGACGTATTAAGGTTACATGTTCTGAAAGCCTGATCACGTAGACCCCACCATGATGTATGTATTTGATCCACACCGTCCATCCCATTTCCCAGCTTATTTTAGGCGTTGAGCCAGAAAAAGGAGCCAATCCAAACCTCCAGTAGGCCACACCATCAAAACCTTTATTTTAATAGTGAATAACTGTTAGGGCCCACCATAATGTTGTTGTGCATCAAAAAAATGTTGAATATAGGGCTTGTTAGACCCGTCACAAGTTGGAGAACCCAATCAACAGAGTGGATCCTCCGGATGTGGGCCCCACCTACAAAAATCTCCCCAAATACAGAAAAATAAAAATAAAAAATTACATAATAGACGCTGCTGCTGCCAGTGTCCTGATGCATGTAAACGGGCAAGGAGAGTGAGCCCCACCTCAGGCCCCCACATTGATGCATGTGGAGTATCCACACCGTGCATTTGATGGGTCCCCTTTAGGCATGAGATTACCCCAAAAATCTACCGTTAATGTCACTCAGGTGGTCCACACCACTAACAGCATGAGAGTGAACGTTTACCATTGAAACCACTTTTTGGGTCAGAGTGATTTTGGATCTTTATGAAATTTGTTTTTCATCTTAATCCAGGTCTTTGTGACCTTATTAACAGATTGGATGGAGAATAGACGTTACGGTGGACCACACGTGTGGCCCCACCACGATGGTTGTGTTGCATCCTCACCATTCAACCTCTGGACGGTGGGAGGCTGGGTCCGCTGGAGTTCCTCGCACCAGCTGGCATAGCTGTTGTACTTGATGTCAGCAAGTTTTGTGGGTCCCATTTGGTGCATGGAATCTCCACGCCGTCCACCTGTTTTGCTATGTGGGCCACACCGCGATGTATTTGTTTTATCCACACCGTCCAGATGTTTGGACAGTGCTGGACATGTTTGGTCAGTGCTTGACAGAGTTTGTACGGTGCTGTGGCCCACTTGATGAATGTATTATCCACACGGTCCACCGTTTAGGACAAGTAGGTTGCCCACCATGATGTATGTATTCTTATACCCACACCCATCAAGACGGTGGGTCCCACCATATCCAAGCTATCCGTCAGCAACGTCCAGAGCTGGACTTATACAAGTAATAATATAATAATATTATATTACAACATGCAGAGGGACGATCGTGTTGTTATAAATAATATAATATATGGTGTGTGTGTGTGTGTGTGTATATATATATATATATATATAATATAAAGTATATTATGGTGGGCCCGATGTGAGAACCCACCATGTTGTATGTAACATATATACCCACCGTCCATGTACTCTGGACGGTGGGGCCTTTGCCCTGGACGTGGGAAATCCAAACCGTCCGTCCATTTCATTTGGTGGGCCACATGTGTGGACCCCACCATGAGATATTTGCTTTATCTATGTCGTCCGTCTGTTTTGGATGGGCGGGGCCCACATTGGTGCACTTATTATATCCCTATCGTCCATCTGATTTTCAGGATGGTGGGTCCCACTGCTGACTGACGTCAGCAAGTTTTGTGTGGGCCCACCTTGTGGTATGCGTTGTACCCACATTGTCCCTCCATGCGACCCTGATGATGTATGTTTTGTGATCCACACCGTCCAGATTGTCTGGACAGTGCTGGACCACCTTTGGACAGTGCTGTGGACCCCACCTAGAAGTATGTATTCTATCCACACCGTCCAGAGTGTTTGGACGGTGCTAGAATTTGTTTGGCAGGTGCTGATTTTTCATGGATAATATTGGACAGTGCTGATCATCACTGGTGCCATATGCCCCATAGAATGATAGTGTATAATGATATACATGTTACACTTGCAACTAGCGAAGTGATTTTTTTTGTATAGTCGAAGCCCATTTGAGGCCCAAATGTGCAGCCCAATGTGATGTATATATGACCTATGTTCGAGGCCCAATAAGATGTATACCCAGCCCAGGTGTTGAGGCCCATTGTGATGTATCTAAGGCTCGTGTATTGCGGCCCATATGATGTATGTGAGGCCCATGGGTTGCAGCCCATTACGGTGTATATTGCGGCCCAGGTTGTGGCCCGTTATGTTATGTTTAAGGCCCATGGTTGTAGCCGTTATGATATGTTTAAGGCCCATGGTTGTGGCCCATTATGATATGTTGGAGGCCCATGGTTATGGCCCATTATGATGTGTTTGTGGTCCATTTGGTAAGGCCCACTGAGATGTATTGTCGACCCATGGGTCGAGGCCCATTGTGACGTATTTTCGGCTCATATGTTGTGGCCCATTGTAATATATTTCCAGCCCATTTGGCGAGGCCCGATGTGATGTATATAAGGCCCATGTAATTAGGCCCGACAAATGTATATAAGGCCCATATGATTAGGCCCGACTTAATGTATATAAGGCCCATATGATTAAGCCCGACTTTATGTCTATAAGGCCCATTAGTGCGGCCCATTGATGCCACCCACTTAATGTATATTTGGCCCATGAGTGAGGCCCATTGCGATTGTACTAAGCCCTTGAGTGAGGCCCATGATGATCTATACTAGGCCCTTGTGTGAGGCCGTGGGCCCACTATACGTCCGACCCTATGTGGGCCACTCTTTGGGAGTAATGTTGGTTAAAGAACCACATTGATGGGCAATGATGGTTAAATGATAAGTCCACATTGTGACCTTCCCTTAGGCCTAGTTAGGCCCATTCTTATCATTCTCTAGTGGGTTAACCCAAATGAATAGGCCTCATTGATATTGCTTGGATCATTATCAGTCATCCATCTATGAACCCCACCTTAAGGCCGAGTATCAAGGCCGATTTTGGTTGACATGACCGATTTACCGATTCCGATTGTCATGACCGATTGTTGATTCCAATTATCGATCGATTCCGATTGTCATGACCGATTGCTGATTCCGATTGACATGACCGATTTGCCGATTTCGATCATCGATCGATTTCGATTGTCGTGGCCGATTGCCGATTCCGATTGATGTGATCGATTTGCCGATTCCGATTGTCGATAAAGGCCGATTGTCGAGGCCCAATATGATGTATATGCGGCCTGCATTTGAGACCCGTTATGATGTGCATTTAGCCCGTGTTTAAGGCCCAATGTGATGCATATGAGGCCTATGTGATGAGGCCCATTGTGATGCATTTGAGGGCCAAGCGATGTAGCCCATTGTGATGTATGTTAGGCCCATGTGAAAGGCCCATCGTGATGTATTAAGCTCTTGAGTGAGGCCCATGATGTTCTATATTTTGCCTTTGTGTGAGGCCATGGGTCTACTATATGTTAGGCTCTATGCGAGCCATTCCTTGGAGGCAATGTTGGTTAAATGTCCACATTGTCGAGGCCGATTGTCGAATACCGATTATTGATACCGATTATGAGTATGTGACAGCATAGCACCATGATACATGCCCATACGCATCATCTGCATGTTTGTTATGAGGTGTGATTAACCATTGCATATGTCATTGGGTAGGTTGATATGAGACTTACTGATAGGCGGAGGTTATCTCACATGAGCGCACGGCATGCGTAGGATTGATGTATAACTGGATTGTATGACTCATGCATCACGCATTTTGTGATATGACTACTGTACGCTCTAGCGATATCAAGGCCGTAGCCTCCACAGGCATATCGTGGATGGCCAGATGAGACACCGAAAATTTTGGTTCTAGCATACAGGCGTCATAGATGTCCTTGGGTGAAAATCTCTAAACCTCCGTGGCCAGGAGACGCCCCAACATCGAGACCGAGTGGATGTATATGAGCACATGAGGGCCGTATACCAGTAGGCCGCGTCTCCCATTGTGTTGTGGTCGGTTGGGAGGGGGTGTGACCTTACCCGCCTGAGTGAGGGGGCAATATCTAGGTTGAGTCTGACCAGCTTGAGGAATGGGTCCGCTATCGACGAGTTGGGCCCGATATTGGCAGGCGGAGAGTGAGGTCTCTTCCACTTACCCAGTTGTACACTCGGATAGGGGCGGCAAGCTGGCATAGAGTGTGATAGACCCCGGTGATGATCCCAGAGATGAACTATACTAATATGTGGACTTATTGAGCAGGAGTTGCATACTCATTCATTCATTCATTCATTACCCACTCGGGATAGTGGTGCGCAACTATTTGTTACGTATACCTTCGCAATGGCCAAGATTTCGGTTGGGGTGCGCGACTAACCTCAGATCAGGAGTTTATCACATTGAGTCTGACTATCCAAATTAGGTATGAGACTAGTTTGGATAGAAGTCTCTTGTGATGGATCCTATAGCCTGCAATATTACGTACTATCATCCCGACTTCACACTCCAGCGTGGTCATTCCATTCACACCGCATATTACATTACATCCGTAGCATATGACACTTTAGGTTACTGTGTTTCTGCATGTATGTGGTCTAGATGCGACTAACAGTATTCGTGAACTCATCAGGAATTATATATTGCATTGTATTATCGGTATCTGATATTTGGCTCTTTATGACTCCTCATTTATATAGCTGATCTGTATTGCATATTCTGATATTGATTAACTAATGGACTTGTCAGTATTTTCGCTTACTCTGATATCGTATGATTCATAATCTTACCAGTATTTCTGATAATCGTATGATTATGGCATTGTATTGAATACTTGGCACTTACCTCGCGCATACACTTACACTACCCTTTAAGCTTTCTATAAGCTTATGCACGATAGATGCGTGCAGGTGAAGTTAGGTTGCAGCAGCATGGAGCTTGGAGCATGTAGCTGACTTTTGGAGCTTTGATTTTGACATATGTTTTTCCCTCTCAACGTTGTATTCAAATGTTTATATTAGTGGATATGTGATGATGATGTTGACTTTGTGATTTGGGTAAACTTGTGGTTATGCTTATTACAAGATAAATGTACGTTAGAAAATCCTCCTTGTAGGATCCCAGGATCGAAACTTGGCATATGGGCGCTGGGAGCCGAGAATGGGGTACTATGGAGGCTGTTGGCACAGGATTCGGCGATCGGGATTCCTGTGAATCCGATTTCCGGGTTTGGGGTGTGACATTAAGCACCTACTCTGCCCATATAGAAGTGTCGTCTTCACAAGATTTGAACAATTTTTTAGGAATAGTATTAGTTCTCATGCGCAAAATTTGTAATGTAATGCAATGATGATAGTTGATTGGTCTGAATTTCTAATGGGCATGATCCAATTACGTCAGCAAGTCACTGAGCATACGTTCGAAATGACCGAGTGCAGGGTGCAAAGTATATAGAAGTGTAATGTATGGGATGCTTGATGCTTATGATAAAATGACAACTAACTGACTAAGTTTCTAGTGGGCCATGTCTAATTATATCGGCAAGCCATAGAGTATACACTCGCCAGCTAGATACGAGAAAACAATGGAATGTAACGTATCGTTGACATTTATGACAAAACGATGCCTAATTGGCTAAGTTGTTGATGGGTCAGCTCCGATTATATTCGCATGCCACAGAGCGTACGCCCACCAATTAGATACGAGAAAACGATAGAATGTAATGTAATGCTAATGTATGTGACAAAATGACATCTACTTGGCTAAGTTTCTGGTGGGCCAACTCCGATTATATCGGCAAGCCACAGAGCATATGTCAGCCAATTAGATACGAGAAAATGATGGAATGTAATGTAATGTTGATGTATTTAAGGAGCAAGGGGGTTGAGAAGAGAATAAGTATTGTGCAATGCTAATGCTCTGAATTGGATGCAACTTATTGAAACTTGAACGGTTGGATGGATGGTAATGTCGCAAGGGCTATATCAAGTGACTCAGATTAGGACTTTGATGGCTTAGGAGACTCGGATTCTGGCTAGGCTAGGCTAAACCAAGGTTGGACTCTCTCTCTCTCTCCCCCCCCCCCTGGTGGAGGGATGGCTAGGTAGCTAAGACTTCTTTGGACTTTTGGATGAGAGTACTCTTTGAATTTGTTGGCTCTACTCGATGTCTTTTAAATGAGAAGGGAGTGGCCTATTTATAACCTACAAACTCAGTTTTTTAGTGATTCCTGAAAAGTCTAGGGGCAAAAGATGGTTGAAGGGCCAAGATTGGAGATTGCCATGTGGCATCATCTTATGGATTGAATGAGTTGGTAAAATGGTAAATTGGAGTATGGAGACGGGCATCGGAGTAAATACACATCATCCGCTCCGCATACTTAGAGTCTGGAAAAGAGGGACTCCACATGCTTGAGGGAAGCCAACGCGAAGAGGAGTGCCATGTGGCCGATGGCAAGCTGGTTGCTGCCAATCCCCACTTGGACTCCCTGCTTCGGCAAGCATCCTCCCTCACTTGTGTCGAGGCTCTACTGTGAAAGACATGGTATTGTTGTTGCATACCGCACTCCGATTGGACTTTTGGTTTGGGCTTGGCTTTGGACTTAACTAGGTGGGTTGAATGGGTTGGTTGAACTAAATAGGCTGACCGGATGAGTTGACTCTGTAAGTTGACCATGTGAGCCGACTCGTCGAGTTGACTCAAGGCTCTAGGGTTTTAGGGTTTAGGGTTAAGTAGACTCAGTTAATTGCATTGACTGTGTTGATTTTAGGGTTTAGGCATCTAGGGTTAAGGTTTAGGATTGGGGTTTGGTTGACCATCCATTCGTTTTAATTCAATTAGCTTATCGGCCTAGGTTGAAGTGTCTACACATACATACCTTACATAGTGAATATGCATGATCATCGTTGTGTGTTGTGGTCACCACTACTTAAAATGGTAAATTGGAGTATGGAGATGGGCATCGGAGTAAATACACATCATCCGCATACTTAGAGTCTAGAAAAGAGGGACTCCTCATGCTTGAGGGAAGCCAACGCGAAGAGTGCCACGTGGCCGACGGCAAGCTGGTTGCCGCCAATCTTCACTTGGACTCCCTACTTCAGCAGGCATCCTCCCTCACTCGTGTGGAGGCTCTACTGTGAAGGACATGGTATTGTTGTTGCATACTGCACTCCGATTGGACTTTTGGTTTGGGCTTGGCTTTGGACTTAACTAGGTGGGTTGAATGGGTTGGCTGAACTAAATAGGCTAACCAGATGAGCTGCCTCTATAAGTTGACCATGTGAGCCGACTCGTCGAGTTGACTCAAGCCTCTAGGGTTTTAGGATTTAGGGTTAGGTAGATTCAGTTGATTGTATTGACTATGTTGTTTTTAAGGTTTAGGCATCTAGGGTTAGGGTTTAGGATTGGAGTTTGGTTGACCATCCATTGGTTTTAATTCAATCAGCTTATCGGCCTAGGGTGAAGTGTCTACACATACGTACCCTACTTAGTGAATATGCATGATCATCGGTGTCTGTTGTGGTCACCACTACTTAAAATGTCTTTTTACTTGTCCCAGACTTTCCATTCTGGCCCTTTTTATTTTTATTTTTAAAGAAAGAGACAAAATTTGAAGTCGAAATTTTCACGGAGCATTGTAAGCGATACCACCCAAACCTCATAAAAAAAATTCCCAATGGGGCCTGCATGAACAACATAAATAAATATTCTTATGATCCAATTAATAAGTGGGATGTAATAACAAAAAAATTTCGTGCACGTGGAGGTACACAGGTGACCATCCCACTGTACATTCATTCGATTTTCCACTTGATCATCTGTCATACACAAGATCAATGTATGTAACCACTCAATTATCCATCCAATTGTACGGTCATAAGGTTGTTTACATAATTATTGATATGAATTGTTGGTTCGACAGACCCTTTATCCGAGCCATCACAAAACCCATTTTGTATCCATCTATTGAAGAAAGCAACCGTTCATTAACACATACATAAGATTAAGTACCTGACCATCCAATTACATCTCTCGCGACTCATCATTTAATCATACATCACACACATCCGCCGACATGGCCACCCAAACATAGAAGTAGACTTTAATTTCAAGGCCTAGGAGATGTACTGAAAATCTGATAGTGTAGTTTACATAGGATTCACAAATGTGCCGCACAGGACCACGGACAGACAAACTGCTAAAATAGACTTGAGACTACAATCGAAAGATCACATGCCAATATAGGGCTCATTGGATACAGCCGATAAATAAAGGTTGAAAGTCAAATCTTACCCCAATCAGATGGTCCAAATTTGGACTCTCGAATGATCTCAAGAATGGATCGAGTGGCACTTGGGATTGAGTTTCAAGTCAAGCCAACCAGATTTAGAATTACAGTCCAAGCCATTCGAAGAAAACCCAGTCACACTTTCTCTCAAATCTATTTGAATTTCCACTATTTTGAAATAGTAACAGCTAACATTACTGTTTTTGGAATTTCCATCATCTTTTATCTGTTTTTGGAATTTCCATCATCTTTCATACACACCTTTCTTGAAAAGATGGAGAGAGAGAGAGAGAGAGAGAGAGAGAGAGAGAGAGAGCTTTTAAGAGGGATGGGAGGGAGAGAAAATATTTATTATTAAAATTTGAATTTTTTTTAAAGAACTAATGGGTTGGTCAGGCTCGTAAGCTTTAAGACAACCAAGTCTAAGCCCAGCTGGCTTAAGAATGGGCCAAAGTTTTGAGCACGAATCCAACCTGTGGGCTTGATACTCTAACCTAAGCTCGGCCCTTTTTTTTTTACACGCACAGTCGCGCACACACACACTCACGCCATAGTGGGATTTCACCACCTATGGATACTCGAACCCTCGACCAGGTGTTGATACTCAGGAGAGTCTACCACCAGAGCAAGAGTAAGGATCCACCTATGCTCGGCCCTTTGATAGCCTTACACACAACACACTTGTGAGGGACTCCGCGATCCTCGTCTCATCCCAGCTTGGCACGATAGACACTAAAAGGTGATGAAATAGTTTTCATCAAGTAAAACAAAAAAGCAGGCATGAAATTAAAAAATTAAAAAATCGGGAAGCACGTCCAAACGGGCCCTAAATTTGCCCCGTGGTTTAGATTCCAATTTCATAGTTTTTTCTTCCCTCCATTATTGATATTTTACTATCTCCACCAAAATCCCAGGAAACATCCTCTGCTTATAAATTAATTAAGATCGTTGGCAAGAAAAATCTTACCAGAAAACGTGTGCGCGCGCGCACACACAAACACACATACAGCACTTGCTGCACTTGAGTATGCAATTTTCTTTGAATAGAAGGCAAGAATACTCTATGGCACACCTGGAAACAAAATTCTCCACCAATAGAATCTCAAGTCATGAAAAACTGCACAAGCAAAGACATGGGCAATGGCATAAAAGCTGTACCAAGGGAAAGCAGCACACCTCCAATATTTCAAACATTCTCAGCTGCATCTCTCTCTGACGGATCTTTTGCACTCCCCACTGCAGAGACCTTCTCAGCCGCTAATCTTTCTTCCAGTGCCCGTGCTCCCCGTTCCCTGCAATTCAGTAAAGAAAGACCAATGGGTGAGGATATCATGTCATTCTCCACTCCAAACTATCTGAATACCAGTTACAAGAAGAAACACCCCCCGTCTATTGAAAGTCCAAGAAAACACAGCTACTAGCAGTGAAAACCACACCCTGTACTGCTCAGAGTTCACCCAAATAAAAATAAAACAAAAACAACAACAACAGTTTGAGAAGATAACAGCACGGATACAGCGCTAGTATGGGTTTTGCACTCATTTTGAAGCATCGAACAGGGTAAAGCATGGATAGATACTTATTTTGAAGTATCTAGGTTTGACATGTTTTAGGGAAGAAAAGGGAAAGATGTACTCAAATAATAGGAATGCTAACGTACGGTTGGCCAAAACGCACTCGAGCCATGCTCAAAAACTGGGTGGTCATCATTTCTTTCCTCCAGTCGAGCCTTTAGCATCACTGAACCAGTATGATTTCTGGTGATGGCTTATATATCGTGGGCATGCCAGATGAGTTGTCCAGATCTTGTAGACATCTGAGATGTGTCTCATTAAAACTGTTCCTCCAGTCGAGCATTTGGCATCACTGAACCAGTACGATATCTGGTGATGGCTTATACATGGTGGGCATGCCAGATGAGTTGTCCAGATCTTGTAGACATCTGACATGTGTCTCATTAAAACTGCTGAGTGAAGAGTCAGTGTGCAATTAGTATTCCCATCGTAAAATAACGTCATGTAGCCATATCAAATAATAATAATAATAATTAAAAAATAAAAATAAAAAATTTCAAGCAGGAGCTGTTGAGCTTTAGTCAACCCATTCATGATATATCATCTATTGAACAAAGCTTTTTGCATCAGTGATAAGAACATAAAAGGAAAACAAGGTTAGTTGACTAACTAGTTGTACATAATCGCACTAATACCTTACAAAGCAAAGAACAGATTAAAGCAAAATCCACCTTCAAAAACAAAATTTTTGATCTTTCGGTTTTAAGATATCATCAAGTAGATTCCAACCCATCATATGTACCATGTCTGGAACCATTCAATATGGATCCTTGAGTTACTTGTCATGAGAATGCATAAACCACCACTGAAAGAAAAAGAGAAGTTGATTGCACATAGAATCTTGAAAATTACTGTACTAGTTTACATCTCAATTTAATTAATTTAAAAATAAATAAAAATAAATAAAAAAAGAAGAAGAAGAAGAAGAAAACATTAGAATCAAAAGAAGAAACAAAACACAGGCAGTATACAACTGCAAAAAAACTCAAGAACCACATGGCATATATGCATGTTTAGATTGGGTGATACCTTAGCTATGGAAAGGAAAAGGAGAATTACCATGTTGTCCTAAGCTGTCATAAAGATGATATCAGCTCAATGGAAAGAAAATACCTTTCACTTGTTTGTTTTGCACCAAGAATTTGCATGGGAAATCTACCAAACAAAGGAGAAGTCTAACAATGACAACAATTTGTCATTTAAAACGTCACATCAAAGGGTCTTAGAAAGGAAAAGGTTTTAGTCACCTTTGAGGAATAATTAGGAAAAGGAAATTGATTTCCACCTTTTTTGTATGTGTGTCACAAAGGGAAGAAACTGTCACATCAAAGGAAACCGATTTCCTTTGCATAGCCGACCAAGGTTTTTACCAAATCAAAACACACCCTAAAGAAATGCATGAATCAAATTAAAGGTATGATGTCAAGATACTAAGAGATGTACCTCCTCCTGGATGCCTCAATAGGGTCCGAACCAGGCAATGGAGTAGCTCCCAAAGTATTACCCCTGGCTTCATTGAAATTTTCAGATCTGCTGCAAAGCATCCGATCAAATATAGATGCAATGGGATCGATAATTGGCCTGCAAATCCCAATGGCAAGAAGCTTCCTCAAGAACAAAGATAGGGATGATAATGTTATTGATTTCCTCAAATGAAAGAAATGGATGAAGAGGGTATGCATATTACCGCAAAAATTCAGGGAAGAAGGTCGAGAAGGCAAACTCATCACTTGGGTCACCCTTGAGGTTTGTTTCAGGTTTCCTTTGGAGATAACGCAGGTAAATCCAACTCATGTAGGTGCCAAATATTAAAGTTGGAAGGTAAGATGCCGATTCTGCTCTAAAGAAGCTTATAGCTATTGATACCAACACAACAAGGGATGGAATCCACTGCCAAAGATCCGAAAGGAACAAAGAAGATTGTGTCAGCCAAATTCTTGTGAGATGCAAGTATATTTAAAATCAAAGCAAAAGAAAAAGAGAAATGCTCCAGTGCTCCCAGAGCACTAACTTATAGTGCTCCTAGTTGCATTGATTTACTTGGACAGTCCAATAGATTGACCTGAACTTTCCATCAAGTCCAGAAAACATTTTGTGGGCTACCATGCAAAAATTGCGCCGATCATATGGTCCAGTCCAACATTGATCTGGCTTTTTCTATAGCATCCTTTTTCCAATCCATGGATGAGATGGTTATGATTGCCTAACAAACATGATTCTTTAGAATCATAAGCAATTCATGATGGGACCTAACAAATAGATGATCAAATTGTTTGTGTAAATGGTCTTGACAGTCCATATTAAAGGCCATTGATCAAATGGTCAATAGTTTTCAGATCAGGGTGATGTTTAGATGTCAGCCCATGAAAAGTGTAAAGTGTGCTGGACCTAGCGAACAGCATGGATCAATGGACTGGACTGTCAAGTGTCCCAATGCAACTAGGAGCACTGTAACTTATAGTGCTCTGAGAGCACTGGGAGTTGGATAAAACATTGCCTCTATCGCACCTTCACTTTAATCTTCAATACACCCAACTCCTGATCGGGTATAATTTGCTTAATGCCAACTAGGAACCCCAAAAGGATCCCATGGAAGCCAGAAAGAGGTGTATAACTGCCAAAACAGAAGCAAAATTAACAACACTGGAAGTTAATAATCCTTCTTAGAGATGGTATGGATGTTAGGATAGGAATACTTACAGGAAGCTTTCCTGCCTTGTTATGTAGTACAATGTTATAGCGGTGATGAAGATGCAAACCGAAGTTAAAAAATTAACCACGAAGATAAACTTCAAGAACTCCCTGGGACCCCATATTGGCTCTAGCAACTTCCCAACGAAAAGAAGACCAACAATGCTAACAATGACCTGTAAAACAGGTTCACCATCAAAACTTGCTACTTGGAAGACCATGGCAGTTATCACAATTGTATGTGGTCAATATAATCAATAGAGCCATTGTACGTCAGTCAAGACTTGTAACAATTATATCTATGTGGCAAACCCAAAACTTAATGGTTGTGAACAAGGAGGGCTACGGCTGATAAATAGCACATTCAATATTATAAGAAAATAATTGCATATACATAGAAACACAAACAAACAATGTCTAAAATCTCTCCCTCCTTCCGACAAACAAACAATGTCCTTCACAATGTTCGAAATATCGGTATCGCGCAGTGTATCGCAACCTTGGGATACAGATATGTATCGGTTATCGCACAGGATATATCGTTTGTATCGCGTAATTTATTGCACTTTTTGAGAAACATGGGGAAACATTGGGGACATGGTTGAATTTTTCAATGAAACTTCAGGGATTATTAAAAAAATACCTTAATACACACTTTTAAATCATAAAATCTCAAAAAAGAAGTGCATAGGTTTCTTTTGTATAGGGTCCTAAGCTATGCGTTGTCTAATTGAACCAAGGCAACTATATTCAAATATGATGCATAACATTTATAAATGTATCAAGACATGTATGAAAACAGAACCAACGCATTCAATAGAAAAAGATAGAGATTTTTCCCACTGTATATCTCACCTTTTACGCACCGGCTTTTCAATACTACCCAAACTTTACTTTCCAGTGGTAGGGTATTCTCGTATGAAGAGGAGAGAAGATTTGAGAAAATAGGTTTTTGGTGGTATAGTATTCTCATATTAAAGGGAGAGAAGATTTGAGAAAATGGGTTTTGGTGGTAGGGTATTCTCGTATCGAGGGGAGAGGATTTCAAAAAATGGGTTTGTATTGCAGGGGTATTCTCGTCCAATAAAAAGATATTGGTTTAGTTATGGAAAGTAAAGTTTGGGTGGTTCTGAAAAGTCGGTGGGTAAAAGGTGAGATTTACAGTGGGAAAAATCTCAAAAGATATAAAAAGAAATTATTGTTTTAATAATTTTTTTAGGTGGACCATAATATAGGAAACAATGGTAATCAACCATTACAAACTTTTCATGGGCCACAAAAGCTTTGGATCAAGCTGATATTTGTGAGGTCTCTTTCATAGGTCTTTGTGATCTTACCAACAGGTTGGATGGCAAATAAAAATTCCGGTGGACCCCATGAAGTTTTAATGGTGGGGATTCAATCACTACTGTTAACAGTGTTGTGGTCCACCTAAGAACTGGACCTGCTTCATTTTTGGGATCATGCCCGAAAATGAGCTTTAAAAATGGATAGATGGGTGGATGTAAGGCACATGCATTGCAATGGGCCCCATAGTTAGGGATCCACCAAAACAAGGACGCCAATTGCCTGGATTTCCTAGCGAGGTAGCTACAGACAATGCTTTGTGCGCCCCACCATGATGTGCGTGTTCTATCCACGCCATCCATCCATTTTTCCAGACTATTTTATGGCATGAGCCTAAAAATGAGGCAGATCCAAATCTCATATGGACCACACCATAGGAAAGAGTGGTGATTGAACACTCACCATTAAAAACTTCTTAGGGCCACGAAAGTTTTAGATTAAGTTGATATTTGTGTTTTCTGTTCATCTAGGTGTCTATGACCTAATCAACATGTTGGATGACAAATAAACATCATAGTCAGTCCTGGGAAGTTTTTAATGGTGGACATTCAATCACCACTGTCTTCTTGTGATGTGGTCCACTTGAGATTTGGATCTCCCTCGTTTTTGACCTCATGCTCTATACTAATATGGAAAAATAGATGGACAGCTTGGATAAAACACATATATCATGCGAGGCCCACATAGCACTACGCAATTAGCGTCCCCAAAACAGGGGCGCGAATTAGGAGTTACCCGGGTAACAACTTAGTGGGTGTTACCCCTACCATAGGGCCCACCTTGATGATGTGTTGTATATCAACGTTGTCCATCCATTTTTCCAGCCCATTTTAGGATGGGATAACAAAAATTATGCATATCCAAATCTCAGACGGACCACACCACAAGAAACAGTAGTGATTGAGTGCCTCCCCATTAAAAAATCCAAAGGGCCCATTGTAAGGTTTTTGTAATGTTTATTTGCAATCCAACCTGTTGATAATGTCAAGAAGATCTGGATGAATGGAAAATAGAAATATCATATTAATCCAAAACTTTTATGGCCCAGAAAGGTTTCAACGGTAGGAATTTCTTTCCCCAGTTTTCCCTCTCGTATAGCTCACTTGACTCTTAGATTTGTCTTAGTTTTGGCCGCATGTCCTAAAATGATCATGAAAAACGGATGGATGAGGCGGATTCATCACAAAAATCATAGTGGGGCCCGCATAGGTTTGGTATGGTCCATTAAAGGACGGGGTTCCAAAAATTATGCAGATCCAAATCATTGTTTCTAGTGGTATGGTCCATCTGAGATTTGGATCTTCTTTGAGTTTGGTATCACATCCTAAAATAAGATGGAAAAACATATGGATGGCATGGATATATAAAAAATACATCAAGATGGGCCCCACACAGTTAGGGTAACACCCACTAAGCTGTTCCCAAGGTAAAAACTAATCCACTCTCAGTCCGCACTGCACAACGAGCGAGCGATGTAAGTGGGACCCTGACTATGGGCCCCACCATGATGTAGGTGTTGTATCCACACCATCCATCCATTTGGAGAGATCATGGAGAGATCATTTTGGGGCATCGACCAAAGAATGAGGCCGATTCAAAGCTCAAGTGGACCCCACCACATGAAACAACAGGTACAGTGACACCCACCGTTGAAACTTTAAACATTCCTAGGGCCCATCATAATGTTTATTTGTGATCCAGCCTGTTCATAAGTCCAGGGAGATATGGACTAAGAGAAAACACAAATATCAGTGTGATCGAAAACTTCTATGGCACTCAAGAAGTTTTCCTATGGTAAGCGTTCAATCCCCACTGTTTTATGTCACGTGGTCCACTTGAGCATTGGATTTGCCTCATTCTTTGTCTCATGACCTAAATGAATATGTACAAATGTATGGACGGAATGGATATAAAATATATACATCGTGGGACCCACTGCAAGGGATTCACTATCCTAAATACACCAAAGACGCACTAAATCCACTCCTTAGATAAGGAGAGAGTTGACGAAACCCTCCCGACTCGTATTCTTCTCCGCAAGCTCTGGAAGGTGCTGCGATTTTGAATCGGTTTGAAAGCCCCAAAAATCTTGCTCGAATTCCATAAATTTTCCAAATCCCTACCAAAATCCCCAAAACCTTGGCAAGAATCTGGTTTTTTTAGAGAATTTCTCTACGAAAGGAAAAAACAAGGGGGGGGGGGGGTGATCTAGCGTGCTCGGCGTTTGGCCCACCAAATCCGGTCGCAACTACCTGATATAGATCTGTAGGTAAGAGAGATCTATATATCTCGAATCTGTTGGGTAGTAGAGAGGATTTTGCCTCATACCGCTGAAAACAATGCCTCCTTTCGAATATTGGAGGTAGCTGGCTACATAAAGATTCCGCAGTAGGTGGCTAGGATATCGTTGATATTAACAAATATCGGCGATATTGTGTATAAAATCATTAGAAAATTTACGATACATTGCGATATACCTGTGATATCTACGATATCGTGCAATATATCGCACGATACAACGTATTCCCTTTTTTTCATTTCTGAGCAAATTCCACAGAGTATCGTATCGTTGGCCAACCATAACGATAATATCAGCCGATGGTATTGATATCTCCCTCCCCTCAATCAAAGATAATGAGAATTTAAATTAAAAGCTAAAGAAGGGCAATGCAATCCCCAATACATAGAGAGTGACCAACAGACCAGCCTTGGCCAGCTCAACAGCTATGGAGTTGGCTTCCCTGCCAATGTGGGAAAACAATAAAACCTTTGTTTGCAGAATCCTTCTGACTAAATGCAGCTCCCGCTTCAGATAGTGCTTTGGACTCTCGCTCTTGCACCTACTTCCCACCTATTTAACTTATTTACATTTTGAAACAGACGCTTCCCCATTTCCACACCTGAATGTTTTGCCACGTCGCTTTACACTTCATGCAACTATAGTTTAACCTAAAGCCAAGATAACTTGATTCGTTAAAGATACATCCTAAAGCCTGCAGAAGAGGCCCCGCATTCTGATCCCATTTAATAACATTAGCTGAATCCCCTTCTACGATAACCTGCCTAATGCACAACTGGTTGCGAATCCTAAGAGCTTCCACACACACCCAACTAAAAAACAAAAGTAAAACAAATAAATAAAAATAGAAAATCCTAATTACCTGAAGGACTCAGATTCCAGAAAGAAGCCCCATTGAAATTAAGCTTCCATGCACCTTCCAACTTTGCAACCATCTGTCTAAAGACTTTTTGGCTGGTTTACCCATCACCACAGATCCATCACCACAGACTTTCAACCCCTGCAAAGATCTGATGCTGATATGCCTCTAAAGACCTGTGGTTCAGGGCCTAAATAGTGATGCTATTTTTCATCTTTTCAAACAGTTCCTGCACCGGATTGGTTTCTTCCTTTAAACTTCTCTTGTTTCCATTCCAATTTTCCCCACATAATGCAAATGAGAGCAACTACCAAAGAATCTTCCCTCTTGTTTGGAATGGCATTTGCCAAACTTTCAAATATCTCCCCAGGTTTTCCCTGATCAGCCAAGCTACTCCAAATATATCAAAAAAGTCACACCCGTGTATAGGCAGCCGGGCACTGGATGAAAAGGCAGATTCTTCATCCTGCTTGCACATAACACATCCATTAGAGGGGCTAAATCCCTACTTTTAAGATGGTTCGGAATGAGAATTTTGCCTTTGACAGCTATCCAAGACAAGCTTCCACTCTGGGAGGGATGTTGTTTTCCCAAAAAAAAAAATAATAATAATAATAATAATAATAACAATAAATAAAAGAAGAAGAAGAAGAAGAAGAAGAAGAAGAAGAAGAAAAGGGGGGTGATTTTGACTCTCTGAACTGATTCAGATACAGGTATCATCTGACTCAGTTTTTCTGTTTGAATGGGGAAGAGTTGACTGTCTACCACTTGGAGCTACAGACTGAAACACAATCTAAAATGCACATAAGCTCCAGAAACTGCAATGCCTCATTATCCCATAGATTCCTCCGGAAAGTGATGCTCCAAACCAAATTTCCCTCAATGTGTTCATAGTATTCCATCACAGTCACATTTCTGGTAGACACCACCCTGTATAATTGTGGAAAAGCGACACCCAGTGGTACATTAGCTGATCCATTCATCTTCCTAAAAACACACTGCCCCCCTGTTGACTTTGAAGCTGGTTCCCGTTTGTGATGTATGACCCCAGAGTTTCAATGCATACCCCATACTGCTGATGTTTTTCCACAAGTTCAATCCCAATGCCACACTTTGTTACACCTGGAATCCCATTGGAGGATCCTATCTTTTCAAGAATGACTCTTCTACACAAGGTTGACTTTTCTGCTTCAAGTCTCCACTACTGTTTACGCAGAAAGCTCCAGTACCTTTCTCTTATACAACCCAAGCTTAGGCCTCCTTTGGTCTTCAACTTCTGAACTTCCAACTGACTGGGTGGAATTTCTGCTTCTAAACCCCTTCGCACAAGAAATCCCACTGAATTTTCTTAAATTTCCTTGCCACTAACACTGGAATCTTAAACAGGTACACAATACACTGGCAGATATGATTCACCTTTAAGCTTGCTCTGCTTCAAAACAAGAATACCCTTGAGATTCAGGACCTGATCTGAGGAAGAATCCTGCATAACCAAAGTATCATCAGCAAATTGCAACAGAGATATGGAAAAGGATGATACACTGATGTGAAACCCATTGAGAATACCACACTCCTCTGCCTTGAGGAACATCTTGCTAAGGGCTTCCACAATGAATAAAGAGAAACAAGGATAGAGGATCCCCTTGCTTAAATCCCCTTGAACTAGAAAAGAATCCGACCAAAGAACCATTTAAAAGAACCAATAATGATGCCGATGACACACATTCATTAATTCAGCCACATCATTCTTGAGATCCAAAGGCTCATCATGCATATCAGGAAGTCCACCCAACATGATCATATGCTGATTCCATGTCAACTTTGCAACCTCCTGCCAACACCATCTTCCTCAAATGAATGCATTCATTGGACAAGAGAATCCCATTGGATTTTCCCTTCTTTAATAAAAGAACCTTGGAATAGGGAGATTAGTTTTGGTATCTTACGCTTCATGTGGCAAGTGAGCACTTCGGCGACGATTTTATGGATACTTCCAATGAGGCTAATTGGCCTAAAACCTGTTGACTTCCCGAATTCTTAAGGGAAAGGCAGATGAAGGAGATACTCTCTCCCCGTCAGTGTTAAATGTTTATATGATATCAGCCAATATTGTTGATATCAAATGGCACCAATGGTCCAATACAAAACATTTGGTTTATCGCAACAAATCCCATGTATCAATGACAATATTGCCAGGGTCCCCTTGATAAACTTATGTTGTATTTTGTATTGAGCAAGTACCACGCACATGTTGGTTCTCCATTCCCATTGTGTATGAGGAGCGGGTGAATATCATTCCTAATATCTGCCTATCGTGTACGAGGAGCACGGAACCAGTCGATCACCTCTTTGTGCACTGTCCATTCATGCAGGAAGTGGGGAAGGACGTCCTAAGGTCCTTAAATTTGTCCTGGTCAATGCCAGCTTCTATTGGAGACCTCTTTATGGCCTGGCACAGTGTGGACCTAGGGAAGCAATCTATGGTAACTTGAAGGCTGTCTGTTGGCTATTCTTTGGACATTATGGGGAGAGAGGAATGAGAGTTGCTTTTGAAATGAAAGCAGCATGTTTTTTTTTTTTGTTTCCTGAAAGGTGAGTACACACATTCTAATGCAGGACATGAAAATTAAATATGATATACAAGATTTCAGGCTTTAGATCAAACTAATTCAAAAACATGCACATAAGATTTCCACATCCCACACGGAAGTTCAAACATTCAAATAAGGGGAATCTGTGCGGGTCTAGGCCTACACATGCTAGGGCTGAATCAATAAAAATTATTAACCAAACGATATTCAAAGGAAAGTGAAAATCATCCACACATGCACAACAATCAGTCCCTAATCCAAGGGATTCACCAATTTCAATTTAGAAAACCCTAGGATTAGAAAATTGGCAAATAAATTGGAAGTATTGAAATCTAGGGTTAGGGTTAGGGAAATCAGGTGAGAGAGGAGTGAAAGAGAGGAGAGAGAGAACTCATGGCCAGCCCACGCGTGTGGACAGCAGGTTGGGTTTGACGCACATGTGCTAATGGTTGGCTGCACGTGCGTGGGGCCCACGAACCCAAAAAAGGCTTTCTTGGGTCTGGTTGGTCAGGGTTGGGCCACACACCCTCCGCCAAAGTTTTAACCGTCTAGCAGGGCCAGATTCTGGTAAGGTATCCCAAATCGATTACGCTTCGGCCGTAATGGCCCGATATGTAACAGTAACGGCATCAACCGTTACGCAATTCGGCCCCGAAATGGGGCACCTCTGTTTTTTGGGTTCATAACGGCCGTTAGAGTACCGTAACAAACGTTACAGTTTATAACCCTAAAGAAAAATGGAAAAAAAAAAAAAAAAAAAGCATACTTTTTTTTTCTCTTTTCTTCTTCTTCTTATCATGGGGCTGCGGCGTTGCTGCGGCTGCAGCAGTTGCTGCCCTTCTTCTTCTTCTTCTTCTTCTTCTTCTTCTTCTTCTCTCTCTCTCTCTCGATTCAGACCCCTCTCTTATTTCCCTCTTTTCTTTTCATTTCCCTCTTCTTTTCTTTTTCCAGAAAAAACGAACGGAATGGCGTGGCTGTGAAGTTTTCTTCTTTTTTTTTTTTTATAATCTACAGTGCACGCTGCATAGTGCACACTCACTATTTTATTATGTGGGGTGGGGCCCACCTTGATTTATGTATGGTAAATCCATTCCATTCATAATTTTTCAAGTTTATTTTAAAGCATGATCCTTGAAATGAAGGGATCAAAATCTCAATTGGACCACGCAGTTGGGATTGAATGCCCACCGTTAAAATCTTCTTAACGCCCATTTTGTGATCCACCTAAGATTTGGATCAGCCTCATTTTTTGGTCCATGCCCTGAAATAAGCGGGCAAAAAGGATGGACCACATGGGTATACAACAAATGCATTGAGGTGGGCCCCACTTTTAAAGGCATGCTCACTAGTGGTCCACTGAAGATTTAAATATACCTGAATTTTTGGACCATGCCTTAAAATGAGTTGGCAAAATGGATTGACAGCATGGATATACAAATATATCGAGGTGGCCCGCCTGGCCCACTAGTGGTCCTTCTAGATCTAGATTTACCTATTTTTTTTCCAATACCTTCAAAATTTCTTAGGGTCCACTGTAATGTTTATTTTCCATCTAACCTATTAATAGGGTGACACTGACATGGATGAAGGGAAAACACACATGTCAGCTTGATCTAAAACTTTTGTAGCCCCCAATAAATTTTTAATGGTGGACGTTTAATTATTGTTGTTTTTATGATACGGTCCACCTGAGCTTTGGATCTGCCTCATTTTTGGGCCTATGCCCTAAAATTATTTGGCAAAATGGATGGACGGTGTGGATATAACACATTCATCACGGGTGGGGCCCAAAAAACTTTGACACTCGTGGGCTACACTTCACGATCCGAGTCCCACCTAATTCGGGCCCTTAAAAAATTGTACACACATATGTATTAACTTAAAATTTACCAATTAAATTATGGACTGTAATTGTTAACTCACAATGCCAAAATCAAATTGTTTGAATAGTTTTAATTGTTAATTTGTGGACTCTTATTTTTTAAAATAGGGCCTTCTGATTTTTTTCATGATTCACTATCCAATAAATGTCCACCAATTCATAAGTGGGATAATGCCAATAAATTACATAAATTTGATGTTGATTTGGGGCATGGATTGGTCCTCCAAGTCAACCCCAAATTGGCAACGCCATCTACCGGAATTTAATTTCATTTTTTTAAAGAACTATTGGGAGAAATGATATCAAATTGTTAAGTATATAAATTAGATATTTAGAAAATTAAATATATGAATTTTGTAGTCAAATTCAGGTTATCTGGTTCATAAATTCATCAGACAGTCCGATACAAGTTCTCACCAAAGAGTGGACCGTTACACCACTATAAACATGTTCCAATTTATAAATGAATGCATATTTGGAATGCTTAGAATATTCCGGATTTAATCCATATTTTTTTGGCAAAAAAAAAAAAAAAATTGCACCGTTACGGGCCGTTACGCCCCCGTATCGCCGTTACACCCTCGTATCTGTATCGGTATTGGAGGGCACCGTTACGCCAACTGATACCGATACGGGATACCTTAGATTCTGGAATCCAGTTGAAGAGAGGAAAATTGATGCAATGAAGGACAAATTTGTAGCGCAGATGATTGCGGGAGATGAGAAGGGTGGATGGTAGAAGATGGGAGCGAATCAGGATAGATGTAGCTTCGCACCACAGTAGTTAGCCCTTCGAAGAAGGGAGGGCTTCGCACCCAATTAGGTTTTCATAACACGGAAAGGAGCAGGAAAATGCAACAATTTTTATTAATCTACATTTAAAAAAAAAAAAAAAAAAACTACAAGGGGTGCTTATTTATAAGAAAACCCTATACCCCAAAACTCGCGCCATGTGCGCAACCTATTACTTGGCGATGAAGCAAACCAAAATAAAAACTAATCAAAGAAATCTAAAGTGTCTGTGATACTCTAAATAACATTAATAAGCAAAACCTAAAATATGAGATTAATCCGACTAGTGGGTCACGATCATGAGATCCAATGATGAGCTTTACTTGACTACCGGGCCCACTCCAACGAACCAAAACTCAGTCTTCTAGCTAAAAGGCCCTCCCTGGATGTCATCATCAATCAAGATCGACGATGGGGCCCTCCTTGCGTACGTACGTAAGGGGGTGGCGTGCGTGTGCGTGCACACGTAATGTCTCCATCAACTCTCCCTGGCTATAAAGATTTCGCTACTGGCAAAATAAAACTTCTGAACCGCTCCAGGATGTAAGGATCAAGTCTCTGAAGCTCCTCCTCATCGAGCCACGTATTGTCTGAAGCTGAACATGACTTCCACTTAACCAAGAACTTCTGAAACCCGCCGTCCGACGTTGATATTATCTGATGGTCCAGAATATCTTTTATGTCCTCTCTAGGTGTGGGAAGGTTAAGTATGGGAGGTAGAGGCTGAGAAAATGGGTCGGGAAGGGTAGGTGTAACGTCTCGGAAAAATCCGTACAAGGACCCGAGAACTACCTCAGGCAGAAATCACCCAGGACCAAAACCTTTAGAAATTAGGTTAATATTATTAAGTACTAAATTAGAGTACTTGTGAAATTAGCACTAATCACTTTAAATATGATCTGCAAGACCTAAAACGTGCAGTATCATTGACGCTACATTACCCTAAAATCTAGAATCCATCCCTAAACCCCGTTACTCTCGGGAGCATCTTGAAACTTCGTATCGGACCTGGACTGCACGTGGAAAATCCGATAACCGCAAAACTATACAGTTATGACCACATTACTGGACTTGACAACCCCCACGGAAATCAAGTCTTAATTGTGTCTAGAAATGCACAACTTGAACCCGGAGCGAAGTGTGTGAAAAACGTGAAAATATTTAGAAATAAAAATCTGAATTTAAGTAATCTGAGTCGTGTCGTTTGCGGGTCAAATATAAGGATTCAGACCGTCAGAATCTGACCCAAATACACTCTCGGATCAGGGAAAATGTCCCACACATGTCGATGTACTTGTGGCCCTGATCGAGTGACCGTGACCGTTGAATTGAAACTGGTCCGCCACGGTTGATCTGCAAACCCGATCGGAACGAAAACTCAACCTGACCTAGATCCATGGTCAGGGAGCTTAAGTCCAACCACGCGCAGAAAAGGGGCCACCGGAAGTGCTCCGTTGGACTAGAACAGTCCGTATTTGGATATGACCTAAGTATACCTTGGCCCTGGGGCCATTCCCATCAATCCTGGGCCTATATAAAGACCTTAAACCCTCTCTCTCTCATCTCATACGAATTTGAGAAACCCTAGGAGAGAGAGAAGAGAAAAGAGAAGGGAAAAGAGAGAAAGTGAGAGTGAGAGTTGGTGATTCGTCCTAGGATCCGATCCCGCTATTCCACGCACTCAACCGCCATTCCTGTATCGCTATACAGGCGATTCCGACTCCGTACTTGGGTAAGAAAACCTAACCCTAACTTGTCTTAGGGTTTCCGACTAGCATAATAGATGAATTAGCTAACCTATTCCCTGTTATAAGTTATTATGGTGCCGTAGACAAGACTTAACTTTTAAAATTGAGTTCGCTACAAGTCTACCGGCGAAAGGTGCGGACTATAAATGTTTAGGTTATGGTTTTCAAGGCTTTCAATGCCAGTTGATGATTTATGACTGACTTGAATTGTCATCACATGCTTAGACACGTTGTTCTCGCACTTTACACATATATATGAACTATGTTAAATATAATGTATTCTTGTGTTTGTTGAAATGTTTGTATGAGTATGGATTCTGGATATGCTTTTGCCATGATTAACTGTTGTAGACATATGGTTGAGGTATACGTGACAATTCCTTAGTGAAAGGATTTGCCCTAATACGTGCTGTCACCAACATACGTCATGTATGTTGGAATATGTAGTCTAAGCGTTTGTAGAAATATCTGAATGAACAAGTGTGTAATAATCCGTACTTTATATAGGCGTTGAGAAGAGATTCTCAACTACCTTAACGATGTATATGATTTCCTCCATGTAACTTATATTCTTTGTCGGTTTTACTTAGACACTGCATGTGTAAATTCATGTTTAAGTTGAAATCCATCAAATGCTCACATGCTTGTATGATTGGAATTGTTGATCCGTTACTGTTCTGATTAGCTTGTATGATTATCTGTTATAATTGAGTGTGTTTGGGACTACAGAATAGTCCAGGCAATCGGTACCATGCATTAAATAGGTAGCTGAAGTTGATTTCGCCACATAGGACGTGATCGATGAATCCGAGCCGTACTTGGGATGTTGGCAGTGGTTAGGCCACACGGAGTGCTTACGCACTTCATGTCGATTAACTCAACGTGCGCTCGTACTAGTCGAGCTCGTTAAGTAAACTGATTGACCCGATGTATGTTCACCATGTATGGACGCTACTGCTTGAATCTAAAGTACCAAACTCACCAGTGAAAACCCTTTGAACCTTGGTACCTCGATCAGCTAAGACTCATGAGCCGGGCATGGTGGTATGGGACACCGTGGTCGAGCTGTCGGCCTACGCTGGGGTGATGAGCCTCCCCGTAGTATCCAGTGAGCAACACAGTTTCGTGAGACGAATACGGTGGTATAGGACACTGTATTCGAGCTGTCAGCCTACACTGAGCCTACACTAATAAGGTGACGAGCCATTTGTAGTGACCTCGAGCATACGCTAAGACTGCGTAGAGGCGACGAGCCCTTACGTAGCAACAAGAGTACACTAGGCCTGCACTGATAAGGTGATGAGCCCTTTGCAGTGACCTAGAACTGCAATTACGAGAATTGCCAGGACCGACGACCCTAGAATGGATCATTGTTTGGGAATTGATATAAGGGAGGTACCTTAGCTTCTCAATCCTGCTGTATGAAAAGGACTAATAAGAACTTGGTAATCATATTCATGCACCACATTGCATGTGTCGTTTGGCGATGTGTAGAGAGCACGAAGAAGTGACTGACATGCGCGACCGTTAGATGAAGATCGCTAAGGGAGTGCAGGCGTCATTTATTCATACCATTCCTGCATTAATCAGAGTATCTAGGGATGTTCGATTGTATTGCTTTATCATTACTGCTTGACTGAATTGATAACATGTTAACCTTTGCTTTATTGTTCCACTGAGTTGATCACTCACTCCCACGTTACGGGACGGTGTCTTAAACACCAACCAAACCCTGTTGTAGGTTCAGATGATGGCGTAGCCTGCGAGGCGGAGCCGGACTTTGAGGACGATGAGGAGGCATTCTCATATATGCAGTATTCAGGCGGGTTCTCGTAGACCGTTCTGAATCGACGGGGCTTCAGGGTTATACTTGTAGTGGACTATTACATTTTTGACATTTTGTATTTTGAAACAATACATGTAATTATTGACCTGGCAATGCATACATACTTTGGGGACTTATACTGATTTGTAGAGTTATACATATTTGAGTTAGTCTTCCGCTTGCGTATTGCAATTGTCCCTGGATTATGTTTTGCTGATTTGGCTTAATCTTATTCATGTTTTATGCACTAATACAGACAACATTTAATCATCATTAAATATGTTGCATAAGTGATGCGTTGGAACTCGGGAGTTGGACTTTTACTCGACCCCCGATTTTCAGGGCGTTACAGTAGGTATGGGACATAGTAGCTGAGAAGATAAGTCAGGACGGGTAGGTATGGGAGGTAGAGGCTGGAAAAATGGGTCGGGATGGGTAGGTATGGGAGGTAGAGGCTGGGAAAAGGGGTCGAGAGAGGTAAGTATGGGACGTAGTAGCTGGGAAGATGGGTCAGGACTGATAGATATGGGAGGTAGAGGCTGGGAAAATGGGTCAGGACGGGTAGGTATGGGACGTAGAGGTTGGAGAGATGGGTCAGGAGGGGGGCCATGGATCAAGGGAAAGGTCTAGGGAATCAAGATGGTTAGGTGATACGCTGAACAATGTATCAGTGGTCCCCTGAAATGCAACTAGATCTTCCACATTGAATGTGGAACTAATTCCCATGGAAGGTGGAAGATCTACCACATACGTATTGAGGCCGTTTCGTTTTATAATTTTGATTGGTCCAATGTTACGCGCGTGTAATTTATGAACGGCTCCCTGAGGGTACCGCTCTGGCCTGATGCGAACTATCACAGAGTCTCTTACATTGAATTCCTTGAAATGTTTATGTTGGCCTACAGAAAGTATGTAATGTTCATTACTAGTCATGATCTTCTGCCTGATTTCTTGATGCCATGAATGAATGTGATGAGCAAAAGACTCTGCAGACTCTGACGGCCTAGGGGACTGACATAGGGACAAGAGCAATGGGTTTCCTACGTTTATAACCAGTAACGACTTCAAAAGGACTTGGACCTGTGGATTTATCGACAGAACTATTAAACGTAAACTTGGCTATAGGTAGTACGGTGTCCCGCGTTCTGGTGTGTTGTATCCCTCATAGGGGGAAACTCATCCTGTAGATCATCAGGAAATACATCACGAAACTCATCCACTACCGGAATAACATCAATGGGTAAGTCTACACTAGCTTCTAGTGCACTCTCTCTAGCCACAAGGTCGTACATGCTGTACCACTCAAAAAGGTGGTCCATGTCTACCAACCAATCTTGAAAAGCTTTAGTGTCCAAGTGGCCATCAAATGTGGGGGCGTCTACTCTAACTCTTTTGAGAAGTTGCGCATCAGGGTCATAGTGGTCATGATGTCCCTCACGGGGTGGGTGCACTGGTGCGCGCCCATAACCGATTCCTTGGCCACCTCCATTCCTTGGTCTATCCTCTAGACCAACTGCCTGAGATTGAGCATCTTCCCCAATGGTGTGGTTTGCCTTGGCGGAGGTCTCTAGTTGGGTAATGCACAAATCAAGTTGTTCAAAGTGTTGGTCCATACATTGTTTCAAGCGCCTACCCAAAGACTCAAACTACTGGGTCAGCATGTTCATTGACTCGCAATTGCTCCATGTTTAGTGTAGGGTGCAAGCCAAAACCACGACCCATATATATAGCTGGGCATCGGACCGAGTCAGATCAGATTGGGTCCAACTCGACTCGGTCCGGATTCTACAACGCCCAACCCGAACTCAATTCAATCCGGGACCAAGTCCGGGTCATCTAACTTGGACCGATCCAAACCCCTGCTAGCCTAAACCGATCCGAGTCCGACTCGGTCAGGAAAACCGAGTCGGATCGGATTGGGCAAGGTTTGGATTGGGCAATGCAATATGAAACCAAGAAAAAGAAAAGTAGAGTTATATTCCACATTCTGCAAAGAAAGGCCCCAAGATTGGTAGTGAGATTTCTGGTGTATGGTCCACCAATGCTAGGTAAGCAACACACAACAAGTCCAAATAACTGAACTAAGGGCCCGATTTGTACAAACTAAAAGCCTCGAGCATATCCTCGGGTCGAGGATCATACAATTTCTCCAATGTGTAAGGGTGAATGTTCAATGATAGAATTATTCCAGCAAATCCTTCATGTTTGCTACATACTATAAATGGAGTTTTTTTTTTTAAGAGTCGAGATGATCGCAAATCAATGAAATGCAAACAGGAAATAGTCAGTCAAATGAATACATAACAATATTTAGAGTCAATAAAAATCAAAATAGGCTTCTGATAAAGATCACAAATCAATGAGGTGAACAAGCACAAACAGTATAAAAACGAAAGAATCCAACGGAAACAAAATTCAAGCAGGGATTCTATGCATCATTTGGGTAGGGGGTCCCACAAAATCCTCTGTGTAGCAGGATCAAAAGCACTAAAGGAGCGGGTTTCCTCAACTTCAATTGAAATTTTTAAAAGTTGCAAGGAAAAAATCTGAATCAAAGGAAAGCTCTGCTAACATGAGAGGGCCGGGCTAGCCGACGATTCAGGGTGTGGTCCATCTGAGTATCAGATCAGCCCAATTTTTAGATTCACAAACCCGACTAACCCCTAAAGCTCAATTGGGCAGTGGCCATGGATGGCCGACGATCCAGGGTGGCCGGACCACAAGCAGGCAGCGACCATGGCTGACCGACGAGCCACTCTCCTAACATAAATAAATAAATAAATAGTGGCCAAGTGGGTCCTCCTACCTGATAAACGAGTCTGAATGGCCGGATTAAGATCGGGAGTGGCCGGCGTTCGGGTAGAGACGAGAGGGTTTTGGGGGATTTAGGGTTCGGCGTGTTCGGGCACGGCCGTGCGGGTAGATAGGGACGAGTAGGGTTAAAACTTTAAAAAGGGTAAAATGATATATATATATATATATATATATATATATATATATCGGTGAGGGGTAAAATAGTAAATTATTAGTTAATACATCCGGTCTGGTCCGAATTGAAGCGGATCGGATCCAATTGGATCGGATTTTGGATCGGTCCGATCCGAATTGACATTGACCCGAACCCGATCCGATTAACAGTCAGATCTGCCTGATCCTGCGAACTTGACCAATCCAAGCCGTCTGATCGGATTTGTTCGGATCGGGTCGAATCCACCAGATCGGGTCCAACATGCCCAACTCTACCCGTACGTGTGGGCATACAACTACTAACTCAATCTAAGGACCTTCTACTACGACTATATGCACTTAGATAGGACTAAATGCTCCTATAGGACTCTATATGGAGAAAACGACACAATACTACTCAATTTCCAGCAACCTATCTGTCCAAAAAATCTGTCAATAGAAAATCCAGCAAAGAGATGCGGATTTTCTGATAGCAGAAATTTCAGCAGCCTATATCAGAAATTATGGACCTCTAAACAACTCTATATGAAGTTACTTAATGATAATGGACACAAATAAATTAAACCCTAAGCATGCAATGCATTCTCCTACAAGAACCCTAGGCTCTGGAACCAAATTTGATGCAGGACATGAAAATTAAATATGATATGCAAGATTTCAGGCTTTAGATAAAATTAATTCAAAAACATGCACATAAGATTTCCACATCCCACACGAAAGTTCAAACATTCAAACAAGGGGAATCTATGCGAGTCCAGGCCTACACATGCTAGGGCTGAATCAATAAAAATTATTAACCAAATGATATTCAAAGGAAAGTGAAAATCATCCACACATGCACATCAATCAGTCCCTAATCCAAGGGATTCACCAATTTCAATTCAGAAAACCCTAGGATTAGAAAAGGGGCAAATAAACTGTAAGTATTGCAATCTAGGGTTAGGGTTAGGAAAATCAGGTGAGAGAGTGAAAGAGAGGAGAGAGAACCCGTGGCCAGCCCACGCGTGTGGACAACAGGTTGGGTCTGACGCACGTGCGTTGATGGTTGGCCACACGTGCATAGGGCCCACGAACCCAAAAAAGGCCTTCTTGGGTCTAGTCGGTCAAGGTTGGGCCACACACCCTCAAAGCTTTAGCCCGATCCAAGGTCCAGTCCGCGCGTGGTGCTCCGCCGAAGTTTCAATTCTCCTGCAGGGCCAGATTCTGGAATCCTGTTGAAGAGAGGAAAACTGATGTAATGAAGGATAGATTTGTAGCACAGATGATTGTGGGAGATGAGAATGGTGGATAGTAGAAGATGGGAGCAAATCGGGATAGATGTGGTTTCGCACCACAGTAATTAGCCCTTCGAAGAAGGGAGGGCTTCGCACCCAATTAAGTTTTCATAACTCGGAAAGGAGCAGGCTTAGATCACACCAATTCAGAAACAATCACACAAATTCCACATCCCACATGAAAATCCAAACATTCAATTAAAGGGAATCTATGCGGGTCCAAGCCGACACAGGCTAGGACTGGACCAATAAAATTATAAACCAAACAATATCAAAGGGAAATAAAATCAACTACTCATGCATAAAAATCAGTCCCTAATCCAAGGGATTCCCTAATTTCAATTCAAGGAACCCTAAGGTGATAAAAAGGGGCAAATCAATTAGGGATCATGTAATATAGGGTTAGGATTCATGAAAAAACGGCTATGAGAGGATAAAAGAGGATAAAAACCTGAACCAAAAGATGATCCCGCGTGTAGACAACAATAATGGTCCAGATGGACGTGTGTGTGATCCCGGCCGCACGTGTGTGGGGCCCACTATTCAGAAAAAGGCCACCTTGGCCCTGGTCGGCCAAGGATGGACTCCAAAACCTCCAAATTTCAGCTCGATCCGATGTACGGTTTGTGCGTGGTGCTCCGCCGAAGTTTCAGCTCGCCTGCGGGCCGAAATCTGGAAACCTGCTTCAATGAAGAAATCTGATGCAACAAAAGGACAAATTCGAAGTACGGATGGTGGGGGAAGATGGAAAAAAAGATGATGGAAGATGGGGGTGAATTGGGATCGATGTGGCTTCGCACCACGGTAGTTAGCCCTTCGAAAAGGGAGGGCTTCACACCCACTTTTGAATTCTTCCACAACTCACGAAGAGAGCAGAAAAATAAAGCAAGAATTTTTTATTAACTTCAATGAATGAAAAGAACTACAAGGGGTGCCTATTTATAGGGAGAACCCTATACCCAAAAACTCGCACCATGTGCGACACCTATTACTTGGCGATTAAGTAAACTAAAATAAAAATCAAACGAGGAAATCTAAAGCGTTCACGATGTTCTAAATAATAACAATAAGCAAAACCTAAAATATAAAACCAATCCGATGAGTGGGCCACGATCATGAGATCCCATGGTGGGCTTTTCTTGACTGTCGGGCCACTTTTCTGAACCAAAACTTGTCTTCTAGCTAGGAGGCCCTCTCTGGACGTCGTCATCGAGCCAGATCGATGGTGGGGTCCTCCTTCTGCATACGTACGTGCGTAGGGGGGGCGGCGTGAGTGCACGTGTGCCTGTGATGTCCCCATCAATTCTCCCCGGCTGCAAAGATTTCGCCACTGGAGAAATAAAACTCCTGAACCGCTTCAGGATGTCAGGATCAAGTCTCTGAAGCTCCTCAGTGAGCCACATGCTGCCTGAAGCTGGGCGTGACTTCCATTTAACCACGTACTTCTGAAACCCGCCGTCCGACGTTGAAACTATCTGATGGTCCTGGATATTCTCTATTTCCTCTCTGGGCGTGTGAAAGTTAGGTATGGGAGGGAGAGGTTGAGAAAAAATCTCAGGAAGAATAGGTATGGGAGGTAGAGGTTGAGAAAATGGGTCAAGACGGGTAGGTATGGAACATAGAGGTTGGGAAAATGGATCGAGAAAGGTAGGTATGGGAGGTAGAGGCTGGAAAAAAAGGTCAGAAAGAGTGGGTATTAGAGGTAGAGGTTGAGAAAATGGGTCGGGAAGGGTAGTTATGGGACGTAGAGGCTGAAAATATGGGTTAGGAAGGATAGATATGGGAGGTAGAGGCTGAGAAAATGGGTCGGGACGGGTAGGTATGGGACGTAGAGGCTGGAAAAATGGGTTGAGAATGGGCCATGGTTCAAGGGATAAATATGGAGAATCAGGATGGGTGGGCGAAGGGCCGAACAAAGTATCAGTGGTCCCCTGAAAAGTAACTAAATTCTCCACATCGGATGTGAAACTAATTCCCATGAAAGGTGGAAGATCTACCTCATACACATTGAGACCGTTTCGTTTTATAATTTTGACGGGTCCAGCGCTACACGCGTGTAACTTACGAACGGCCCTCGAAGGATACCACTCGGGCCTGATGCAGACCATCACAGAGTTCCCAATATTGAATCCTTTGAAAAATTTATATTGGTCTGTAGAAAATGTGCAATGTTCATTATTAGTCATGATCTTCTGCCTGATTTCTTGATGCCATGAATGAATGTGATGCGCAAAAGACTCTGCAGACTCTGACGGCCTATGGGACAGTGACATAGGGACAAGATCAATAAGTTTCCTAGGTTTATAATCAGTAAGGACTTCACGAGGACTTAGACCTGTGAACCTATCAATAAAATTATTCAACGTAAACTCGGTTGTAGGTATTACGGTGTCCCATGTTCTGGTGTGCTCTATATCCCTCCTAGGGGGAGACTCATTCGGTAGATCATTAGGAAAGATATCACGTAACTCATCCATTACCGGAATGGCCTCAGTGGGTAACTCTACACTAGCCGCTGGTGCACTCTCTCCAGCCACAAGGCCACACATGTTGTACCCCTCAAAATAGTGGTCTTTATGTCTCTCATGGGGTGGGTGTCCGGGTGCACACCCATAATTGATTCCTTGACCAACTCCATTCATTAGTGTATCCTCCAGGCCACCTGCTTGAGATTGGACATCTACCCCAATGGTGGGGTTTGTCCTAGCGATGGTCTTTAGTCGAGTAATGCGTACATCAAGCTGTTCACAGCATTGGTCCATTTTCAAGCGCTTAATCATAGACTCCAACGTCTGAGATATCTTGTTTAGTGACTCTTGCAATTGTTCCATGTTTAGTGTAGGGTACAAACCGAAACTGCAACCCGTACATGTGGGCATATAGTGACTTGCTCAACCTAAAGACCTTCTATGACAACTATATGTGTCTAAAAACTAAATGACCTTACGAGACTCTATATGAAGGAGACTACACACTGTTACTAAAATTCAGCTATATATGATGGACTGAATGCATGAAGGACTCAAACTAAACCCTAAATATGTTGTGAATTCCCCTACAAGAACCCTAGGCTCTGATACCAAATTTGATGCAGGACATGGAAAATTAAATATGATATGCAAGATTGCAGGCTTAGATCACACCAATTCAGAAACAATCACACAAATTCCACATCCCACATGAAAATCCAAACATTCAATTAAAGGGGAATCTATGCGGGTCCAAGCCGACACAGGCTAGGACTGGACCAATAAAATTATAAACCAAACAATATCAAAGGGAAATAAAATCAACTACTCATGCATAAAAATCAGTCCCTAATCCAAGGGATTCCCTAATTTCAATTCAAGGAACCCTAAGGTGATAAAAAGGGGCAAATCAATTAGGGATCATGTAATATAGGGTTAGGATTCATGAAAAAAACGGCTATGAGAGGATAAAAGAAGATAAAAACCTGAACCAAAAGATGATCCCGCGTGTGGACAGCAACAATGGTCCAGATGGACGTGTGTGTGATCCCGGCCGCACGTGTGTGGGGCCCACTATTCAGAAAAAGGCCACCTTGGCCCTGGTCGGCCAGGGATGGACTCCAAAACCTCCAAATTTCAGCTCGATCCGATGTACGGTTTGTGCGTGGTGCTCCGCCGAAGTTTCAGCTCGCCTGCGGGCCGAAATCTGGAAACCTGCTTCAATGAAGAAATCTGATGCAACAAAAGGACAAATTCGAAGTATGGATGGTGGGGGAAGATGGAAAAAAAAGATGATGGAAGATGGGGGTGAATTGGGATCGATGTGGCTTCGCACCACGGTAGTTAGCCCTTCGAAAAGGGAGGGCTTCACACCCACTTTTGAATTCTTCCACAACTCACGAAGAGAGCAGAAAAATAAAGCAGGAATTTTTTTATTAACTTCAATGAATGAAAAGAACTACAAGGGGTGCCTATTTATAGGGAGAACCCTATACCCAAAAACTCGCACCATGTGCGACACCTATTACTTGGCGATTAAGTAAACTAAAATAAAAATCAAACGAGGAAATCTAAAGCGTTCACGATGTTCTAAATAATAACAATAAGCAAAACCTAAAATATAAAACCAATCCGATGAGTGGGCCACGATCATGAGATCCCATGGTGGGCTTTTCTTGGTCCACTTTTCCGAACCAAAACTTGTCTTCTAGCTAGGAGGCCCTCTGTGGACGTCGTCATGGATAGTAGAAGATGGGAGCAAATCGGGATAGATGTGGTTTCGCACCACAGTAATTAGCCCTTCGAAGAAGGGAGGGCTTCGCACCCAATTAAGTTTTCATAACTCGGAAAGGAGCAGGAAAATGCAACAATTTTTATTAATCTTCATTTTTAAAAAAACTACAAGGGGGTGCTTATTTATAAGAAAGCCCTATACCCCAAAACTCGCGCCATGTGCACAACCTATTACTTGGCGATGAAGTAAACCAAAATAAAAACTAATCAAAGAAATCTAAAGTGTCCATGATACTCTAAATAACATTAATAAGCAAAACCTAAAATATGAGGTTAATCCGACTAGTGGGCCACGATCATGAGATCCCATGATGAGCTTTACTTGACTACCAGGCCCACTCCAACGAACCAAAACTCAATCTTCTAGCTAGGAAGCCCTCCCTAGATGTCATCATTGATCCAGATCGACGATGGGGCCCTCCTCGTTGCGTACGTACGTAGGGGGGCGGCGTGTGTGCGTGCGCAAGTGATGTCCCCATCACATTCTTACACCCCCACACAAACCACATTGGTTCTTGAACCCCTGACCTCGACATAAAAACACGGTTTCTACCACTGAGTCATGAGAAGATACGCAACTAAGAGCAGCATGTTGGAGACGGTTTGTAAGAATGAGAGGTTATGTTGTAGAGTGGGCTTCGTGTACAAATGTTTTAATGGATTTTACAAAATAAGTAGAAATCTAAATATATGCATGAGTTTCATGCATTGATATGGATTTGAAGCAAGCAATTTATAGTTTGAAGGTGGAAAATTGAAGAAAATGGGGAAATTCGAATTTCTTCTACTTCCACCCTTTAAAGCCTCAATGCGTGGGGAAAAAAAAAAAAACATGTTGATGAGTGTAAGCAAATGGCTATATGCACTGTTTTCAAGCAATTTATAGTTTGAAGGTGGAAAATTGAAGAAAATGGGGAAATTCGAATTTCTTCTACTTCCACCCTCTAAAGCCTCGATGCGTGGAAAAAAAAAAAAAAAAAACATGTTGATGAGTGTAAGAAAATGGCCATATGCTCTTCTTCTTCTTCTTCTTTTTCTTTCTTTTCTTTTTTTTTTCTTTTTTAATTTTATTTGGGGGGGGGGGGGGGGCACTGTTTACTCAATATCCACCGATAAGCATATTGGCGTGCTTTTGTGAGGATGGGTAGCAGAGAGATGTTATAGAGCACACAACATGGTATCATCATATCATGAGCTGGGACATTACTAGAGTTTGCGAAGCAACGGCATTATAGCTGCCTCAATAGGCATAGGGACGATGACCTAGAACGGCCTCGTAACTAAATTTTATTGTGAAATGAAAATATATGTTTGGATACATACATATTAACTAATCTAACTAATATCTGTTATATATTATAATAACTCGGGGATTAAGACTTAAGAGAACCGGGCCCAAACCTCGACCGGTATTTTAGAACCTAAGACTGAATAGTTACCGGATCTAATTGGATTCAGGTCCGTAACTCGATTGCAGTACCCAGACACGAACTTGATCACTTAGAGGGGTTCGGGTACAGGTACACCAATACTCGACCCAAACCCGACTTGTCGACAGCCCTACTAAAAGGATAGTTGTTGGGTGAATATGTTGCCACGTGTTGGCTCACATCCCCCATTCAATTACGGTCTAACACAATTCCAGTAGTCTCAAGTTCGTTTGAGTTATTGCATTAACCAAGTTCCCATCCAGTTGTATCACTTCTTCAATCCTAGTCTCTAGTATTCGTATGAGCATTTCAAGCAAAGCTATTGTCCAACGGAATTCTCATTGGTATAGCAGAGTTACAGGGAAGATTCCATTATCAACGTGACCATCCTTGCCCAAGCAGGGATCACCAAGTCACTCGCTTAATCTCCTAGTCTCGTCTAATCTGGCTAGGTAGGAAGAAGCTACTGTGGAGACATATGGTTCTAGATACAGGCATTTATTCTACAACGAAGTGACATACAAAAATATTCAAGCGATGAATTTGGTGCTGAAGGTCTGGTGCCCTACTTCTACACTTATGGCCATGTACTTGAGCAATGTTTTAAATATCATGATATCGGCCGATATGTCCCACAATATATGTTGCATCCCATCTGTGCAATACAAAAAGCACAGGTAGTACCGATATATCCCGCATGTTTGATCCAGTGAACATTTTCAATTTCCATTCCCTTTTTTTTTAATTATGTTAAATCAGTGTCAAATGGTCATAAATCCATTGGTTCTTCATGTTCGCCATGTTTTTTTTTTGGGGGGAATTTTCCTTCAACCAGCTGTCAATTGAGACTAATTTCGAAGTATTTAGGAGTATTTGATGAAATGATCATCACATACACTCTAATTTTGAAATTTGAGTGTAAATGGTCCGATTTGGGAAAAAATGTTCCCCAATTTATCCCAAATTGCTTGCAATGTTGCACTCCAAACATGAAATCAAGCATGTATGAGGTCTGATCTACTGATTTGTAAGTCCTTGTCAATTTTTGGAAAACAAAAATCATTTTTAATTAAAAATTAATTTTTAAAATTTACTTTTTTTTTTCATTTCCCTTCAATCAGCTATCAATTGATACTAATTTCAAAGTATTTAGGAGTGTTCGATGAAATGATCATCACATACACTCTAAATGTTATGCATTCAATTTGAATATAGTTGCATTACTTCAGCCAGACAACACATAGCTTAGGACCCTATACAAATGAAACCTATTATGTGCACTTCTTTTGTAAGATGTTATGATTTAAAAGTGTGTTAGGGTCTTTTTTAACAATCCCTAAAGTTTCATTGAAAAATTCAACCATTTTCCCAATGTTTCCCTTTTTTTTTTTTTACAAAAAGTGCGCTAAATTGCCCAATACAAATGATATATCCTGTGCAATAACCGATACATATCTGTATCCCAAGGATGCTATACATAACGCGATAACGATATTTCCAACACTGTGCTCGAGTAGACATGCCAATGCTTCGAGGGGAAAGATGCAAAGTAGAGCGATGGGACTAGGACACTAATCACTTGATGATGCTAACGCAAACTCCTCTCTAGCTAGGTTGGATGGTTGTCCTGTGAGTGGCCAAAACCCACTTAACTAGGTTCAATGGGTGGATGAGTTGAGGCTGAAAGTGCACTGATTTGTGTTGCTGATGAAAACCCTCCCCTGAACCGTTTGGGCAAAATTAGATGGGCGGACAATTTGGCCTGGGTGTAGAGAAGTCTCTAGAATTTGGCAAGGAATTGATTGGGAGGAGAAAGCTCTCAGAGCCATCTTTTTTCCATTTTTTTTAAATTTTTTTTTAGAGAGAGAGAGAGAGAGAGAGAGAGAGAGATTTTTTTGAGTCATCTTAAAGAGAATTAAAGCCAAAGAAGGCCAAAATGCGACATGTTGATCGGGAAATGAACATCAGATGTTCTTGGTACTAAAGTTATTTTGTCCGCTGGAGTGAATTTTCCCGATGCAGAAAGGAACATCAGATGCTCTTGGTTAATGCAATTATACAAATTACTAGCAAAGAAGGCATGCACCTAAGGGCCATAAGTAGGCAAATGCAAATTACAAAAATGATGTTTGTTTATCATTATAGTGCAACATATTAGAGTAACCTAATATATATATATATATATATAAAATAATAATAACAAGGCTCATCTTGGTTAGCCAGATTCACTGCCCAAAGCAACTTCGAAAAATCTCTAGCTGTGAGAACATAGTGGCAAGTTGGATTGCCTACCTGAAGCTAACTCTTTGTAAGTTTCTAACACAGGTTCTTAAATTTACAAAAACAATACAGCAAGGGAAGAAAATAGGCAGAAGGGAAATGCATGCAATAATAGAAAAGGGAATTTTCTTTTTGAAAGGCACAATAATAGAAGAAGATAAAATTTAAAAAACACAATAAACATAAGAAACAGCGCACATTCAGGTACAAACATCATCTATAAAAATTCAAAACATAAATACATTACAAGCATAGAAATGCATACCTCCCAAAGTGATTGCTCAATGTAACCAGCTGTTATGAGGTTCCAAACAAATGGGATTGTCCTACAAAGACAACTCCATGGGAATAACGATTCTCAGTTAATGACAGATATAAGGCTGGAATCTAATGGTACTTATAATACTTGACAAATGCCCAATTAAGCTAGCTATTCAAGTCAACTGAGAACATTGTTGGTTTAACAGAATTTTATAGAAAATTCAAGACGACATCAGGAATTTGCTCTTAGCATGTTTTAAATCCATTCATGACCTAAGTCAGATGTGCCTGGCAGTATGAGGCCATGTCCAAGCAAAGTCTCAAACTCTTGCACTCAACCAGAAACGGTCTTTCAATTTTCCAAGTTTTGACTAGGCCAAGAGAATGAAAAACTCACAGATTTTTCAAAAGACAAAAAGATCAAAGAATCTCCTCAACCAATCTTCAAAAAATGAAGTCTCCAAACAATGCTCAGTGGCTGGCCAAGCTGAATCAACTTAGCTGACTTCTGGAACATTGTCGAGAGACCATATGGCTTCAAGTTTAGGTCCCACCTTGCCAAGCACAAAATGATAATGAGAACATTAACAACAACAGTTTTGAAAATTCAATAATAATCATAACCAACATTGTGATCAGAAGTTTAATTAGCAGAAATAGAAGCCTCACACTTTTGCCTGACCAAGAAAAAACAATACAACTGTACAAAGGTGCATAGACTGTGATGGACCTAAGAGAAAATTTTTAATGGATACAATACATCTCATACAAAATTGTAATCAGTAGCAGTTAGGCCCTTAGGGTATGCTTGTATGTCCATCATTCACAAGGCAAACATGATGTGGTTCAGCCACATCTAGGTTGAGACAAGAAGACCTTTCCCTTCTTATCTCAACCACATTTTGAGGCATAGAAATTTTGAAAACTCTAGGCACGCTTCGTGTTTTCACAAGGCCAACATGATGTGAGGTGCCATATCTTGGTTGAGGCAAGGGCAGGACCTTCCTTCTTTCCCCGGCTTATTATATCAACCACATTTTGAGGTGGAGAAATTGTGAAAATTCTAGTGCACTTAGCATGGATTCCGATTTCTACACCATCCCAAAACACCCAGTGGACCACATATTGCTTGCAGGGCACACCCAAATGCTACCTGAATTACAGCAGCGAGAAAAACATACCATGCAGGAATAAGTGCAAGATAGGAAAGGGCTGGAGGGAAAATCTGGAGTAGAGCATATACTCCAACAAGTACCACAGCAAGGCCTTTGCACAGCCGAGTAAAGCCAGAGAAGACACCGCCACCCTGCCATTAAAAGCTACATTCCAATCTGAGCCAATCTTGTAAAACTCATCAAGAAAAGGAACAGGGAACCAAATTACAAGTCCACTACACACATACTGAAGTATGCAAAGAGGCAATATTTTCAGCTTTCACAGACATCATTTCTATAAAATTTCACCTTTCGAGTGTCCAGCTTTAGTGCTTTCAAGGGCTTGAGAGGTTATGGCAGGACTTGTTGTGGCAAGGGGTGGAGGAAAAGAATAAGTTTCACTTGGTGGGGTGGAATGAGATGTGCAAGGCCTACGAGGGAGGAGCAAGTATAAGAGACCTCAAGTGTATAAATGAGGCCTTGCTTGAAAAGTTGCATTGAAAATTTGGGGAGGAGGATGGCATGCTTTGGAAGGAAGTTATAAGGAACAATTATGGGTGCTCGGATGGAGATTTGGTGGACTAGGGAGTCTTCAAGCTACCGAGCATCGGCTTTGTGAAAAGGGGTTATTTCCTCGAAGTCGTCATTTATGGAAGAGGTAGGATTCTACTTGGCAAATGGAGAGAAAAATCGGTTTTGGGAGGATGTTTGGGTGGGGAACTCCCCTTTGAAAGCTGGTTTATTGATTAGCCCCAAACCCATCCGTTGTGGTAGCTGACTACTTTTCATACAATGGGGAGGAGGTGGTTTGGGAGCCCCCCACGTAGGAGGTTCCTACGCGATGATGAGGTAGAAGAATTTGTCGCTTCTTAATTGCATTCATCTATGCTCCCCACTAAGGTCCGTTCCGGATGGGATGGTGTAGAGGGTCGATAAATCGGGTTCTTTCTCAGTTCAGTCTCTATATAAACCCACTCGGGAAGACCAGAAGCTTGAGGAAATGGGGCAAACCATGTTCGTGTGGCATTATGATGTTCCCCCTGAAGATAGCCACTTTGAGTGGCTGGTTGGAAAATGGAAAGTTCTAACCATCAATTATCTCCAGAAAAGATCAATGGTGCTCCCCAATATTTGCCTTAGTAAATGAAAAATGAGGAGACATTCGATCATCTATTTGTGCATTGCCCCTTTGTGGGGTTAATATTAGTTGACATCCTGATCCGCTTTAAAGTTTCTTAGAATTTCCCGGTGTTGGTAGGTGATCTTTTGCTAGCTTGGCATGGGGTGTGTTTAGGAAAAGGTAAGAAGGGGCGATGTGGAGAATAGCGCTACTTGTGGTGTGGTGAGCTGTTTGTGAAGAAAGAAATGCGAGATGCTTTCAAGAATGAAAGTAAGGCAGTGGAGGGGATCTCCCATGGGACTAGGCTACTATTGTCGAATGGGCCTCTCGTGTTTCTAAGCTTATGGGTTGTAATTTTAATTTTCTTATGATGTAATTGGGGCACTAGCTCGGCGTCTCTTTGTTGTCGTCTTTTCACTTTTGTTCAATAAAAATTTCCGTTCTCTCTCAAAAATAAAAGAAGTAACATTGGGAGTAAATCTGACAGAAAGTCCAATTCATTACTATGCATTACAATTTTACAATGAAGTAGCGTGAGTGTAAGAATCTTCAAAGTCAGATCATAGTTTCAAAAGGTGTTATAGCAATTGTTGGAAGTCTCTGCAATGTAATGTTGTGTAGGAACTCTCATGAGAGCTTCCTCGAAAGAAGCACCCGAGCATCAAGGAGAGGCTGCGGCGACTAAGAACATCCGTGAGAATAACACAATGAAGATCTCTTAGTGACCCTAATCTGTATTAATTTTTCTTTAGTGCTTTAAATAGGTTACACTATGTAGCATAACTTAACCTTCACAATACACTCATAAAAATAGCTAAAGTAGTGTGTAGCCTATACTATATGCTAATTAGCACATGCTACAGGCTACAGGCCTCAGCTACACGCTACATAGTTAACATTACAAGTTTAGTTAACATTACAAGTTATTTTTCACTAAAGCATTATAATCAATTAATGTTTTCAATGATTTGTCACAATTTTCTATTTTCAATAAAAATTAGTTAATCTTTTTAATGATCTTGGTAAAATAATATAAATAGCAATATTAAATCAGTTCTACTGTTATTTCTTAATCTTTATACTTAAACTTTGCCCCATTATTCCAATTATTTTAGGATGTATTGGGTTGCACCAAATTTCATGATATTTCATGATATTTTGCACCAAATTAGACTGATTAACAATGAAATTCCATTATATATGTTGCAACCAAGCCAACGTTAGTGCTCGTTTGGGAGCTTGTATTTAGAATGCATTGGAATCCAAATCAAATATCAAGGTCATTTTGAATCCTCACTTGTGTTTGGCAGCTTGCAATCAAAATGCACTAGAATCCCCAAAAATAGGAATGAATTGAAATTTTATAGTATATTTACGGGAACAAGAATTTGAATATTATTACTAAATCAACTTTAATATCCCAAATTAGTGTACATATGTGATATTTGATAGAATGATTGTCATAAGCCCATTGAAATGTATAATTTAGCCAAAAATTACGAAATTCCAAGCCTCAAGTGGGCCATAAGCATGAGGATCACAAACGACCGACTCGCCAATCCATTGATTTACATGGCCAATGTTTGGCAAGTTTGGATCATTCTATTGATGTGCTTTTAGTGATGTAGCCGATAGTTAGATTGTTTTGGGGTACCATCAACGTGCCAAATGTAGAATGGACTAGAAGCCTAGTGGTACCTTTGTTACACGTGCCACTCTCCTACCTTTAAAAAGGAGCTAAATATGTCTATTTCAATTACCTCTGATTCCATTTACTCTAGAATCCATGCTACCAAATGACCTTTAGAATCCGAATGCAGTCAAATACACACCCAAGCAGGTGTTGCCTAACGACCCCTTGGGTATCTAGAAGCAATGTGTAGTTTACACCAGTCGTTACATAGCTCACGCCTCACTTCAGAGTGAACGCTAAGCCACACACCATTTGCAATTTAAACAATGGTTTTCTTTTAGTTGGGAAGGTGCTAATGAAGTCGTAGATTCCTTCTCAAAAAAGCATAGGGGTGAGCATACGACGGAGATGAGCAGATTCCTTCTCAAAGCAAAGCACTAATCACCTTGGTAAGGCATATATGGAGTCATAGCTCACCCTGTCGTTGACCCGTGAGTGCAAGATCTGGCCATTGAATATCAAATGAAATCAGGGAGGCCACGTGTCTAGGCAAAGTGAACAATCTGAAAGAAAAGACCAATGATCCACATGTGAAATAGGCAAGCGAATCAACTAATGAGCAAAACTAGCCTAATGTTTGGACTAGCGCATGTTCATGGTGGGCCCCACGTAATGAATGAGCTGTATCTCACATGTGTCTGCTGCAAATAGAACCATTTGATCTCATGTGAGAGAGGCTCAATAGCATTTCTCACTATGGCCTTTAGAGTAATGGATCAACCTAAGCTCAATTCAGAGCTCGCCAAAGTCGAGAAGTGAAAATGGATGATTATGGAATTTAACAGTAAAAGAAAACAAAGTAGTATGAATGCATCAGATCTGATGAATCATAGCAAATTAACCAATCACTATAATGAAATTGCTGGCTAACAAAGCTATTAATCGTCAAAAGAAGCTAACAATCTTCAAGAATTCAAGAGAAGATTCAACAGCATGAATTGAAAGAAGAAGAGAGATTATAAGGAAATTAACAAGGCATTGGTCGAAAGTAAATGGAAAGAATGCAATAGATCAGCAATCTCTTTTCGAAGAAGAAGAGGTAATCTTGGGAAGCAGTTTATCATTCCCTCTAAGATAATCGACCACCAAGATTACAGAAAGAGAAGAAAGGGATCTGACATTTGACTTTGGTTTTGTAGAAAAAGATTTTTTGTTCGTTTTAGCTTTTGAAATAGAAGAAGAAAAGGAGGAAATTACAAGAGAGATATGGCGCTTACTCCCGGGAGTGCCTGAGAAGAACTCATTGAACTCTCTCTCTCTCTCTCTCTCTCTCTCTCTCTCTCTCTCTCTCTCTCTCTCATTTTACATTTTTTGAGTTTTGAAGACAGGAAAGATGTGTGCTTCCAACTTCCTATACAAGGATGAGACCCAATTCAGAGATCAACTCGGCCAAGTCAAATTGAAAAACTAGATAGGAATTGTTGCCATCCCCATTCCCCACATGCGCCCTTATACACATGAGGCAAGTGGATAGGTAGTGTTGGGCTCTATGGGGCCCACTATGATGTTTGTATTTTATTTATGCCATGCATCCATTTTTCTATCTCATCTTAAGATGTGAGCCCAAAGATGAAGCAAATCCCAAGCTAAAGTGGACCATACCACAGGAAACACTAGGATTGAACGTCCACGGTTAAAAGCTTCTTTGGACCACAGAAGTTTTGGATCAAGCTAATATTTGTGTTTTCTAGGTCAGTGGGACCTTATCAACAGGTTGGATGGCAAATAAACATTATAGTGAGCCCTAAGAAGGATTAACTGTGGGTGTCATCATCTCCGTTGTTTCTTATGGTGTGGCAAAACAAATGGATGGCTTGGATATAAAATACATTCATCACAGTTAGCCCCACACTGTACAACCCAAACGGTAGTAGCTCGACAATGGTGGGTCACCACCCAATCTGCTTCCAGTGAATTGGGTGATAATCGGATTGGCTTAAGGCCACCCTAATATATGTATTCATCTATTTTACCAACTAATTGTTTAGGCATGAGCTCAATTTAAGCATATCCAAAGTTTTTTTTTTCCAATTTTATTTTTTACACGCACACTACAATAGGCATTCAAACCCATTACCTCAATGTTGAAACTCACTGAATTTACCACTAAACCATGAACAAGGACCAAGCATAACCAAAGTTAAAGTGGACTATATTGCATAAAACAACCGGGATAATAATGTTCACCCTTGAAACTTTACTAGGACCCACCGTGATTCTTATTATCCATCCAACTTATTCTTAAGTTTACACAATCTAGGATGAAGTAGAAACACAAATATTAGCTTAATCTAGAACTTCTATGGGGCTTACTGTGTAGTCCCAAAAATATCCTTAAAATCCAATAAAACCCCAAGGAAATGGGTGAAAAGAAGTAGCAAAGAGAAAGAGGGAAAGATTGGAGGTGGAACGAGAAAGCACCTTAAGATAGGTGGTCCCGTCTTCTTCAACGGTCCAACCAACTTCAGCACAAAGGGCTTTGAGGACCTCGTTGTTGTCGCAGTGCTTGGGAAGCTTGTAGTTTCCCGGCACCCTCAGACCACAAGGCGTTGCAAAAAATACTTGAAAATCAAGAACAGACGTCCCAATCTCTTTCCCATGAATTCTCTATTATTAGCATGATCAAGTCTCGGCTTTCTACTCTTAAAACAGAACTCTTTCAAATTGCTACCACATTCAAGGACTTTGCCTATGCTAGCTCCTTGATCTCACAAAAGAAGGCAGAAAAGAGATCGTTGGAAAATCAGCTCCAATCTATTCAGCACAATTCCACTTCCTCCTCCACTCAACCCTCCTCTCTTTCTACTTATTCTCAAGGATCCTTTACCACTCCACTTCATTATTCTCCTCATATTCAGCCACAACCACTTCTTCAAACCTCTAACAATCCAAGTTTTAAAGACAATTCCACCCAGTCCAAGATATTGATTCCCCCAACAACCCTTTCCCTCCAAAAACCCTTCTTCACCATCTCATCCCAAGCCCCGGCCACCAAGACCTACTCTTACTAACCAGAAAGCACATGTTCCTTCTTCTCCAAACCCATATAATACATATCCAAGAGACTCCCAGAGAAGAGTTCCTTTGCATGAAGGTTTGCTCCATTAAGAAAAGGAAAAAAAAAAAAAAAAAGATCTTAAAAAGCATTATGGGAACATGTCAAAACGGCTCTATGATGAGACTCGAATATTGCATATTTATCCTCTCACATGCATTGTTTACCCTTACATTCGAGTGCCAAATTTATCTAATTAAATATGTTTTCTACATGCAAGATGATTTCGAAACCAAAGTTGAATATAAGCTTTAAACGCAAAATTAAAGCCCGAAAGAACTTTTAAGAGTTGAAGATTTAGAGGTTGAAATTAAAGATCTGAAGTGCTAAAGATCCAAGGAAATCAAGTCCTCATCAGAAAGCGACTGAAGAGCATGTGCAACTGAAGAGCATGAGCATCGAATGGAGAAATCCAAGCAGAGCTCGAGCGATCGAAGACAGGCTCAATCAATCAACAAATCCCCGAGCTGTCTCGATTGATCGAAGTGGAAGCATTAAAATTCATTGAATTATGGATGGAACTTGCTGGACAAATTTTGCTATGTTCGATTGATCAACAGTATAACTGATTTTCGAATTTTGTTGGTGGAAGTTTTTGGGAAAGTTCGGTCGATATCTCGATCGATCGACGATTTGCGCTACTACATAAATTTTAAGTCGGTTTGAAGAATTCCGATATAAGGAGTTGTTTTTAGGCTACTTTAGATGCGAATTAGGTTTTGGGGAGATTCCAAGTGAAGGCGAAGCTATTTTGGCACCATTCTTCTTCTTCAAGTCTTCCTTCCTGGTTTGTTTTTCTTTGTTTTTCTTCTGAGATGTTAGCCATGCTAGGCTAATCTCAAGGCTAAGGGATGAACCTCTTGATGAATTTTGTTATTTAATTCGTTTATAATTCAAGTGAAATTGGTTTTTAATATTGAATTGTGATTGTGTTGATTAATTTCTTAGATTGGATAAGGAATTGATCTGTAAAATTGATTGATCTATTATAAACTTCAGGTACAATAGATGCTTTTGATTCCCAACAATCAATTGCCTAGATCTTCATGAGAGATCAATCTATCACGATTCATATATCTTGTTGGATGTTTATGATTGGATTTATAGAGTTATTTTTCGATTAGAACGGATTGGAATCCGATTCTAGTTGAGTTATCATCTTAAAACGAATTAGTTTCAGAAATTAAGTGGGGATTCCTGGATCCTTAGTTGTGTTTTTAATCATTGTTTAAACCTTCTTTTCTACTTCATTGGATTCAAACACAGACAACTCGTTTAGTTCTATTTGTGTTCTTAACCACAAATCCCTATGGAACGATCTCGGTCTTACTCTTACCAAGTTATTACTGCATCGCAGCCCTGCACTTGGGGTTGTCAACCCTTGGGTTTGATCAAGTTTTTGGTGCCATTATCGGAGATTTCAATGCATTGGGAATATATTAGGTTTAGATTAGGGTTTAGTTTTTGAATTTTTGTTCTAACTTGGGGTTTGTTTAGTTTTAGGGTTTTAAATTCCAGGATTTCTAGTTCCATGTTTTTATAGATTTTTTTCTCTAGATACTAACATTGCTTCGGCCTTCTGTTTTGTAAGATCTTTTAACCCTAGTTCTTCTAATCCAATAACTTCATCTCTCTTCTTCTAATTACTTTTTAGTCAGTTAAATTGCCGTAGGATTTTTATTTCGCTGTAAAAATTTTGATTTTGTTAGGTTAGGTTTAGAATTTAGTTTATGTGTGTGTGGTTCATGCCCAAGTGGATTCGTGATCACACACAACGGCTTTTAAGCGAATGAGGTTTAGTCGATGGGCTTTCCATCCATCGATGAGTTAGAAAATACCTAAATACTCCTAAACCATCTGAAAACATGGCCGCGAATGCGCCAAACATGGAGAACAAGAGTAGAATTTTTTATGAGTATGTTGAGCATAATATGCCGCCAGCTAGGATGGTACACGACGAGAATGAGGCACGCTACGTCCCTCTAGTTAGAACTTCATGGGATTACCTACAACTGGCTAGAACAATCACACCATCGTGTATTATTTTTCCGGTTAATATGGCTAATCTAGAGGTTAAACCGAGGGTGATCCATCTACTTCCCAAGTTTCATGGGCTTGATTCCAAAATTCCACACTTGCGCCTCAAAGAATTCGACGAGATAGTGGCGACAGTGCACTATAACGTCTCCCAAGACATAATCAAACTTAAATTATTTCCCTTCTCTTTGAAAGAGATGACCAAGTCATTGCTCCACTCCTTAAGGCCGCGATTTATAGGGACATGCGCTAAGATGACCTGGGAGTTCCTTAAAAAGTTCTTCCCGGTTCATAAGACAAATACATTGAGGCATGCCATCATGAACTTCTCTCAAAAAGAAGATGAAACTTTTTCCAATGTTGGGAGAGATTGAAGAACCTTCTACTCGCTTGCCCACACCATGGTTACGAAATATGGCGTGTGATTAGCTTCTCCTACAACAAATTAAGCTCAAACATGCACTAATTTGTACAGATGATGTGCAATGGCGAGTTTTTGAACAAGGATCAGGATGTGGTGTGGGATTACTTCAATATGTTGGTTGAAAACGCACAATCATGGGATGCCTCCAAATCTAGTGCCAAGCCTACATCTAAAGAGAAATGGGAAATATATGTCATTAAAGAGGAGGACCATGTTGATGCAAAGATCGCAAGTCGCACCCAAAAAGTTGAGGCCATGGAACTAAGGAAAGTAGAAGCAATCCAACGACCGAGCAAAGCTGTTAAAAGTGTGTGTGGTATTTGTGAGACTAATGCACACTTAACAAAGGATTGCCCGACAATCCCCACTTTTCAAGAGGTGTTGCAAGCACAAGCAAATGCCATAAACGCTTATCAACGTCCGTTCAGTTCGCTGAATTCCAACAAGTACAATCCAAGTTGGCGGAATCATCCCAATTTCAGTTGGAAGAATGGACCAATTGCTAATGCTAGCACTCCTCCCCAAGGGCCTCCTCTCGTGCCTCAAAGCACATCATATGTGCCACCACCAAAGAAGACCCTTGAGGACGCTCTGCAAGCATTTATGCAAGGCCAAATGCAATTCAACCAAAACACCATGCAAGCCATCACCGAGCTTAAAACGTCAGTTGCTAAGATTGAATCACACTTAAGTGTTGGGGAGAAATAGGACCTTTCCAACCCAACCTCAACCTAACCCAAAAAGACAATTTGAAGTGAGTCATTCTAATCATCCCAACCCACATGTTGAGAAAGCTAAGTCCATCACCACTCTTAGAAGTGGAAAAACAATTGATAAAACTATTCCGACGAATGTTGAAAAACCTAAGGACTCAAAGCAACTTAAGAGTAATGATGAACCTAGCAAGGAGCTGGAGCATTAGTACAAGCCTTTGGCCCCATTTCTCCAACGCCTTCTTTCATCAAAGTGGTCGATTGACAATCGAGACATTTTAGAGGTTTTCCAACAAGTCAAGATCAGCATTCCATTATTGGACGCTATTAAACAAATTCCCTCACATGCCAAGTTTCTGAAGGACCTATGTATGGTAAAGCGCGAGTTGAATGTACAAAGGGCAGCCTTCCTGACAGAACTAGTGTTATTATTAAACAAAACACTCCCCCTGAGGACCAAGAGAAAACCACTTTTACATGCCCCTTTGGCACCTTTGCTTACAAAAGGTCGTCATTCAGTCTATGAAATGCCCCCGCCACATTCCATAGATGCATGCTCAACATATTCTCTGACATGGTGGGGCATTTCTTGAAGTTTTCATGGACGACTTCTTAGTTTTTTATTGTCCATTTGATGGGTGCTTAGATCACTTAAAACTGGTCCTAACCCAATGTGAAGGGGAAAAAAAACTCATATTGAATTGAGAGAAGTGTCATTTCATGGATCAAAAAGGAATTGTCCTTGGACATATCATCTCATCCAGTGGAATTGAGGTAGACAAGGCTAAAATTGATATAATCGCTAATCTACCACCACCCAAGAGCATACGAGATGTGCGATCCTTTTTAGGACACAGGATTTTAGAAGAGATTCATAAAGGACTTCAGCCATATTTCTCGTCCTTTGTGTAATCAAAGGGAAACACCATTCGAGTGGGCGATGATTGCCGAGAAGCTTTTACCAAGCTTAAGGGCATGTTGACAAGCGCACCTATCATGCAGTCACCCGATTGGTCTATTCCTTTTGAAATTAGGTGGGACGCAAGTGACCATGTAGTTGAGGCAATGTTAGGCCAAAGAAAAGAGAAGAAGCCCTGTGTGATTTATTACACAAGTAGAATGCTAAACAGTGCCCAAGTCAATTACTCTACTACGGAAATGAAACTCCTAGCCATAGTATTCGCTTTGGACAAGTTCAAATCCTACTTGATCAGATTTAAAATCATTATTTTTCCTGACCATGTGGCGCTCAAGTATCTTCTCGCCAAAAAGGATGTTAAGCCTCGTTTGTTGAGATGGATCCTCCTACTCTTAAGAGTTTGATCTAGAAATATGAGATAAGAAAGGAGTATAAAACATAGTGACTGACCATCTCTCCCACCTTGTTCTCTCTTATATGGAAATGACACCTATTAAGGACACATTCCCGGATGAACAATTGTTTTCAATCTCTTGTCTACCTAGGTATGCCGATATTGTAAACTATCTTGTCACAGGTGCAATTTCTACTCATTGGACTGTGCAAGATAAAAAGAATTTTTCATCAAGGTACGTAGCTTCTTCTGGAAAGATCCATTTTTGTTCAAATATGAGATGTGTTCCCAATCATGAACAATCTAGCGTAATCTCCTTTTTGTCCCTTCCATGCATGTGGTGGACATTTTTTGGCAAAGAAAACCACTGCAAAAATTTTGCAGTGTGGTTTTTATTGGCCAACCATGTTTAAGGACACCCATGCATTTTGTAAATCATGCAAGCGATGGTAGAAACTAGGTGGAATATCTCGTTGAAACATGATGCCTTCGAACCCAATTTTGATCAGTGAAGTATTAGATTGTTGGGGCATCGATTTCATGGGACCATCCCCTCTATCGTTTGGACATCTCTATATCCTTTTAGCCGTTGATTATGTTTTAATGAGAGTAGAGGTTGTCCCATGTAGAACCAATGATCATTGAACGGTTCTACGGTTTTTAAAGGAAAGCATCTTGTCTAGATTTGGAACGTCTAGAGCTATCATTAGTGATGGAGGCTCTCACTTTTGTAATAGACATTTTGAGGCATTAATTAAGAAATACGGCATTACACACAAAGTGAGTACCCCCTTCACCCACAAACAAGCGGCCAAGCTAAGATATCGAATAAGGAAATAAAACATATCTTGGAAAAAATTGTAAATCCAAATCGCAAGGAATGGTCTCTCTCGATTGTCCGATGCATTATGGACTTACCTTGCAGCTTATAAATCCCCCTATTGGTATGTCCCCTTATAGACTTGTCTATGAGACAGCTTGTCATTTGCCTGTGGAGTTGGAACATAAAGCATATTGGGCAATAAAGATATCCAACTTCAACCTAGACAAAGCTAGCTCCCTGTGCAAACTTCAAATCAATGAGTTAGAGGAGATCAGGAATGAGGCATATGAGAATTCCCGAATCTACAAGGAACGAAGGAAGGTATTCCATGACAAGAATATCCTTCAGAAAAATTTTGAACCAAATCAAAAAATTCTCTTGTACAATTCGAGATTACCTTTATTTCTAGGTAAATGAAGTACCCGATGGATCAGCCCTTTCGTTATTAAAATGTTTATCCTCAAGGGGCTAAGGAAATTGAATACCAAGTGAACGGTAATATGTTTAAAGTGAATGGTCAGAGATTAAAGCCATTTGTTGAGAAGTTTTTTTCGAATGATGTATCCATACCACTGGAAGATCCAGTGCATCAGGATTGATCTCCTAGTGTTATGGAGATCCATTTTACCTTGCTTTCTTAGGATATTTCTTTAGTAGAATAGGTTGTTTTCTTTTGTTTAGTAGTTTTAGTTGCAGAGAATCGACCGAGAAATTCGCAATAGTGTGTAATCGTTCTCTCAAGTACTCTTTCACCCACTCCTCTTTTATCTTTTTATTGCTCTCATGTTGTTGTTATTACATATCTTTCTAACATTGAGGACAATGTATCATTTAGGTTGGGGGGTGGGGTTTCCTTTGGAAAAAATCTTCAAAATGATGTTGAATTGTGCTGATTTTTTGAAAAAAAAAAAAAAATTTCAGAAGTTTGATTTTTATGAATTCAAGTAATCTTAAAATAGCTAGAATATAGATTGAAGATGCACCTCGTCTTGAGAATTTTTGAAGCTTTAGATCTAGTTGTTTAGTAGATTTCAAAATTGAGTTCGGTTACTAATTTTCAGTTGAAAAATTGTAAACATTGGTGAGTCGTGTAATTCACTTTTCACATCTAGCTTACACTTTTAGTGTTAAGTTTGATATGGTGATGTGTACTTCGTGGTTATCTAAGGTGTTCAGAACCAAGCATGATCAACCTTGACTGTTTTTAAAAGAGAGAGAGAGAGAGAGAGAGAGAGAGAGAGAGAGAGAGAGTTAAGAACCAATTAAAAAATAGGAATATCGAAAAGGGCTGCCTATTGAATAAAAAGTAAATAAAAGTTGTCCAGAAAAGAATGAAAAAAAAAAAAAGTATGAAAGATATGGACAATAAAAAGAACTGGAAAAAAGAAAAAAAAAAAAAAAAAAAAAAAGATAATAGTGTGAAAGTCGTCGATAAAAAAAATTGAAAAACTAAGAATTTTTATAGGAAGGGTTGATTCAACGGCTTTGGTTTATATATCCGATGAAGAAGCAATCATGTGTGAATGGTTATAGGACAGGTGGCGAGAGGAGGAGCAGAGGAGTTCGAGTAGTGGAGAACAGTTATAGCAACCGTCAGAACATGGGAAGGATCTAGATGGTTGGATCAAGGATATAAATAGTAGAGGATTTCAACAAGAAAAATCGTCTCATACCAACCCAAACAAACCAAATCTATCTTTCAATTATCCTGTCAATTTACCAATGAAATTACATTCCATAGTGTAATCCTTTACTTTTCCTGTCAAGCAAGTTACATTTCTTAGTGTAATCTTTACTTTTTAGCATGTTGTTTTACATTTCATAGTGTAATCTGTAGCGGTAACCAAGTATCCGGTAATCTTTAGCTGCAATTTGAGTCTAAGCTTGTGCATTGGATTCAGTTCATCCATCGGAAAGATGTTCCGCAGTTGTTCTTCGAGACTGACCGTAAGAATCTCTTTTCCCATTTCATTTTATCTATAATGAAAAGTACTTTCATACAAAAGGCAAAGGTGCAACCCATGATCAGAGGACGAACCCCACCCTTTGAATATCGCCTGATCTAATTTTACACATTAAGCGAGTGGCTGAATAGGCTACCGATCTCACCAGATCTCAGCCATACACTACATGTCTGCCTAGCTTGGCGCTTGGGGTCATTGTTGTTCGGTTTGAATTGAAGCCACGATTTCAATTTTGGCACGCTCGCGCACCCAGTGTCGAAAACAGCAACAACACATGTAAGATTATCTTGACCATATAGTAAATGGGCACTTACATGTACGGCCGATAACTTTTGTTATTTTATAATTGTGGAAATCTCACATTGTTAGGTTTTGAAACTAAAATTCATTTTGGAAGAAGGATTTCCAAAACCGTCATTCGATCTCTCTCCCTCTCTCGCAAATCCCAACACCTTAGCAAATCCAAGTTTCTGCCACGGAATTTCATCAACAGGGAGTTTCAATTTGGGTGAGAAGTAGAGAATGATTTGATGAGGATATGTGAAGAAGAGATGAGAATATTGAGAGAGAAGGAGGAGAATTTGGGAGAGATGATGTGTTTGGCTTGCTTGCCCTAACACATAATATTTTATTATGATAAAGCATACAGTACACTGCAGGAGAACAGGAAAGTGTGCACATGCACTTACACGAAAAAGGCCCACTAACCACACACAATACACAATACAATACACTAGCATTCTCTATACTCCCCCTCAAGTTGGAGCATAGATGTTGATCATGCCCAACTTGTCACAAACACGATGAAGAGCATCTCGACTCAAGGACTTTGTAAGAACATCAGCAAGTTGATCACCAAATCGAACAAAAGGAGTGACGATTTCCTTAGAAGCGACTTTCTCCTGAATAAAGTGACAGTCGACCTCAATATGCTTGGTTCGCTCGTGGAAAACTGGGTTACGAGCAATATGGATGGCCGCTTGATTGTCACAGTGAAGAAGAATAGGACCCGAAGGAGGATAGCCAAGTTCTTCAAGAAGATTGCGAAGCCACACGAGTTCACACGTCACATGAGCCATAGCACGATATTCTGCTTCAGCCGAGGACCGAGCAACAACTGGCTGCTTTTTGCTCTTCCAGGTTATAAGATTGCCACCTAGGAAGGTACAGAAGCCGGATGTAGAGCGGCGATAAAAAGTACTACCTGCACAATCAGCATCAGAATAGCCAGAAAGATGAAGATGACCATACAACTGAAAGCGGAGGCCAAGACCCGGGGCTGATTTTAAATACCGAAGTATACAGTAGACAGCCGTGAGATGAGAAGTACGGGGAGCTTGCATGAATTGGCTAACAACCCCCACCGCAAATGAGAGATCTGGGCGAGTAATAGTCAGGTAAATAAGCCGGCCTACAAGTTGTTGATACATCTCAAGATCAGTAAGGAGAGCACCATCATCTGGTCGAAGCTTCTGTGAAGTATCCATGGGAGTGGTAGCAGGCTTGCACCCTAATATGCCGATCTCCATGAGAAGATCAAGCGCATATTTTCGTTGTGACAAGACCAATTTGGATGATGAGAGAGCAACTTCAATTCCGAGGAAGTAGCGAAGAGGACTAAGATCCTTGATCTCAAACTTGGTCTTCAAAAAATCTTTGACCTCCCTCATTCCAGCAAAATCACTACTAGACAAAACAATATCATCCACATAGACAATGAGAACCATGATGCCTGTCGATCGACGACATATAAAGAGAGAATGATCGGCATGACTACGAACAAAGCCAAACTCCAAGAGAGCCTGACTAAATTTTTTGAACCATGCACGTGGAGATTATTTGAGTCCATAAAGAGCCTTCTTCAACCGACATACAAGTGCAGGGTTGTAAGAAGCAACAAAGCCAAGAGGTTGATGCATGTAAACTTCCTCTGCAAGATCCCATGGAGAAATGCATTCTTAACATCAAGCTGAAACAAGGGCCATGATAAATTAACGGCCAAGGAGAGCACAACGCGAATGGAATTAAGCTTAACCACCGGAGAGAATGTCTCAAAGTAATCCACACCATGAGTCTGTGTGTAACCTTTAGCAACAAGATGGGCTTTATAGCGATCAATTGAGCCATCTAGAAGAAACTTGATTGTATAAACCCATCAACAGCCAACAGGTTTATGGCCTACAGGAAGTGGAACAAGATCCCAAGTATGATTCTTCTCAAGAGCATACATATCTTCCATCATCGCCTTTGTCCAATCAAGAGCATGTGAGAGGGATCTAGGAATAGTCTATGATGAAAGGGAAGCTACAAACGACTAAAAAGACGGTAAAAGATGATCATATGAAACGAAATTACTAATAGGGTGTTGAGTACAAGATCGTGACCCTTTACGCAAGGCAATGGGAAAATCTAAACTCGAGTTAGGAGAGTCACCTAAACCAACATCCAAATGAGCGGAAGGGTGGATGGCTGAGCTTGTGAAGATTTATCTCAACGATAATACACCCGCAAAGGCTTAGGCTCACCCATATCACCAACAGGATGCTGAATAGAGGGGAGAGGAGTTTTCCCATGATCACTAGTGGAAAGAGGATAAGAGTCATACTCCCCCTGACTTGCAAGAGGATCACAAAGGGAACGGCCTGGAGAGGAGAAAAGAAAGATCCTCAAAGAAGATGACATCGGCAGAGACATATTTCTTGCGAGTCAATGGGTCAAAGCATTTATACCCTTTCTGACTCCGAGTATACCCTATAAAGACACATTTAATCGCCCTGGGGCTAAGTTTATCATTACTCTCATCCAAAATTTGAACAAAGCATGTACAACCAAAAACTTTAGGTGGTAGAGGAAATGGATTATCATGAGGATACAATATAGTAAATGAAGATTTGTAAGACAGAATACGTGAGGGTATACGATTAATAAGAAAAGTAGCAGTTAAAAGAGCATCACCCCAAAAATGTTTGGGTAGATGCATACCAAGCAGAAGGGTGCGAGCAACTTCAAGAAGATGACGATTCTTTCGTTCTGCAATACCATTTTGTTGAGGAGTGCGAACACATGACGTCCTAGACAAAATACCATGTTCCTGCAAGAAGGACAGAAGGGCAGTAGACATGTATTCTCCCCCATTATCAGAATGGAGGGATTTGATGGAACAATGAAATTGAGTGCATACTTCATGATAAAACACTTTAAACGCATCAAACACTTCACTTTTAGATTTCAAAAGATAAATCCAAGTCATGCGGGAATAATCATCATTAAAGGTAACAAATATCTAAATCCAAAAGTCGAGGTAATCGGAGCTGGTCCCCAGACATCCGAGTGAACCAGAAGAAAAGGTTGAGATTTCCTCCCAAAAGAACTAGGAGAAAACGTAGCACGATGATGTTTAGACAATTCACAAATATCACAGCATAATGGTTTAGTGACAGACAAGGAGGGAAACAAAAGTCTCAATCTAGCAATGGATAGGTAGCCTAAGCGGCAATGCCACCGAGTCATGGACTGTCAATCTAGAGAAAGGGTACTAAAAGCAGCAACAGATGTATCATCGAGAAGATAAACGCCTCCTCGCTCATGCCCCCCACCAATCACTCTCTTCGTCTGTAGGTCCTGAAACAAACAATAAGAAGGAAAGAAGGTGATGGAATAATTGAGTGATTTAGTAAGAGAGCTAACAGACAATAAGTTTAATGGAAAACGAGGGACATGCAATACGGAGGACAGACAAGGAAGAAGAGGGATGGAACCAATCCCAGAGATGGGAGATTGGGTTCCATCTGCAACTGTGACATACTGAGTGGGAGAAGGAGAATAAGAAGAAAAGAATTGCAACTTACCAGTCATATGGGAGGAAGCTCCAGAGTCGATGACCCAGGAGGTAGGAGAGGATGACGCAAGAAGGACAGTACCTGACTGGGCCGAAGTTGCGTGAGAAGGTTCAGGAATATCCCGAATGTGAAGCCGCATAAGGGCATCATATGCCGCCTGAGAAATGATAAGAGACTCCCCTGAAGTAGCCTGCTCAGCTGTCATAGTGGAAGACTGTCTCAGAAGCAACAGTGGAAGCAACAGAAGCAGTGGCATACGTAGGACGACCATGTAGCTATCAGCAATAATCAACAGTGTGATTAGTTCCACCGCAATGTGAACGAATGCGGAAACCATCACGTCCTCGTCCACATCCACCACGACTACGAAGACTACGACCGCCAAGACTGCGATCTCCCTCGTGGCCTCTACCACGACCACCAAAACCAGAAATGCGTCCTGAGCTCAAGGATGGTACCCGAAGACTAAGGGAGGACTGATCACCAGCAAGATGTGTCGAACGGCCAGGTGGCACAAATGAATGAGAAGAAAGAGTGGAGACCATAGCACGCTGACACATGGCATAGACTGTCGTCAATGGGGGAAGAGGATCCTACATAACAACCTGATCGCGAACGTGAAGATAATCAGAACTCAACCCAGCGAGGAACTGCATGATACGAGTATCATCCCGTTGCTTATGAGCATGTTCATGATCCTCTTTACATTTGGAAGGAAGAGGCTGATACATATCCAACTCTCCACATACCCCGAAGCGTCGAATAGTAGTCTTTTAAGGATCTGGAGTTCTGTTGAAACCGACCAATTTCTTGAATAAGCTGGAATACTCGTGAAAAATTCTGAGATTCCAAGAACATATCATGAAGCGTATCCTAAATGCCTTTAGCCGAGGATAAAAACATCACTGAGTGGCTAATCGAGGAATCCACGCTATTCAACAACCATGCAATAACTTGATAATTCTCCTTTGTCCAAGACTTATAGGTAACATCTGTAGAGCTTGGGGGATCATCCAAAATATACGACAACTTGTCACGGGCTCCTAAAAATACTTTTACAGATTGTGCGCATTGAAGATAGTTATCACCATTCAACTTAATGGAGGTAATCTGCAAGGGGTTGGATTCAAGAGAACCTATGCCAAGAGATAAGGGCCCTTCGTCAACCATAGTAGAGTCCAAGAGAAATAAACCTATGCCAAGAGACCCCCTATGCCAAGAAAGACTAATTCAAACAACTCTTATCTCACTCAATCATTCAAGATAACAAGAGATAAACCTCAAACAAATATCAATCATCCAAAAAACCATGAAATGCAGTCACAAAGGGCCTGACCGAGTGAAAAACGGCCCAGCCGCACGCCCGTTTGAGGTTAAAAATCTCTTAAACATTGATCTTAAATTATAAAAAAAAAAATCCACCATGGATAGCTTGGGAGAAAGATTTCGGTTCATTTTGAGCAAAGAAACCAAAGAAAAGCTTACCAATTTGAGGTAGATCGAAGAAAAACGAAATCTGGGACCGATTTTCCAATTTCTCTATTTCGCTCAAAATACCATGAAATGAGGTCCAATAAATTCTGAAAAAATCATGACAAATCTTCTAAAATCAAGATCTATCAAACCCCTAAACTTTTAGCTCAAACGGAGTCCATGCATCCGTACAACGCTGACATTAGCCATACGGCTGCTGACGTCAGCAAGGTGACGTGTCGCCTCTCAACCTGTTGGATGCGAAATGCCTGGATCTTTGCTTTGATACCAAGTAGAGAATGATTTGATGAGGATAATGTGAAGAAGAGATGAGAATATTGAGAGAGGAGGAGAAGAGTTTGGGAGAGATGATGTGTTTGGCTTGCTTGCCCTAACACATAATATTTTATTATGATAAAGCATATAGTACACTACAGGAGAATAGGGAAGTGTGCACATGCACTTACACGAAAAAGGCCCACTAACCACACACAATACACAATACAATACACTAGCATTCTCTATATGAGTTTCTTCTTTTCCCTAGAAAATTTCCGTGTGTTTTTTGTTAAATGATATGCTGATTTTTCCGACTATCTGTAGGCTTGGATCGTCATTCTTGAGGTTTTTCGGCCGTTTTCAGCGTCTTTTGGTGTAGTATGGTTTTTTGTTGCTTAAGACTGCAATCTTGCTTTTCCATTACTGTCATCTAGTTGAACAGTGGTGATTAGGGTTTGAAATGGCATTTAGTAAAAGATCTTTGTTGAGGGTTTTAATTCTTTTCCCCTTCCATTTTCGCCTCTTTTCTCTTGGAATCTATTTCTGTGAAATCTTGACGAAGATGTTTCCACAGCAATGGTCATCTCCATGCGAAAATTAGTGCACTCACGAATACGAAGCTCTTATGCAAATTCCATGGAGAGTTTTTTGCAAAGGCTGCAATTTTGAGAAATTTGTATTTTGTTTATATTGGAATATTCTGTGTTTTTAAGATTTTGAGTTCTTTCTTGGAAATTTCATGTTCAGCTTGAACAGAACATTAGTTTGCATCTTTTAATACTCATTTTATACATTAATGTTTGATTGCATATTTTTTTTGTCCAATTTTACTATTTGATTTTGGGACTTTTCTGGCTCCAGAAAATTATGAAAAATCATTTTTTTAATGTATTTCTGTTTTAATGGTTGAATATGATGTGTTAATCATAGTAGAACATATGAATGTGCATTTAACATATTATGCTACTGATTTTTTATTTTTTATTTTTTCGGATTAGTGACTTTATGCTTATATTTTCTTATTTTGGACAGGTTTTGGAGCTCCTTAGGGTTTAGAACATAATTTCTCCTTTGTTAATTAGATTCAAAAGTTCGAACTTTATTTTATTAATATATTTACATTAAGTTTCGAGATTTAAATTAATTAATTCATTCTCCTATAAAAAGTAAAAACTATATATAAACTTAGAGAATCGAGTAGACTCTTAAATAGGTCATATCTACCAAAGAAAATGTCTGGGTTTGGCCAACAAGTGGGGATATTGGATGGCAACATTGTCAGAGGGTAGGTGGTACTGGGCATCAAATGAAGCACAACTATTATGAGAGACTAATAACTGGTAGAATTACCCATCTCAAACAACATTTGGCACATCAAAAGGATCAAGTTGCGGGGATATACTAGAGTACCAAAAGAGATAATGATCTTAATGCAATCCAGTTTGGATGAGTCGATGGGTAAACGTGTTGATGGACAGAAGAAGAAAGATAAGATTTTGGAAGCGGCCCGACATGAGGTGTTTGGTCTTGAATATATGGGTGTTCGTGATGAAGATATTATTGATTCTGATGAAAACTCAGATCGGGAAGTAACTATAGTTAGGAGAGAGAGCTTGCGTCTTGCTCGTGAAGAAGAAGAACGTCAGTGCATGGTTGGCACGAGGGGGTCTATACGTGATACAAGGGGAGGCAGTGGGAGTTGGAGTGGGAGTGGGAGTGCGGTTGGCAGTGCAACTATATCTGTAAGTGGGGGTGGGGGTGGGGGTAGGTTGGGTGGATTACGACGTATGTTTGGGAGCCGGTGGGAGGCATCTTCACGTGATGCCCCTGTACATTTGGACAAATAAGTAAATGAGCCCAGGAGACCCTCTATTGATCCAATCCTGTTTAGGAAAGAATCGACTAAACAAAAGAAGATAAAACAAATGTGGAGTAGAACTTCCATTGAGAAGCTAGGTAGGGCAGCAGCCAATTATTACATGCCAACATACCTCCTAAAGCGGCCAATTCTCCATATTGGCAAGTAGTAATTGATGCAGCAGCAAAAGCAGGTAAATGAATTAAAGCTCCCACGGCTAGGGATATTAGGGGGAAATGGACAGATGCAGAGTATGCGGATGTGAAAGCATATGTGGCTACCTTTAAACCCATATGGCAAGCCAGAGGATGCACGATCATGTGCGATGGTTGGACTAGCCCAACCAGACACATCATGATCAACTTCATGGTGTACTGCCACTTGGGAAATGTGTACCATAAGTCAATTGATGCCTCGGCCGAAATAAAAAATTCTAATTATATTTTTCCCCTAATGGATAAAATGGTGAATGAGATTGGAGAGGAGAATGTGGTGCAGATTGTGACAAATAACAAAGCATCATATAAGGCTGCAGGACATAAGTTGATGATAAATAGATCACATATATTTTGGTCACTATGTGCTGCCCATTGTATTGATCTTATATTGGAAGTTATTGGGAAGAAGAAGAGTATTAGGGAAATGGTCGAAAGGGGAAGACAAGTGACGACATTTATTTACAACCATAATCAAGTAGTTGCAATAATGAGAAAGTTCACGAAGGGAAGAGAGTTGTTGAGGCCTACAGCGGCTAGTTTCGCAACAAACTTCATAGGCTTGGAGAGTTTATACCAGCATAGGGGAGACTTGAGTGAGATGTTCGCTTCCCGAGATTGGCTCAACACAAAAACACGGGAAGAAGACGTAAGGGACACCGGTTGAAGTTGTGAACAACATACGAGACAACATATTTTGCAGGAAGGTCAAGAGAAGCTCCTAAAGGTGATAGAGCCACTAATGAGGGTACTCCATCTTATTAAAACCGACGAAGCACCTACCATGGGCTTCTTCTACAATATCATGAATAAGGTGAAGCTGGCAATTCAACGTGATTGTACAAGCTAAGAGTCTTATTGGAAAATGATCGACAAGAGATGGACAACACAACTCCATCATGATCTTCATGCAGCAGGTTACTACCTAAATCCTAGGTACAAATATACCTAATCATTTGTGATTAAGAGACTAGAGCCTGAATTAGATATGCAAATAAATACGTTGAATGAATTAGATACATTTGAAAATTGCCAAGGCAGCTGTGGAGAAGCTCTTACACGGCATGCAGTATTTAGGTTGCAACCGGCCGAATAGTGGATGAATTTCAGAGAGAGTATGAAGGCTCTCCAAAATTTTGCAGTAAAAGTTTTAAGCCAGACAACATCTTCTTCTGGCTGCAAAAGGAATTGGAGTTGTTTTGTACTTGTTCATTCAAAGAATAGGAATAGATTGCAAACTAGGACGTTGGATAGACTTGTCTTCATGCACTACAACTAGAGCAGGGCAATCCTGACCCGATCCGAACCAATCTGACAGCCTGGATCGGTACGGATCGAGTAGGGCAATCCAGATCCGAAAGCTGTTCGGGTCGAGTTCGGATCTATACCAATCCAATCCGATCCGATCCAAAATCCGATCCAATTGGATCCGATCCGGACCAGGTTTAGGTGCATTTATATCTGGCCATGAGTATGATGTGCAGTGCTCTATCAAAGTATTACTGTTGAAGAGGGAGAAAGATGGGTAGATAGAACAGACAGCGACAGAGGACCATTCTCTCCTCTGCCTATAAATAACCCTTTCCGCAGCTTAGCTCTTTTTTTCTCTCCTCTGCTCCCTTTTAAATCCTGTTCTCCTTCAAATTCCTTACAAATTGACGGAATCTGACCGTTGGTTAGGTTGAAGCAGCTCGTTTCCGCAGTTAGATCTTCCGAAGGTGAGTTTTCTTGTTCAGATCTGTGGAACATCTCTTCTTTTCCCTCATTTTGCTGTTGTTTTCATGAGATCCGGTTCTATTTCGAAAGCTACAGCGTTTTGGAGGAATTTCATGTCGAAATGAAGGAATTTGTGGCTTTCTTTTGGGAATTTTGAATGTTTCTGACTAAGTTCTTTCTTGTGGGATGTCGGTTGGACATAATGACTCTTTTGCCCTTCCATGTGATGGCCGGTGCAAGCTGCGAATGCACGTGGGAGAGATGTAAAGGTGAGGACGTGAGGGTAGTTTGGGTAGAGGTTACTTGCCTTTTGAGGTAGATCAGATCTGAGGATTTCTCAGATCCATCTCAATGGACGGTAAAGCTACCCTCCATTGACTGCAAATAGCCAACATGTCATCTATATACATCATCCGATCCATTGAAACAATTGGTCCCACAATGATGATCACTAAGAAAAAATTTAAATCTAGATCGATCCGAACCATGCCCAATCCGATCCGACTCAATTTTCTTGACCGAGTCGGACTCGAATCGGATCAGGCCATGTACATTTCAGATCGGTTCGAGTCAAGTGACCCGAACTCAGTCTCGGATCGGATCGAGTTCGGATCAGGCCACTGAGATTTTGAATCGGATTGGGTCCAGGATCGGATCAGGTTGGACCCAATCCGATCCAACTCAGACCGATGCCCAGCTCTACAGAGAAACCTCAAATCCATCGGTTACGTATCGGCTACGGCCAATACGTAACGGTAACGGTACGCACCGTTACCCGATTCGGGGCCGTATCGGCCGATACCAATTTTTGTACCCGTATCGGCCGATACGGGCCCGATACGGGCGTAACGGTCACCCGTAACGGTCAGCCCCGTAACGGTCGAAAAACGGCCATTTTTTTTTGCATTTTAAGGTCCGTTTTTGATGTTTTTTCGAAACTTCTTGCTTCCAAACTCCTTCTCACTCCTTCTACTGCTAATTTCGACCAACCTTGGCTGGATATTTGAGGAAAAAACACATTATATTGGCGGATTTTGTTGAATCAAAGCTTGGTGGGCCATTTTTCATAAATTTATCAAAAATAGGTATTTATACTTTTTTTAATATGTTTTGCTGTTTTAATTATCTCATATGATGTGTTAATCATAGTAGAACATGTTAATATCCATTTTACAGATTTGGGGTGCCATTTAATATTTTTTTAATATTTTTTTCTATTTACGCATGAATTTTGCCCCTTTTTTTTAAAATTCAAAAAATCAATTTTTAATGATTGTTTTGCTGTTTTAATCACTCCATATGATGTGTTAATCATAGTAGAACATGTTAATGTGCATTTTACAGATTTGGGGACCCATTTTATATTTTTAAATATTTTTTCTATTTACGCATGAATTTTGCCCCTTTTTTTTAAATTCAAAAAATCAATTTTTAATGATTGTTTTGCTGTTTTAATCACTCCATATGATGTGTTAATCATAGTAGAACATGTTAATGTGCATTTTACAGATTTGGGGTCCCATTTTATATTTTTTAAATATTTTTTTCTATTTACGCATGAATTTTGCCCCTTTTTTTTAAAATTCGAAAAATCAATTTTTAATGATTGTTTTGCTGTTTTAATCACTCCATATGATGTGTTAATCATAGTAGAACATGTTAATGTGCATTTTACAGATTTGGGGTCCCATTTTATATTTTTTAATTATTTTTTCTATTTACGCATGAATTTTGCCCCTTTTTTTTAAAATTCGAAAAATCAATTTTTAATGATTGTTTTGCTGTTTTAATCACTCCATATGATGTGTTAATCATAGTAGAACATGTTAATGTGCATTTTACAGATTTGGGGTCCCATTTTATATTTTTTAAATATTTTTTTCTATTTACGCATGAATTTTGCCCCTTTTTTTTTAAATTCGAAAAATCAATTTTTAATGGTTGTATTACTGTTTTAATCATGCCATATGATGTGTTAATCATGGTAGAATATGTTAATGTGCATTTTACAGATTTGGGGTGTCATTTTATAATTTTTTTCTATTTTCGAATTAGTGACTTTATGTTTTTATTTGCTTATATTGGACAGGTTTTGCCTTGGAGCTTCTTAGGGTTTAGTTAGAATATAAAATCATCTTTATTAACATAGGTCATACACAGATACACTCATACTCAAATCTAATTATCTAGTGTCTACCTAAGCCTAAAGAAATGTCTGGATCTGGCCAACAACAAGTGATGATATTGGATGGCAACATTGTGAGAGGGTTGGTGGTACTAGGCACCAAATGAAGTGCAAGTATTGTGATAGACTAGTGACTGGTGGAATTACCCGTCTCAAACAACATTTGGCACATCGAAAGGGTCAAGTTGCGCCATGTAGTAGAGTACCGAAAGAGATAATGCTTTTAATGCAAGCTAGTCTGGATGAGTCGAAGGGTAAACGTGCTGCTGTACAAAAGAAGAAAGATGATATTTTGGATGCAGCTCGACAGGAAGTGTTTGGTCCTGAATATATGGGCATTCGTGATGAAGATATTATTGATTCTGACGAAGATTCAGATCGAGAACTTACTATAGCTAGGAGAGAGAGCTTGCGTCTAGCTCGTGAAGAGGAAGAACGTCGCCGCATGTTTGGCACGCATGGGTCAGTGCGTGATACGGGGGGGGAGTGGGAGTGGGAGTGGGAGTGCAACTGGAAGTGCAACTACTTCTGCAGGTGGGGTTTGGGGGGTAGGTTTGATGGGTTACGACGTATGTTTGGGAGCCAACGAGAGACATCTTCACGTGATGCCCCTATACATTTGGATGAAAAAGTAAATGAGCCTAAGAGACCCTCTATTGATCCAATTCTATTTAAGAAAGAATCAATTAAACAAAAGAAGATAAAATAAATGTGGAGTAGAACTTCCGTTGAGAAATTAGGTAGAGCGAAAAGTTATTTATACATGCCAACATACCTCCTAACGCAGCCAATTCTCCATATTGGCAGGTGGTAATTGATGCGGCAGCAGAAGCAGGTAAAGGCTCCCACAGCTAAGGAGATTAGGGGAAATGGACAGATGCAGAGTATGCGGATGTGAAAGCATACGTGGCTACCTTTAAACCTGTATGGCAAGCCAGAGGATGCACAATCATGTGTGATGGTTGGACTGGCCCAACCAGACGCAGCATGATCAACTTCATGGTATACTGCCACTTAGGAACTATATACCACAAGTCAATTGATGCCTCAGAGGCAACAAAAAATTCTACTTATATTAATGGACTAATGGATAAAGTTGTGGACGAGATTGGAGAGGAGAATATAGTGCAGATTGTGACAGATAATGAGGCAACATATAAGCTTGCAGGACATATGTTGATGGATAAGAGAAAACATCTTTTTGGGTCACCATGTGCTGCCCATTGTATTGATCTTATATTGGAAGATATTGGGAAGAAGAAGAATGTTAAGGAAATGGTCGAAAGGGCAAGGGAAGTGACGACGTTTATTTACAACCATAATCAAGTAGTTGCAATAATGAGAAAGTTTACGAAAGGACGAGAGTTGTTGAGGCCTGCGGCGACTAGATTCGCAACAAACTTTAGAGCATTAGAGAGTTTATTCTAGCATAGGGGAGAGTTGAGTGAGATGTTCGCTTCCCGAGAATGGCTCAACACAAAACATGGGAAGAAGACCTCACGAACACCGGTCGAAGTTGCGAACACCATACGGGACAACAAATATTGGAAGAAGGTCAAGGCGATCCTAAAGGTGATGGAGCCACTAATGAGGGTACTCCGTCTTGTTGAATCCGATGAAGCACCTACCATGGGCTTCCTATATGATGCCATGGATAAGGCAAAGCTTGCAATTCAACGTGATTGTAGAAGTTGGCAGACTTATTGGAAGATGATCGACAAGAGATGGACAAAACAACTCCATCACGATCTTCATGCAGCAGGTTACTACCTAAATCCTAGGTATAGATATGCCCAATCATTTGTTGCGGATGATGAAGTTCGTGTCGGGCTAAAAAATGTGATAAAGAGATTAGAGCCTAACTTAGATCTGCAAATAAAGGCATTGAATGAATTAGATACATTTGGAAATCGCCTTGGTAGCTTTGGAGATGCTCTTGTATAGCATGCAGTATCTAGATTGCAACCGGCCGAATGGTGGATTAATTTCGGAGAGAGTACGAAGGCTCTCCAAAAAATTGCAGTAAAAGTTTTGAGCCAGACAACATCTTCCTCTAGCTGCGAAAGGAATTAGAGTTGTTTTGCGCTCATTCATTCAAAGAATAGGAATAGATTGCAGACTAGAACATTAGATAGACTTGTCTTCATGCACTACAATATAAAACTAAGAATGCGACGACATCATAGGAGCATTACAGCTGCTGATGACGGAGACTACTGTCCAATAAACTTGGATAATATTTATGATGAGGATGACCCACTTCTACCTTGGTTGGAAACAAGGGAAAAACAAATTGAAGAGGATAGTGAAGAATTGGAAATTGATGACCCAGAAATACGCAGAGCGCAACAAGAGAGTCGTGCAGATGTGTTGGACCCAGTAAGAGGGGCAGCGTTTATGCCACGTACAGATACGGCTCAAGATCAACAAAAGAGTACGAGCAGTGGTAGCGTGACCGTGTCGGATGAAGACGATGACCCCCCTGCCCCTGGTGCTGGCACTTCTGGTGTTGCTCAGTGCCCTATACAGCCGTCTACAGATCACGATGTCGATGAACAGCGACGAGGTGGTACACGAGGTCGGACTTATGAGTGTACCGAGTCACGATACAGCCAGCAGGAGGTGGGTACATCTAGTGGTGCACCGGGTCCGAGAGGTTCGGAACATCAGCAGGCTCATGGTCTTGGTTATTATGATGGATATTCTTATGGTGAATTGAATTATGATGGTTATACTGAGCCTGTTCCATCACATTCATGTTGGAGTAGCCCTCCTGATCAATATCCATATGATTATAGATATCCAGATCCAAATCCAAGTTACTCATCACAGCAGACGCACTCTCAATCTCAAGATTCTCAACAGCCTGAGTATGGGCACCAGTATGGCTATTCGACGGGCACTGGTAGATATCCTTATTCCGGGTCAGAGTCGTTGCCTAGTCAGGATCAGTCATCCTCTAGTTTCGTTGATCTAGTATTTCCTTCTGGCACTGGATATTATGGATATGTAGCACCTACACCTATTGGACAGCCTCAGCCTGATGGTGACGATGACGATGATGTGGAGGTCGAGCAACCACAAAAAAGTAGATTTTCATTTTGGTGGTGACTTGTGATTGTGACTTGTGAGTATATATTTGTGTTAAGGTAAGTATTTGTTGCAGCAGACAGCTCACAACAGTATTATTGCAAGAAGCCATGCACACACTTGACACTGCCGAACTTGTATTTAAAATAGCTCCCCTGACAACCAATCAAGTAATCCTTAATCAAGTTGCAGGGGAGTATATCAGACACTACTAATTATTTTTTTTAATATTCTTGACTTGAGGATGGATGACAGGTCATAGACAGGAATTACACTATCACAGTCACGTGCATGGTGCACCACACTGCACAGGACCACAGGTATGTTCGAGAAATTCCTCAAAAATAATTGCAAACACCTGATGTAAGATATTTTCATTTTACATTCATTCTAATATATCTATCATTGATAGTAGATAGTTAGAAAATTAAATATATGATCAAATTCAGGTTATCTGGTTCATAAATTCATCAGACAGTCCGATACAACTTCTCACCAAAGAGTGGACCGTTACACCACCATAAACATGTTCCAATTTATAAATGAATGCATATTTGGAATGCTTAGAATATTCTGGATTTAATCCATATTTTTTCATATTTTTGGCAAAAAAATTTTGCGCCGTTACGCCCCCGATCGTTACGCCCCAATCCGATTCGACTTGGACCGATGCCCAGCTCTAACTACAACACGAGGCTAAGAATGCGACGACATCATGGGAGCATTACAGGCGCCAGTGACATGGACTACCATCGAATAAACTTGGACAATATTTCTGATGAGGACGACCCACTAGTAAGGGAAAAACAAATTAAATAGGATAGTAAAGCATTGGAAACTGATTGCCCACTAATACGCACGGCGCGACAAGGGAGTCATGCAACTATTTTGGACCCAGAAAGAGAGAACTTTCTTGCAAAGTCCGACTCAAGTTCAACAAAAGAGTACAAGCAGTAGCAGCGAGACCAAGTCCGATGATGGTGATGACGCCCCCGGTGTTGACACTTCTGGTGTTGCTCAGCAAACCATATGGCCATCTACAGATCGCAAGGCCGGTGAACATCGACAAGGTAGTACACGAGGTTGGACTTATGAGTGCACTAAGTCACAATACAGCCAACAGGAGGAGGCTAGGTCTAGTGGTGCACCGCCACCGGGAGGTCCGGAACATCAGCAGGCTCAAGGTCCTGAGCATTATGATGGATATTATTATGGCCAATGGGATTATGGTTATATGGAGCCTATTCCATCAAATTCACGTTGGAGAGTCCTCATAATCCATATCCATATGATTATAAATATCCATATCCAAATCCAAGTTACTCATCACATACACTTTCTCAATCTCAAGATTCTCAACAGCCTAAGTACGAGCACCAATAAGGCTATTAGACGGGCACTAGTGGATATCCTTACTCAGGGTTAGAGTCGTTGCCTAGTCAGGATCAGTCATCCTCTGGTTTTGTTGACCCGGTCTTTCCTTCTAGCACTGGATATTATGGATATACAGCACCTATTCCATAGTCGCAACCTGATGATGATGACGATGATGTGGAGGTCAAGCAACCACAACAAAGCAGATTTTCATTTTGGTGGTGAGTGGTGACTCCTAAATTTTGTTATGGTAACTATAAGTATATACTTTTATTAAGATAAGTATTGCTATATACCCATAAGGTCATTACCTACATATTCACCAAGCAAGCACACACTTGACACTACCAAACTTGTACTTAAAATAACTCCCTTGACAACCAATCAAGTAATCCTTAATCAAATTGCAAGGGAGTATATTAGACACTACTATTTTTTTAAATTCTTGACTTGAGGATGACAGGACAGGAATCACAAGATAGGTGAAGAAGTCTCTGACATGTTGAAGACTTTAAAATAGAATGAACATTGTAATTTATACAAGTCTGGACTCTGGTCTGGAGACCTCACTCCTCCTCAAGTATGTTAATAACTTAATATAGAATAAATAACGAAAAATAATTGCAAACACCTACACATGTAAGATATTTTGATATTACATTCATTCTAATATATCTATCATTGATATTAGATAATTAGAAAATTAAATATATGAGTTTTACAGTCAATTCCATGTTGTCAAGTTCATAAATTCATCAGACAATCCAATACAACTTCTCACAAAAGAGTGGACCGTTACACCACCATAAACATGTTCAAAATTATAAATGAATGCATATTTGGAATATTTAGAATATTCCGGATTTAATGGATATTTTTCCTTAGTTTTTTGAACTCTTTTTTTGTTTTTTTTTGTTTTTTGGCATCGTTACACACCCTACATTAGCCATATCGATAACGGTGGAACCGTTACGCCCACCATTACCACGACGGAACACGTTCGTATGAGATGATGTAAAATCTTGGATCAGCATTGCAAGTAACAAGTTGAAGACTTTGAAGTTTCAATCATGGTATATATTTTGCTATGTGCTTTCTGATGCAGGCTTATTCAACTGTTGGTACTCCTGACTATATTATATGGGAAGTGCTAGGGAGGCTCACCCATAAGGCTTGTTTTGCCTTTTTTGAGAGCTTATATGCATGCACCTTTATGTTTAATCTTATTTTGTCATTGATACACATGCCCCTATTGGATTGAAATGTTAAGAATCTTATTGGCAAGGAATTCATTCACTACCCTAGAAATTGCAAGCTAGCTCCTCCCGAGGAATTTCAAAACTTCTCCGTTGGTGGAGTTGGATGGCTAATAAAATATGGTGGATCCTAGTAAAGTTTCAAGGGTGAACATTATTATCCCAATTGTTTTTTGCAATATAGTTCACTTTAACTTTGGTTATGCTTGGTACTTGCTCATGGTTTATTGCTAAATTCTATGAGTTTTAATACTAATGTCATAGGTTTGAAATTGAATGCCCATTGTAGTTAGGAGTTGTACACGAGTTGAATCGAGTCGAGCTTGGCACAGCTTGGCTCGGTTTAATCAGCGGCTCAAGCGAGTTCAAGCCTACGCGGCATTTTCTAAAACACATACAGCGCATCTTCAATTTTTCACAGAATGCAAAACAATAACAACAGCATACAAGTATTTCATCAAACAATGGGCGGGCAACATCAAAATCATGATTTGACGGCAATTTTATAATGTGAAGCTTGTTTTTTTGTAATGATTTGTTTCATACCCATTCCTACCTCGCCACTAGCCGATCCCGCGAAGAATGTATGCACACTAAACAGCACTTCATTGAGTCATTTCATCAAACACTTGACGAGCAACATCGATACCAAAATAAACGAGTCACCGAGTCGATTCGAGTTGAGGTTTGATCCAAGTCAAGTCGAACTCGGGCAAGCTCGAACTCGGCTCGAAATTTTTTCAAGCTCAAAAAATCAGCTTGACTCGGCTCAAACTCAGTTTCGAATCGAGCTTTTACAAGTCGAGTCAAGCGAGCTAACCAAGCTAACTCGATTCATGTATAACTCTAATTGTAGTGTGCGTGTAAAAAATAAAATGGAATTAAAAATATTTAAAAAAAAAAAAAACTTTGGATATGCTTAAAATTGAGCTCGTGCATAAAACATTAGTTGGTAAAATGGATGAATACATACATCAGGGTGGCCCCAAGCCAGTCCGATTATCACCCAATTCACTGGAAGCGGATTGGGTGGTGACCCAATATTGCCAAGCTACTACTATTGGGGTTGGACAATGTGGGGCTGACTGTGATGAATGTATTTTATATCCAAGCCGTCCATTTGTTTTGCCACACCATAGGAAACAATGGTGATAATGACACCCACTATTAAACCTTCTTAGGGCTCACTATAATGTTTATTTGCCATCCAACCCATTCATAAGGTCCCACTGACCTGGAAAACACAAATATCAGCTTGATCCAAAACTTCTGTGGCCCAAAGAAGCTTTTAACCATGGACATTCAATCCCCAATGTCTCCTATGGTGTGGTCCGCTTCAGCTTGGGATCTGCTTCATTTTTTGGCTCATGTCTTATAATAAGATAGAAAAATGGAAGGATGGCATAAATAAAATACAAACATCATAGTAGGCCCCATAGAGCTCAACACTACCTAGATCGGTGTTGTTGGGTCACCACCTAATCCGCTTGCCTCGTGTGTATAAGGGCACATGTGGGGAATGGGGATGGCGACAATTCCTATCTAGTTTTTCCATTTGACTCGTCCAATTCGATCTTCGAACTGGGCCTCCTCCCTATATAGAAAGTCGGAAGCACATGTCTTTCCCATCTTTGAAACTCAGAAACGTAAAATCAGAGAGAGAGAGAGAGAGAGAGAGAGAGAGAGAGGGAGAGAGAGAGAGAGAGACAGAGAGAGATAGAGAGAGAGAGAGAGACTGCAATGAGTTCTTCTCAGGCACTCCCAGGAGTAAGCGCCAGATATCTCTCTCCTGTAATTTCCTTTTTTTCTTCGTCTATTTCAATAACTAAAACGAACAGAAAATCTTTTTCTTCAAAACCAAAGTCAGATGTCAAAATCCCTCTGGAAATGTCAGATCTCTTTCTTCTCTTTCCATAATCTCATTGGTTGATTATGTTATAGGGATTGGCAACTGCATCTCAAGATTACATCTTCTTCTTGGAAACGTGATCGTTGATCTACCACATTCTTTCCATTTACTTTCGATCAATGCCTTAGTTGATTACCTTATAATCTCTCTTCTTCTTTCAATATTTATTTAAATAAATGGAACCCTAAATTTTTTACCATATAATGTAGTCACTGCACCAGATCATCCATCTTCCCACAGTCAAATAACACTTGAGCTGGAAAAATATACAAGCACTGTCCAGATTAAATGAGATTCGAATCACAAGGAGCTAACAAACTCTTCACTATGATGTTTTCGGCATGTTTCCATTGCAAGTGATTCACCCTTTTGAGTATTTCAGCCCACTCCCCAGCGAACCACCACTTTTGGCGATATCAACCTCATTCACAAGCAATTACAAAAAAAAAAAAAAAAAAGGCTCCCAAGAAAAGAAAAAAAGAATCACTGAACAAGCCATAATCACTGCCCCAAATCGACCTCCAATATCTGAAATCCAGTAAATCAAACCATAGAGAAGATCCAACGAATCTAGGCCCGAATTCCTCGACCTCCCAAAATCCACTTCCCCAGATTGCAATCTCAAACCCCCAAAACAGATCACAGACAATCAATAGAATAGAAAGGTAAATTCTACAACACCAATTCGCAGAAAATCATACAATTCGGACAGCTTACAAGCAAATCAAGATGGAAAATATGATCATTAAAAAAGAGAGAGAGATTTTCAAACATGATCAATCGATAGAGAGAGAGAGAGAGAGAGAGAGAGAGAGAGAGAGCGACCTCTTGCTCGTAGAGGGGCTTGCGCTGCATGAGCTGAGAAATCTGCTCATCGAGCTGGCTATGGGAGTTCGAAGAAGCGACCGGATCCGCATTCATCTTCTTCTTCTGCCTCTTCTCTTGAAAATGAGTTGTAAATGAGTTATAATTATTTCCTAAGTAATTACCATATTGTTCCCTAAGTAATTACCATATTGTTCCCAGTGCTTTTTTTGAATGCTAAAACCGATGTCACTGTAAAATACATGTGGAGCCCACCATGATGTAAGTGGTTTATCCACACTGTCCATCCATTATGCCGGATGAATTTAGGGCATGAGAAAAAAAAAATGAGAAAGATCCAGAGCCCAAGTGAACCACACCACAGAAAAAAGGGAATCGAACACCTACCGTAAAAAACTTCTTGGGGCTACTCTTTCCTTTGGTGTGAGCTACTTAAAGTGTTTAATCTGACTCATTTTTCTGCTAATGTTTTAAAATGTTCTATTAAAACAGATGGAAGGAGCAGATATATCATATATATCACAGTGAGGCCTATACATTTAAACAATTTCTTTTACACCCTTTTTCCGGGCAGAAATACATGCTACTTCTCAAACCGGATGAAAAAAACAAAAATAGATGCTCTCATCTTACACTCGGTGTCAGAAATGAAAGAAACAAGAAACGAATAGAGGGAGCGGTGGTTGCGTAACCAACGAGAGAAATACCCTCTCACTTTTTAAATCGGATTGCGTTTGAGTCACCGGTACGCAAAACGCGTAACCAACGAGAGAAATACCCACTTTTTAAGTCGGATTGCGTTTGAGTTACTAGTACGCAATACGCTTCCGGTCCTGGTGGGGTTAGTACCCAATCCGCGGTCAGGAAAATGGATGGTTAAAAAGAATATACCTCCAACGGTTGATATTTATTGTTGTCAAAATCTTGACTACCCTTCGCGAGGATCTACGAACTCCGAGTCATCTCTGAGTCTTGAACCTGCACAACAATGGTGAGCAAAGGAGACCCTGGCTTAGCAGGATCCTCCGATGCCTAAGTCAGGTCAAAGGAATCAGGGTCTAAGTAGAGTTGCAGAATGAGAGTACAAGATATTGCGTACATGCTTCCTCCCCTAAGGGTGTTATTTATACCCTATTGCTTAAGATGGCCGTGTCCGTGTAAGTAGGCGCATCTTGAGCCATTCACTACATTCTACGGGCAATTCGGCCACCCAGTTACTTAGCGGTCGTGCAGACGTGGGCGGTTGAGTAATCGTTGTCAATCGTGCAGCAGTAGGACACCTCATGATCCCCCTCATTAGTGGATTCCAATCTGAATCCCGAGCCGACTGCCTAGGCCTTGGATCATTCCAAACCGACCACTTCGGCCTCAGATCATTCCAGGGGATCATTCCAAGATCCCCAGGTCATTTCGCCTAGGGCCTCGGAGCGAAGGCGTAACCAATGTCGAATTGGAAGTTCATCCCTCACCTATTCTCATAATTCCGAGCTTAATCTTGCGCCTCAAGTCGGCTCTGAATAGCCTCAAGCCTCAGAGTTGAAACGTCTCTGATCTTCCCATAACAGAAGCTCCCTACTCTCTGAGTTCGGACATGGACTCAAAAAGTAAACACATACGGAGAATCAGTAGCATACACCATTGCGCCCCTAACGCGTGCAGCCACAATCATGATTTACATATCTGAGAAGATACGTACTCAGGGTTTTCCATCCGCGGGTCATCCGCAGGCGGACGCGTTGCGACGGTTAGGATTTCGAATCGTCAAAGTAATTATGAGGGATCGCCACGTGAGCCAAGAAGGATAGCTAAGTGACGCTTCCACTACTTGGAGCTCGTTGTTCGATGCCAGGGGCACGTGACTCGGCAGTGCATAGGCCAGTGGTGCTAAGCCACGTGTCTCATGAAGTCGGCTCGTGACGGTTGGGTTGCAACCATCATGTCTCACCATAAATGTGAGAATCACTCATGGGTTATATAAACCCTAGTGCTCGAAGACGCCCTCATTTCTATTTTCTAAGTTCTCGTTTCTGTGAGTTGCCTAAGGAGGCGATTTCCGGCGAAGGCGATTTCCGGGATATGCGATTTCGACCAATCTCCAATTTTCGGTAGAGGCGATTTTCGGTGACCTTTTCGAACAGCTTTCGATGAGTCCCCCCCTCACTTCCGGCTTATTCTTATTTCTTCTATTTTCTCTCGGAATGTCAAACGACTCGAAGATGGTCCGAGGAGACTATGCCTTCGAAGATGATTCCGGGCCAGAAAGCTCGGATGATGGACGGGAGGCCTCCGAGAGCCCTCTTAATGCAGTACCCCTCTACCCTCTGCCCAAGAGGGGTAAAGAGGCAGAGACTCGGACGCACTGCAAGGGCGGTAAAAAGGCCCCCCGAGATACAACGAGAGGGGTTACAGAGATGTCCGCGAGTGGGCAAACTGCGGAAACCATCCCAAGAGGCTCCGTGCTAGTCGAGTCTTAGATAGAATGGGTCCGATCAGAATTCCAGATCCCGGACTTCATCCAAATACGAGCTCCCGAGCCCCTTGACACCACCGGAGATCCTGCCGAAGGGAAAGTTGCGATTTTCCTCTGCGCATTACAATGTGGGCTCTGCCTTCCAATACATCCCTTCATCCGAGTCCTGACAGCTTACTTGGGACTGGCCCCATGCCAGTTTACTCCCAATGCTTGGAGGGTTTTAATATCCTCATACATTATCTAGTGTCAAGCCAAGAACCCAGAGTTGACACCGGAGAGCTGATGAGTCTGTACTTAATCAAGAACGATAGTCAGGAGCATGGTACTACTTCCCGACCCGCGGCAACAAGGGTTCGGAGCTGGTCCTGCAACTTCCATCCTCTAACAAGTATAGGAAGAACAAGTGGTTCGGGGCTTAGGGCGAGTGGGAAGCACCGGCAGCAGAGCTCAGGAATCTAAGGACTCGGGTTCTTACCCGATTTACTCTTCCAGGTCGGATCCTGAGCAATCTCTTTGCAACACTCCCCTATTTGTTGTAATCTGATCAGCGTCTTTACTCCATTTTTGTAGACTTCCCGAGGGGTCAGCCCCTCCTCTCCTCGGATCAGAAGAATCAGATCGCCAAGGCCAGGGCGCATTCAAAAGATCTACGCTCCTGGTCGGTCCTGATCACCATAGACAACCTTTATCGGTCCAAGCTCTGCAAGTCAAAGCCACTCCCCACCTCATTCAATAAATGCCCCTTCGCCTTTTACTTTGTTGATGCTGAAGGTTTTACAGCTTAGATATTAACTCATTGTCACATACGCAGGCATGGCTGAGGCCTCCGAATCTTGGAAGAGGAAGGCTCCCCCACTTGTCGAAGAGATGCTGAGGTCAGAACCGCTGACAGAGACGATGAGTCAGAAAAGGCAGGCGACTCCTCATGGCGAGGGCCCTTCGGTCCCGATTCCTGCTGTCGCAGCTCCACGACCTGCTATTACGGCCTCAATTTCTATCGCTGCAGCTCCAATTTCTGTTGTTGCAACTTCAGCACTTCCAACCAATGTTGCGGTCTGGGCCACGACCGACAATGTTGTAACTCTAATCCTTCCTCCCATCGTCACCTCTTATGCCTCCGAGGCACCTCCACCCACCCCCGAACAATGCATAGCCATCCCGTCTTCCTCCGAACGGGAGGAGGCCATCTGGATCCCCGATGTGATGCTCTCTCCTCCCGAAGTTAGAGATGAACCCAGGGCTGAGGCCCAAGCTTTGGCGGACAGCGGGACTGGGGCAGGGGGAGCGACGGGATCTACTCAGGTCGGAACCAGTGGGGGTAGACTCCCGTCAAGCTATCATATGTTAGGCTTAGTTCGTTGGGCTGTGAAGCATGCTCTAGAGGAGGAGATTACAGCCCTCCTTAACAAGTCGGACGAGTCCTTCGTAAATGACATAGCCTCTGTCTTCTACAGGGTATTTTTACTAACATTTCTTATCTTGATTCATTTCTTGTCGCGTTTATATGCTTATATTCTTATTTTAATTCAGTCCATCCCGAGGCTCCTGATGACTCAGGAGAGGTTGAGGGAGATCACGCAAAAGAAAAAGGAGATAACGCCTCTCAAGGGCGAGGTCGGGACTCTCTGAGACGAGGTTGTAGTCCTCCGAATAAAGCAGGAGGAACTACACCAACTGCTTGATGATGGAAAGGCGCGAGAGTTGCAACTCCAGGGGGTCGTTAACGACCTTCAGGTACGTTGCACTGCTTCTGCAGCCGAGCTGATAGGAGCCAGGGCCCACGCCAACTCGCTCGCGAAGGACAATGCCCGATTGGGGGACTCACTGGAGCAGGCCAAGGCCGAGGTGACAGAGGAACTGAGCCGAGCAATAGCACAGGCAAAGGAAGCTCAATGGGCTGAGGATGAAGCCTCTCGGGGGGTAGCGATGGCCGTAGCGGTGGATGCGTTCAAGACCTCGGAGGAGAGGACCGCCGAGGTTAACAAGTTGTACAACTGCAGCTTCGATGCCTGCATCGATGTAGTCCAAGAGCTCTATCCAGATCTTAACCTTGAGTCCCTTACTTCCGAGGGCACAGGGGAGAGACTGGCTGAGGATGTCTCCCCGAGCCCAGCTGCTGGCCCTCAGCTTCCTCCAACTGAATAACTTTTGATACCCCCATTCTCTTTTAACTCTTTAAACAATAGTTTTTTATGGATAATTTTTTGGATAATGTTTTTAACCCTCTGGAGAGGGCATGATATAACATGATCGACTTTTTGAATGACGATTGTTAGATGCTAAGTTGTTGATTTACGAGCCGACTCCTTAGCAGATCGACTCATCCCAGGGCTGTCTTCCCATACTTAGGAGACCCCTTGATCATTTCGTAGAATTTTGTGATATTAAAATTGTAAGGACCGACCCTTGAGGAGTCAACCCCCTACGAATGGCTAACGACAATCATTTTTGTAGATCCGTTGACGAGCCGACCCCATCATCAAGGGATCAGGTCGTTCATGGGCTTTTCCCCTAAATATGAGGGGATCCCTTGATGAATTTTCGTGGGTTAACATACTAACCCCTTCTTTAAGAGATAAGTCCGTTGAGTCAGCCCCCGCTTGTGAGAGGCGACTTTTTTCCGTTTGTCGACAAGTCGTTCAAGTAGATTATATAAAAACAGATTTTATTGAAATCCTTAAGAGGCTAGCCGCTCCGAGGTGTACACTTATTAGGGACCTTCAGCGGCCAGTACATCAAGGGTAGTAGATTTTTAGATGCTCGTTATTCCACGGGTGGGGGAGTTGACACCCTTCGAGATCCTCCAAGTGGTAGGAGCTTGGCTTGGTCCATCAAACCACGCGGTAGGGCCCCTCCCAATTAGGCCGGAGTACTCTTGCCCCCGGCTCTGCAGTGTTTTGGAAAACTCGGCAGATGACCAAGTCACCTGGTCGAAATCGTCGAGTCTTGACCTTAGAGTTGTAGAATCGTGCCACTTGCTAATGCCGAGTAGCAACTCGGAGTCTAGAGACATCTCTAGCTTCCTTGAGTAGGTCCAGATTGGCTGCAATCTGCTCAGCGTTCTGATCTTCTTGATAGCTCCTGACCCGAGCTGTAGGGAGGTCAATCTCAACTGGCACCATTGCTTCTGAGCCGTAAGATAGTGAAAATGGGGTTTCCCTGATAAATGACTGAGTTGTAGTCCTATAGGCCCAGAGGATGAATGGGAGCTCCTCGGCCCAGTTGCCTTTTGCTTTCTCCAACTTCATTTTTAGATGGTGCTTGATGACTTTGTTCATTGCCTTCATTTGTCCATTGGATTGCGGATGCCGAGGCGATGAGTACGCGTTTGAAATGCCGAGCCCCCGACACATGCCTCGAAACTTGTCATTGTCAAACTTTTTACCGTTATTCTGAACCAATAAATGATGTTCTTCCAAACAAAGTCAACCACCTTCTGCTCCATAATTTTCACGACAGGCTCGGCCTCAGCCCACTTGGTGAAGTAGTCGACTGGAATAATAGCGAACTTGACCTATCATTTCTCAGTGGGCAGAGGTCTGATGATGTCAATCCCCCATTGGGCAAACATCCACGGCTCGCTCATGGGGGTCATCTCTTTCACATGTTGTCTTGGTATGGTCGCATATCGCTGGCACTTATTACACCTCTGGACATAGTTCTTCAAGTCCTCCCTGATGGCCGGCCAAAAATATCCTTGACGGAGTATTTTCAGAGCCAGGGCCCGACCACCGGAGTGATTTCTGCAGATGTCTTTATGAATCTCTTGAATCGCATAGTCTGCTTCATCGGGTCAGAGACACTTGAGGTAGGGCTGTGAATGCCCTTTCTTGTATAAGATCCCGTCCAAGACTATGTACCATGCAGCTCTGACCCTTAGACGCTTTGCCTCCGACCTGTCTGAGGGGACCTCACCAGATGTGAAGTAATTGTAAATCGGGTCCATCCAGCTCGGTGTGACATTCACTGGGTTGACCATTTCCTGCTCCATTCGGTCAATGCTTGGATGCTCTATGAACTCTACAGGGATGACCCGAGGAATCTTTCCCTTCTTGACCAAGGCTAGTATTGCAAGGGCATCAGCCCAGGAATTCTCTGTTCTCGATATTTGATTGATAATACAGCTTAAAAACTTTTCTATCAACTTTCTGACCTCGGCCTGATAAGCCACCATCCTAGTCTCCTTAACCTCATATTCGGTGGAGATGTGATTCACCACCAACTGAGAATCGCATCGCACCTTGAGGGACTGGCCTCCAGTTTGAGCCCAGCCAACAGGGCTTCGTATTCTGCCTCATTCTTAGAGGCCTTGAAGCCTAATCTGATTACATAGTGGATAAGTGTAGAGTTAGGCGCAACCAAGACAATCCCTGCTCTAGAACGCTTGGTGTTGGATGACCCATCCACGAAGAGGGTCCACCTCGGTTCTGACTCTGTATCTTGATTAGTTGGAGGAGCGGGCGAAAGAGCTCCTTCCACTTCGACACTCGTCCCCTATACATTTGGGGCAGTGAACTCTGCAATGAAATCGGCCACTGCTTGGCCCTTAATCACGATCCTCGGTCAGAACTGGATATTAAACTCCCTGAGTTCAATAGCCCACTTAGTTAGCCAACCTGACACCTTGGGCCTCTGGAGGACTTGCCTGAGGGGAGAGTCGGTCAAGACAATGATGGAGTGGGCGTGAAAGTACGGGCATAGCCTCCAAGCCAAGACAACCAGGCAGAGTGCCAACTTCTCAAGAGGCAGGTACCTCGTCTCGGCAGGCACTATTGCTTTGCTCACATAGTATACAGGGTGCTACTTACCCCCCACCTCCCTAATCAGGGTGGAGCTGACCGCTGAGGCCGAGATGCCAGATACAAGAACAAGGACTTGCCTTCCTCAGGCTTGAACAGTAGGGGCGGTGAGCCCAAATACTGCTTCAACTGATGGAAGGCTTGCTCACATTCCAATGTCCACTCGGCCTTCTTATGACCCTTCAACTGTTGAAAGAAAGGGAGGCATTTGTCAGTGGCTCTAGATATGAACCATCTGAGTGCTGCTACTCATCCGGTGAGACATTGTATCTCTTTTGTCGTCCGAGGTGAGCTCATATCGAGGAGCGCCTTGATCTTGTTAGGGTTCGCTTTAATGCCCTGCTGACTGACCTGAAGCCCGAGGAATTTGTCAGAGCAGACTCCGAAAGCACACTTCGGGAGATTCAGCTTCATACGGTATTCTCGGAGGATGGAGAAGGTCTCTCCGTGGTCTACTAGGTGATCGGACGCCCTGATACTTTTGACGAGCATATCGTCAACGTAAACTTTCATGGTGCGTCCGATCTGCTTGGCGAACATCTGATTCACTAATCTCTGATACGTAGCCCCAACATTCTTCAGGCCAAACGATATAACCCGGTAACAGTAGAGTCCCTTGTCGATAACGAAGGTAGTCTTCTACCTGTCTGGGGGGTGCATCGCAATCTGGTTGTACCCAGAATAGGCGTCTAAGAAGGAGAGTAGTTGATGCCCAGCCGTACTGTCTACCAGCTGGTCGATCCGATGCAAATGGAAACTATCTGTGGGGAAGGCCTTATTCAAGTCTGAGTAGTCCACATAGACCCGCCACTTCCCATTAGCTTTCTTAACGAGGACCACATTGGCGATCCAATCTAGATAGTGTACCTCCTCGATGAAGCTAACACTGAGGAGTTTAGAGACCTCGTCAGTTATGGCTACATATCTCTCAGCATCGAACACTCTCCTCTTCTATTTCACTGGCCTGTGATCTGGGTCCACATTCAGCCTGTGGACCATGACATAGGGAGAGATTCATGACATGTCCTCATGTGACCATGAAAAGACGTCCATGTGCTGCTGGAGGAAGGCCAACATCTGAGACTGTTGCTCGGGATTTAATGACATGCCGAGCTGAATGATTTTGCTCGGATCTGCTTCATCAAGCGGCACGGCCTCCAAGTCTTCCACGGATGGATCCTCTGTATGACCCCTGGGATCGAGGACATTAATGGTGAGGGCCTGCTTCACTGACTCTTTCCTCACTGCTATCGCATAGCATTTCCGAGCTTCACGTTAATCACCTTGGAGATAGCCTATTCCGCCCTCAGCGGGAAACTTCATCATTAGATGGTATGTGGACACGACCACCCTCATTGCATTGAGGGAGGGTCTGCCTAAGATGACGTTGTGCACTGACGTCACGTTAATGACAAGGAAGTCCACCAGAAGGGTGACTTGATGTTGTCCTTCTCCCACAGTCACGGGGAGGGAGATAGCTCATTCAGAGATCACCATTTCTCCGGCGAAGCCATGTAGCGGGGTCTTCACAAGTCTGAGGCATGACCTTGGAATCCCCATTCTTTTGAAGGCTTCCGAGTAGATGACGTCAGTCGAGCTCCCGGTGTCGATCAAGATACAGTACACCTTGTGGTTGGCTATGGTCATTGTCACCACTAGGGCATCATCATGCGGATGTTGGATTTCTCGCGTCACGTCTTCCGTGAAGGTTAAGCTGCAAGGGCTGACTCAAAGTTCTTTCTTCAGCCTCTCGGTCATGTGGATGTAATGCTCCATATTAGACTTATGAGAGTGGGCTTTACGAGCCCTATTTGAGTCTCCTCCACCAGACAAACCACCAAAGATGGTACAGATCTCGACAGGTTCTTCTGCAGCTTTACTCGGCTGCTCCTCTCTGAGCTGTTCTCTCCTCCTTGGTGTATCGGCGTAGACAACCCTTGCGGATGACAGTCTCAATCTCGTCTTTGAGATCCACGCAGTCACTCGTGTTGTGACCGTGGTCACAATGGAAGCGACAATATTTGTGCTTGTCTCAGTGTTCTGCGTCCGCCTTCATGCAAACGGGCCAATTCAAGAGCTTCTAACCCTTGATGTCCAACAATATCTGCTCTATAGACGTATTGACGGGGGTGTTGGAACAGAACTTGCCCTCAGACTTCCTGCTCGGTCGATGATCGCGAGGGGCATGGTTGTCTGACTTCTTGTTGGATGATTGAGGTTCTTTGTTCCTCAGCCTCTTCCCTTCGGTTGCCAGCTCTGTCACTTGGACATTTTTGCGGGAGTTGGAGAACTCCTGGGCATTAGTATATTTTTGAGCTCTGGTGATGAGCTCGACCAACGTCTTTGGCAGATTCTTCCTAATAAAGAAGGTAAACTTCCCCTCTTTCAGACAGCTGAACATGGCAGAGAGCATCATTTTGTCATCATAGTCCTCCACCTGCAATGCCTCCTCGTTGAAGCAGGCGATGAAGTCTTTCAATGACTCTTTAGGCCCCTGCTTGATGGTGAACAAATGAGTAGTCGGCTTCCGACTCTTCTTACCACTTATGAACTGGTTAAGGAATAATCTGTTAAGCTCTGCGAAGGAACCAACTGAATTGGGTTTGAGTTGCCTGTACCAACTCCGAGCGGATCCAGTGAGTGTAATCGAGAATCCCCTACACATCATCGCATTTGTGGCCGTCTGGATTTGCATCCATGAGTGATAGGCCTTTACGTGTTCAGACGGGTCTCCAGACCCGAAATACTAGATGGCGGGAGGTATCCGGAACCTCTGCGGCATCACCTCACTCATGATTACAAAGGTAAAGGGAGGTTCAGTCTCTTCCATCATCGCCTGAACGGCAGCAGGAACAGATGAAGGCTGTTGATTCTGCTGTAGCACTAGAACCTGATTGTTAAGTTCTGCGAACCGCTCCTCCCATGGATCTCTGTTTTCGGCTACTGTCTCTCATGGAGCCTACCTCAGGGGTCCTTCCCCCTCCTCTCCAGCTCGTGACGAAGGTCCGTCAGTGTCAGGGCCGAAGTGACCGAAGCATTCGTCGGAGCCCGAGTTATTGGATTCTGAGTCGGAACTTGGTTTTGGGTCAGAGGGGGGTTTTAGACCGAAGCTGGAACTCGGGCAGATTGATGATGTGATCCTTCAGGTCTCACACTTCGCGGTGTGAACTTGACTTCCACCACCGGCCTGACCGTTTCCCAAATGGGGTGCGGTTGTTGCTCCTGTCGTTGTTTCATCTGGTTGATTTCGTCGTGCAAGGCTTGGATCTCGCTTTGCATGGCTAGATACTTACTCGCCCGATTATGAGAACACTGGGATGGTCCTGGAGCCAACTCGGCGTGAAGTAATGAGGAAGATCAAGTTTGATCATTCGGCACCAGCTCCGCAGCTGCAGATTTCTTCTTTCCTCTTGCCATTGTACTAGAAAATAGGAGACTGACTTTCTGTATCAGTTTCCCACAAACGACACCAAAAATGTTGCTGTCAAAATCCTGACTACCCTCTGCTCGGATCTACGAACTCTGAGTCGTCTCTGAGTCCTGAACTTGCACAACAATGGTGAGCAAAGGAGACCCTGGCTTAAACAGGAGACCCTTCGATGCATAAGTCAGGTCAAGGGAATCAGGGTTTAAGTAGATTACAGAAGGAGAGTGCAAGATATTGCGTACCTGTTTCCTCCCCTAAGGGTGTTATTTATACCCTTTTGCTTAAGATGGTCGTGTCCGTGTAAGTAGGCGCATCTTGGGCCATTCATCGCATTTTGCGGGCAATTCGGCCACCCAGTCGCTCAGCGGTCATGCGGACGTGGGCGGTTGAGCAACCATTGCCAATCGTGCAGTAGTGGGACACCTCATGATCCCCCTCATTAGTGGATTCCAATCTGAATCCCAAGCTGACTACCTTGGCCTTGGATCATTCCGAACCGACCACTTCGGCCTCAGATCATTCCAGGGGATCATTCCAGGATCCCCAGGTCATTCCGCCTAGGGCCTCGGAGCGAAGGCGTAACCAATGTCGAATTAGAAGTTCATCCCTCGCCTATTCTCATAACTTTGTACTTAATCTTGTGCCTCAAGTCGGCTCTGAATAGTCTCAGGCCTTGGAGTTGAAACGTCTCTGATATTCCCATAACAATATTCAATAAACATGTGTGTGGCTCGCCCATTCAGTGAACCAACGTGGATTTTGAAACAGGGAATGTTCAACTCGTGTGTATACTGGATCTCGCACACGTGTGCCACTTTGGCAAGCATGCTGCGATTCACCTATTGAATCTTTGGTCCCAAGAGTATTTCCCTTGTAGAAGTGACAGGGGGGCTGGCGAGTCTAGACACAAGAACTGACCCGCACATACGAGCTAGAAGGGAGATGGTGAGATCCAGGTCGTTGAAAGGGCCCATTGCATTTTTACATTTTCTCAAGAATGTGGCCATCTGTTGCAAATCATGTTGGACACGTGCCAACAAGTTGGCAATGGTCCTTATTCGATGTACAATCCTAGCCCACCTGATGGTCCATATTCGATGTATAAGCCTGGCCCATCTCTGATAGACAAGTTTGATCTAAGGCTCAGTCATCGGCGGCCATTCATTTCTTAGCCTGTGTATGGCCGGTCGAGCGTAGGTGCAGACAATTGAAACCTGCTTGGCTTGGCATGCTTTAACGAGAAGTCCAAAGAGAAATTGACCAGTGTATACGCCACCTTTTACGCAGTGTCTTTTTTGAACACTCCAAAACCTTCTTTCCGAATCTAAACCCAAGCTGTATGGGTGCATATTTTGAAGATGAAAATACCCCTACTTTTCAAATGCATCCCTTTCACCAGTTTGCCTCCCTCCATTCCCACAAAAAACTCTTGTCGTGGACGAAAATATCCCTGCCTTGGATCACACCTTCCTCTCAACTTCTGCAAAACCCCTTTAGTTTGGACGGAAATAACCCTATGTTGGATCACACCCCTTCACGCATCAGCATTTCCTGGATTTTCTGAAAATGGTCCCTCCACTCAAGAAAGCACACACCCTAGGTATATTTTAATATATTGCCCTAAACAGAGCATTTTTTGTGGGCCATTGAATTGTTAGATGAAGCTTGCATCTAGGTTTTCGGTTCATCCATGTATACATCATCCTATGAACATGATGGATTACAAATAAAACATCATTATGGGCCTAGCAAGGTTTCAACAGTTGAATCATTATTTCCTGTGGTATGATCCACTTGATATTTGGATATGCTACGATTTTCAGCCCAAATCTTTAATTTAGATGGAAAAACAAATGAACGTCGTGGATAGTCCACATACATTCAAGGCGGGCCCAACTCAGTTAACTCAGTACAATAAGAGCATACTGAGCAAACTGATTTCCAATTTGCGAGAGTTCTTGGTCCATTTAACCTACTTCTCGGCAATATGCTCTAGTCGTCATTGACATTCCCGGTTCATGATTGGTGAAATCCCCCGAGCAATTCATGAATTTGATAGAGAAATGATAAAAATATGACTAGGAACTTCCACAGATTCACGTAATGTAACGGAAAATTTTATAAATCACTCAGTCAATTTCATTAATTGCTTAGTCAACTTCACCGAAGTACTCATTGAATTTCACGTGAAGCTTGTTCAATTATGTGTTAGGCTAGTTCAATTTCATTTAAAGTTCATTCAAATCCATGTTAGCCTCACTGAATTTCATGTTAGCCTTGCTCAAATTCAAGTTAGTCTCGCTTAATTTCATGTTTCCCTCGCTCAATTTCTAGTTTTCCTTGTTGAATATTTAGGTTGCCCCGCTCAATTTCCCATTTGCCCTACTCAATGTCCAGTTTGCCTCTCTTAATTTTCAGTTTGCCCCACTCAATTTCTATTTTGCCCCGCTTAATTTTCAATTTGCCCTGTTCAATTTCCAGCTTGCCTCACTGAATTTCTAATTTCCCTCGCTAAAATTTCAGTTTGCCCCGCTCAATTTCCAATTTGCACCCCTCAATTTCTAGTCTGCCTCGTTCAATTTCAAAGTTACCTCCCTCATTTTCTAGTTTGCCTCACTCAATTTCTAGTTTGCCTCGCTCAATTTCAAAGTTGCCTCCCTCATTTTCTAGTTTGTCTCGCTCAATTTTCAGTTTGCCTCGCTCAATTTCTAGGTTGCCTCACTCAATTTCACGTATCCCTCGCTGATTGATCTTCAAGTTAAACGTCTCCATCCCACATTATCTTCCGCTTAATTCCAGGTGTTCTTTTTGTAGATCTCTCAAACTCTATTCTTATAGCACCAACAAATTCATCGACGAACATCTCCTCCCCAGATCCATGTAAATTGAAGTTTGATGGCGCCATTAGGCAATAGATTTCGAAACTTGAACACTTCATCTCCATGTTCATCTGAGGATTCTACAATAGACCATTAGCAAGGCCTGCTATACGATGTTTGCCTCGCTCAATTTTTAGTTTGCCTCACTCAATGTCCAATTTGCCTCGCTCAATTTCGAGTTTGCCTCACTCAATTTTCAGTTTGCCCTGCTCAATTTTCAATTTGCCTCGCTCAATATCTAGTTTGTCTCGTTCAATTTTCAGTTTCTAGTTTTGACTCGCTCGATGCTATGTTTACCTCGCTGAATTACTAGTTTGCCTTGCTCAATTTTTAGTTTGCCTCGCTCAATTTCTAGTTTGTGTTGCTAAATTTCTTGCTTCCCTCACTCAATTTCTAGTTTGCCTCACTCAGTTGCTAGTTTTTCCTTGCTCAATTTCTACCTCGATTTCATATGAAGCTCGTTCAATTTCATCAAGTGCTATATTGTTTTCAATTATGTCTGATTTTGTACACTATGATTCACTAACTATCTTGTGAACTTTATGCTTGATATATTTTCCAATTTATGTGTGTAAGTGACGATTCTTCTGATGGAATCCCAAACCCATCCTCTAAGGGCCCGTTTGGTTGGGTGGATTGGAAGGGATTGAATGGTATTAGGGTGGATGGCATGGATTTCAAGGTAATGATGGTGTTGTCAGTGGATTGTCTTAAGATCCATGGGATTGTTATATCCCGGGATTGCTATATTGAATCTGTTTGGCAAGCCTGGCCAATCCCGGGATTAAACCTTCCCACCCCTTCCAATCCCTCGAACCTAACACGTCCCATGTAAATTTGAATGGATTAAGTGGATTGGATGGGATTTAAAGGTAATGATGGTGTTGTCAATGGATTGTCTCAAGATCCATGGGATTGCTATATCCTGGGATCAGGTCACCCAGTCTATTTGGCACGCCTGGCCAAGCCCGGAATTTAACTTCCAATGTCACGCCCTAAACTCGGAAACCGGGCTCACAAAATTCTTGATCGCCAAATCTGGTGCCAACAGCCTCCATAGTACCCCATTCTCGACTCCTAGCGCGCATACGCCAGATTCCGATCCTGGGATCCTACAAGGAGGATTTTTCAACGTAAATTTGTCTCATAAGAAGTATAACCACAAGTTTACCCAAATCACAAAGGCAACATGATCATCACATATCCACTAATATAAACATTTGAATACAATGTTGAAAGGGAAATACATATATCAAAAATCAAAGCTCCAGAAGTCAGCTGCACGCTCCAAGCTCAACACTACTGCAACCTAATGCCACCTGCACGCATCTATCATGCATAAGCTTATAAAAAGCTTAGAGGGTGGTGTAAGTATATGCACAAGATAAATGTCAAGTATTCAATACAATGCCTTAATCATACAATATCGGAATTACTGGCAAGATCATGAATCATACGATATCAGAGTAATCAGAAATACTGCAAGTTTATAAATCATACAATATCAGAGTACATAATACAGATCAGCTATACAAATGAGGAGTCATAGAGAGTCAAATATCAGATGCCGAGGATACAATGCAATATGTAAATCCTGCTAAGTCTATTTAGGCCATATAAGTGTAGAAACATAGCAACCCAAAATGTCATATGCCTGTGGATGTAATGTAATATACGATGTGAATGAAATGACCAAGCTGGAGTGTGAAGTCGGGATGATAGTATATAGTATCGCAGGCTACGGGGTCCACCACAAGGGATTTCTATCCAAACCAGTCCCATACCTAAATTTGGATAGTTAGACTTAATGTGGTAAACTCCTGATCTCAGGTTAGTCGCGCGCCCCAACCGAAATCCTGACCATTGCGAAGGTACACGTTACAAATAGTTGTGCACTACCAGCCCGAGTGGATAGTGAATGAATGAATGAATGAGTATGCAACTCCTACTTAATAAGTCCACATATTAGTACTGTACATCTCTGATATCATCACCGAGGTCTAGTACACTCCAAATTGGCTACCGCCCCTGCATGCCGCGCAGCCCAACGAGTGGAAAAGACCTCACTACTCGCCTACTAAGAATATACCAATGCCTACCCAGCTCGTCGATAGCGGACCCATTTAGGAGCTGGTCAGACTCAGCCTAACTATGCCTACTCCCTCAGACGGGTAAGGCCACACCTTCTCCCAACCGACCATGACACAGTGGGAGACGCGGTCTACTGGTATACAGCCCTCATGCGCTCATATATATCCACTCGGTCTCGACGTTGGGGCGTCCTCTGGTACCAAGAGGGTTTAGAGATTTTCAACCAGGGCCATCTATGGCAGCCAGATGCTAATAATAGATTTTCGGTGTCCCATCTGGCCATCCACGATATGCCTGTGGAGTCTATGGCCCTGATGTCGTTAGGGCATACAGTAATCACCACACACAATACAAGGTGCATGAGTCATATAATCCAGTCATGCATCAATCCTACACATACCATGCGCTCATGTGAGATAACCTCCGCCTATCTGGGAGTCTCATAACAACCTGTCCAATGTCATATGTAATGGTCAACCACATCTCATAACAAACATGCAGATGATGCGTATGGGCATGTATCATAATGCTATAATGTCACATACTCATAATCAATATCAGTAACAGGAATCAATAATCAACCTCGACAATGTTGACGTTTAACCAACATTGCCCCTAACGATACACATCACGATGGGCCTTTCACATGGGCCTAACATACATCACAATGGGCTCCATAGCATGGTCCTCAAATGCACACAATGGGCCTCATACAATCATAATGGGCTGCGTCACATAGGCCTAATACACATCACATGGGCCTATATACATCAAATGGGCCACGTCCCATGGGCCCCAAATATATCACAATGGGCCACAACCCATGGGCCCCAAGCACATCGCAATGGGCCTCTCACACAAGTTCATTATGCATCACATCAAGGTGGGCCTCAATGGATGGCCATAAATACGTCACATTGGGCCTCATATACATCAAGTGGGCCGCATCACATGGGCCACATATACATCACAATGGGCCTCTAACACGAGCCTAATATACATCACAAAGGGCCACATCCCATGAGCCTTATATACATTACATTAGGCCTCAACAATCGGAATCGATCTTGATAATCAGAATCGACCTCGATGATCGGCCTCAACAATTGGAATCGGCCTTGACCAAACAGAATCAGCCTCGATAATCAGCTTCGACAATCTGACTCGACCTCTACAATTGAAATCGGAATCGGCCTCGACAATCTGAATTGGCCTCGATAATCGGTACCATTGATCGACAATCGTCACCGATAATCAGCATGTAAACAAAGCGGTGTCCATAGAGGAACAACCGATCAACCATAATATAAGGATCGGCCCTCGGTCGGGGTTATATCAAATTCGATAGCGCGAAACCATCCATTTATGGCGAATGGGGCCCACTTGTCTGGGCTAACCCACAAGAAAATTATGAGAATGGGCCTAACAAGGCCTAAGGGAAGGTCACAATGTGGACATCTAACCATCATTGCCTATCACTGTGGACGTTTAACCAACATTGCTCCCAAGGAGTGGCTTATATAGGGTCAAACATATAGTGGGCCCATGACCTCACACAATGACCTAATATACAACACCATGGGCCACACTCAAGGGCCTAATACACATCACGATGGGTCACATCCATGGGCCTCTCATACATCAAGTGGGCCACATCATATGGGCCACATATACATCATCATGGGCTGCTCACACGGGCCATATCAAATGGGCCAAATCAAATGGGCCAAATCAAATGGACTGAATCAAATGGGCCAAATCAAATGGATCAAATCAAATGGGCCAAATTGAATGGGCCGAATCAAATGGGCCAAGTCGAATGGGCTAAATCAAATGGGCCGAATCAATGGGCCAAGTCGGATGGGCCGAATCAAATGGGCCAATATTGCTCCCAAGGAGTGGCCCACATAGGGCCAAGCGTACAGTGGGCCCACGGCCACACACAAAGGCCTAACATACATCATCATGGGCATCGCTTATGTGACATATACGCATCACATTGGGCCTCACTCATGGGCCAATATATATATCACATTGGGCCGTATCAAATGGGCCGAATCAATGGGCCAAGTCGAATGGGACGAATCAAATGGGCCGAGTTGAATGGGCCGAACCAACACACCATTCATCTATTGATAAAGATCATCTAGAGCATTATTCAAAAAAATGAATCGTATCTAAAGATCATCTGGACCATCTACACTATTCATCCACTGTTAAAGATCATTTTAGAGCATTATCTCAAAAAAAATTAAATCATATCCAAAGGATCATCTGGACCATACCACACCTAACAGTGGTGATAATAATTCCCATTATTAAAATACCAATGGGCCCGCCATAGGGTTTATTTCTCATCCAGTCTCTTCATAAGGTCACAAAGACCTGGATTTAGAAGGAAAAAAATATCATATTGGTTCAAGGCTTCTGTAATCCCAAAAAGGGGATTTCAATGGTAGACTATCAACTCCACTGTTTTCTGTAGTGTGGTCCACCTGATATCTGGATCTGTCTTATTTTTCTTCCCAAGCCTTGATGCAAGCTAGCCAAATGGATGGACGGCTTAGATGTATCACGTACATCAGCGGTGGGTCCCACCCATCCAGCGTACTGGACAGTGTGGCAAAGCCTATACATCATGGTGGCCCCACATAATTGGATGGGCGGTTTGGATGGGAACACACCCATCAGCGTGGGGGCCGTTGGAACGCCAGATGGATGGACGATGTGATATATGCATACATCATGGTGGGTCCCACAGCAGATGGGCCCCACTACAACTGGCGCTAATATAGTAGCATATAACTACGTGAGATGCAGCGTTAGCTGCTGTTGACAGTTGTGTACAGGTGGGTCCCACGTACGGCCCACCACCATATATATTAAGGTATATGTATATATAATATAATATAATATCATATAATATATTATATTATAATATAACATACCATGTAAAGAAAAACCACCGTCTAGAGACCCTTAGATGCTCTGGATGGTGCTGAGCTAGCACACGAGGTCATGGTGGGTCCACACATGTGGCCCACCTCAACGTTATATATGTATATATTATATATACATAATTAAATATTAACTTCTCTTTTCTTTTCTTTTCTTTTTTTTTTTTTATATATATATAGCTACTTGTGTGAGTTCCCCTGCATAGTCCAGCAGCAGAGACTGTTGGACGTCCAAGGTATGGATGCAATACCTTCATCAAGGTGGGGTCCACGTACTCGTGATCCACTAACCACATACATGTATAGAGGTGGCCCCACTTATACATGGTCCTCAAATGGACGAGTGGATCTAATCCATTAATCACGGTGGGGTCCATACGTCCCAAAACGGACGGTATGGCTATAATATATACGTTATAAGCGGGCCACACACTCATTATCAACATCACCAAAAGAAAAAGAGAAAGAGAGAGAGGGAGAAAGATCGGTGTAGTAAAGGGATCCCGCCACTATGGGCCCCTCATATGATTACATCACATAAATCAAATTGGATCCCATCACAAGTGGGCCATTAAATTAAAAATCAATGGTGGATCACCCACCTATCGGCCTTCTTCCTTAGCTCCTTGGACTCGTATGCTCCGTGCCTTCAACTTTGATGGAGGCTGATGAATATTGGAAGGTTGAGATGGGAGATGAGAGGTTGGGAAAGTGGGCCACACATGTTTGGGGAGAGAGAGCTTGGATGTTGGAAGCTCTCATTGGAGTTGGGAGGTTGCTTAGAAAATGAGAGAGAAAGAGAGGTGATGGATTGATATGGGATGGGTGTTGTAAGAAAGGGGATGGGGAGGTATGGTTTTATTGAAAATTTTAGTAAAAGAGGGATGGGTAGGGAGAGAGAGAGTTGACTTATGGAAAGGAAGGAGTGGATGCTTATACTTAGAATAGGGTGTGAGGTGGCATTGAGGTATGGAGGATGTACTTGACTTGATGGATGTGACATGTTGTAGAAATTCTCTCCAAATTCGCAACGCGCAACATTTCTTTGAAATGAACGCGAGCCCACATCTCTTGGCCCGGGTATTGGATCGGTGTATGAGTTGTTGCGTTGGAACTACAACGACGACGCGATTGCTAAGGTACAAGTTTTAGGTCAAGCCGACTTCAGTATGCAGGACTCGGCTTAAGATCGTGCGCAAATGTCGGATACAGGTCGAGGGTTGCCGAAATTCTACCGGGAGGACTGCGAAAGCCTATGGAACGGTACGGTCTAGGATACGGGTCTCACATCCAATCCCTTCTAACACTATCCAATCCCTCCAATCCACCCAGCCAAACGGACCCTAAGTGGTCACTGAAATGGTAGTTTGACATGGTGAAGGGTGGACTGGAGAAGCATGATAGTCGGTTAAATCTGTTTAGGCAATCCCCATTTTCTTTTTAATTGCACCTTTAATCCTTTAGATTTATATGGCCTTTATTTCACCTTTTTTTTTTTCTAAGATATAAAGATGATCTAGTATTTGAGATACGGGGGAGATAGTTGCAGTTCACGGAGATGGACTTCGCCCTTATCACGGGGCTTAAAACTAGAGAGTTTACAATACCGAAAACTCATCCCACTACGAATACATTAAGAGACAAATACTTCAAAGAATATCTAGTTTTAAAGAAGCATTCAGTAGATGTGTTTGAAAGTTTAGTTGACACCAATAAGCACGAGGATGTTGTGAAGGTTGCCCTACTTATGTGTGTAGAGTGGTTTGTTAGGGGAATCGAACCGAAAACCATGTGTAACATAGATTATATTTACCTGGTCGACTCGCTAGATAATTTCTATAGCTATCCTTGGGGTAGTTTGGCATACTATACAATGTCGCAAGGAATTGAAGCTGTCGTTGTCGCATCAAGTGTGGTTCGCTACACCGTATGTGGCTGCGTCTTTCCTCTACAAGTAAGAACTCTTCTTATTTTCTACATGATTACAGTCTATAGTCAATTGTGAATTTTTAACCTCGTGCAATTTCATTATAACAGATATGTGCTGTAGAGAGAATACTGGCCCTCCGAGAGTGTGTTATTTCATATGTTCCCTCTTAAATTTCATGCTTCATTCAATATCGAGGCTAGAAAGGTTGGAGGTACAACAAAATACATGCTATTTTCAAGAGTAAAGCTATAGGTATATATATTTCTCCGCCATTCACTTTGTTTAATTTGACATATACGCTCTATTTTATTTTATTTTACATAAGTTTGGGTTCTTTTGCAGACATTACCAGTAATGACCTTAGAACCCACCCTACAAGAACGGAAAACGGACGTTGTTCACTTAATCTGTGACAGTTTCCAGGTGAGATGTTATGAACATTTAATTTTATTTTTATTGCTTTAATTTGGCCAGTCCGTAATCCCAATGCCATTATAAAAGTATCCCAACTCTTATATATCCATTGATACATTTTCTAGGTCATTAAAACCTTGGAAGAGGAGGAAGAGGGTAACAAGAATGATCATGAGGAGGATGATGGAGCAGAGGAAAGTGATGAAAAAGACATAGAGGGAGAGGGACTGGGGGGGATATTATGAAGCAAGTTTCTTTTATGGATGAATTTAAGGTTGAGAGGGAAGAGTTGAAGAAGGAGAGAGAGAGGAATTGAAGGAGAGGGAGGAATTGAGGAAAGTGAAGGAAGAGTTGAGAAGGAAAGAAGAAAGGCTCGATGAGAGAGAGGCGTTCCCGAAAGAGAAAGAAGTGTTGAAGATGGAGAGAGAGGAGTTGAATGAGGGAGCGCAATTGAGGAGGAAGAAGGAATTGTTTTTTAAGGAGAAAGATGAGTTAAATAGGCAGATGTGTGAGGTATTGAGAGAGAAGAAAAAGTTAGCGAGGAGAGAGAGGAGTTGAATAAGGAGAAGGAAGATTTTTGTACACAGAGAGGGCAATTTATGAGGGAGGAGGATGAGGAGTTGAAGAAGAAAAGGGAAGTAGAGGATATAGAAGAGTGGAACAAGGAAAATGGGGAGTTGGAGGTGTAATCGTATAGTACGGCCGAGCGTAATGTATTGGATCAAGCACCCATTTCTCCTCCCGTTTATCGAAGGAGAACTAAAAGGGTACTGAAGCTGTCATATTATATGGTTTCTCTATTCTTGTCCCTGTCTGCATTTGATACAACCCTGGCACGGTGCCTAGACCTGAGCAAGAAACAATTTTTATTACTTCTCCGATATCATTTCCTGTACAGATGGATCCATTCAGGATGCTATCAATGCAGGAATCGAAAGAACTAAAGGACTGGTATCAAGCAAATAAGGAGACAACAATGGGTTGTTGGTTCAGTACCATATGAGTGAAGGATGTGTGGGTTGATAGCATGGTAAACATCACTAATTCTATGTTTATATACATTGATTTACATATATTTATCTCTTATATTAAATTATGGCTGAATCATACTATCATATGGATTAGACTATCGACAAATACATTGAATTCCTTGAGGAAAGGCAGTCTGACCTTTCAATAGCATATCCTCAGGATTACAAGTTCTGTCCCATGTATTTTACGGTAACTGTTTAATTTGGACTATCGTTAATCTATTTTCCTTTTTTATTTTCTTACTTGTATTGATCTTTGATCATGTTTGTAACAACAATTTATTAAAGCAAGTATGCCAACTCTGAAAGCATATCGGGACTCTAAGTCTACGACAGAACATGCAAAGTTAATAGGCGAGATGAGCATTATCTGCGTAGTTGCTAAGTACAGGGAAAAACCATATGCCAAGGCCATTTGGTGTTATGAACAGGTAATGCATTTGTCACAAAACATCAACCTGACTGTAATGTGTTCTATCATGTTTTTACTAATATATTATTTTGTGAAACATGGACAGGTGTATGTACCCGTGAACCATGATAATTCTCATTGATTCTTGATGGTCATATATCCAAGAAAATGAGAGATCGTTATTATCGATAGTTTATGCACAAATGCATTATTAAAGTACAAGCAGAAGATCAAAGTGATGACCGAGGTGCTCCTCATTCTCTTCCATGCCGCCGGAAACATCACTGCACTTGAAGGAAAGAGTGGACCGCCAAACGAGATAAATCGGCGCCGAATCAAAGCAATGGTTTTGACTGCAGTATATTCATAATGAAATTCATCAATATATTGTGCAGCGGTCTCACCTTGGTGGGAACAGACATGCAAAAATTCACTGCCGTTTGGAGGAAGTCGATAGCATATGATTGTTTGTCTGTAACATACAAATGATACTTGTAAAGGGCATGGGAGGAAGAGGGAATTTTTATGAGATGTTGTATTATATACACCGTTTGATATAGATGTTGTATTATATACACTATTTGATATACGCTGTACAATTTTTACTGAATGAAAATTTATAATCAATGAAAATTTATAACCTGTAAATGTTCCCTCGCTCATGTTGTATTATATAAGTGTTTGATATACCCTATAAAATTTCCCAATGCCATTATATGCGGTGTTTGATATACCCTATATAATTTCCAAGTTTATCTCGCTCAATTTTAAGTTTCCCTCGTTCAATTTCCAGTTTGCCCTGTTCAATTTTCAGTTTCCCTCGTTCAATTTTCAGTTTGCCTCGCTCAATTTTCAATTTCCCTCATTCAATTTCCAGTTTGCCCCGCTCAATTTTTAGTTTCCCTTGCTCAATTTCCAGTTTGCCCCACTCAATTTTCAGTTTCCCTCGCTCAATTTCCAATTTGCCCCGCTCAATTTTCAGTTTCCCTCGCTCAATTTCTAATTTGCCCCGCTCAATTTTCAGTTTCCCTCGCTCAATTTCTAGTTCAATTTTCTGTTTCCTTTGCTCAAATTCCAATTTTCCCCGCTCAATTTTCAGTTTCCCTCACTCAATTTCCAATTTTCCTTGCTCAATTTTCAGTTTCCATCGCTTAATTTTCAGTTGGCCCTGCTCAATTTCTAGTTTGCCTCGGTCAATTTTAAGTTTGCCTCGCTCAATTTCCAATTTGCCCCGCTTAATTTTCAGTTTGCCTTGCTCAATTTCCTGTTTCCCTCACTCAATTTTCAGTTTCCCTCACTTAATTTCTAGTTTGCCCCGCTTAATTCCCAGTTTGCCTCACTCATTTTCCAATTTGCCTCACTCATTTTTCAGTGTGCCTCGCTCAATTCTCAGTTTGCCCAGCTCAATTCTCAGTTTGTTGAGTTTGTTTATAGTGATCTAAGCTTTTCACATGATTTCGCCTGTTCTAGAGATTCAAACCGTTGACATGCTTGGGCCAATTCATTGAATCGTGGTTGTTCATATGATTAGACTTATATGACGATTGAAATACTTCATATGATTGGAGTTGCTTTTTATGATCCAAAGTAGTTTACATGGTGATGCCATTTTTAGTGACCCAAGTCAATTGATATGCTAAGTTGATCCATATCATTCATATGATTGAGCCCGATTATAGTGATCAATTTAATTATTATTGAATGGCCCCTATGAAGTGTCATAAGCCCATTGAAATGATTGGGACTATTTTTAGCGATCCAAACCATGCATATGATTGCTTCAGTTTATCCAAACTTTTCGTATGATTTAGGTTGTTTCTAGTGATTCCTATGATTTATGTCGTTTCTAGTGATCTAAACCGATTGATATAATAATACATGTGTTCAACAATCAGATCTGTAACTAGTCACATGAACCAATTCATGTGATTGATTTGAAAATAACTCCCAGCTTTGGGTGTCCCACGGTGCCACCGTGGGACACCCATTTTGGGAGATCCACGGTGGCAGCATGGTCCTCTGGATTGTCCATAGGCCACCATGGGACACCCATAGCTGGGAGTCCCATGGTGGCACTGTGGACAGTCTAAAGGACGGAAGAGGAGTACGGAGGAAGTGGAGTGCCGCTCGAAGAGGAAGCGTGATACTGGGGCTTCCACAAGCCAAGCCACTCCGTCCAATGAAGGTAGATTTACGGGGCAGGATGTTATTTTTAAAATGTATGTCGATCATGATTTGTTCGACGATTATGATTTGTTGGGTCGGCTTTCAACACGCGGTGTCGACACTATCTTCGAAGGTAACACACTGGCTACTAAAGCACAGATAAGGGCGTTCTCATATAGAACATTTCTTGAATTTTAAATCTGACCGTCTCTATCAATATAGCGACGGGGTATTCACGTGCTTCTTTCAAGAGAGCATTAACACACTCAAATATGTTTGTAGTGACCATGTTGAATCTTTTTCTTGAAAAGTGTGAAGATGCTCATCTTTCATACCCTATTTCTCTCAGCCATGCATGTACTGGGGGGTTGGCCATTTCGATATCATGCATGAACTTTTTGAACTCAGCCCTCCTGCAGGTCTTCACAGCCCGCCAGTAGTAGATTTTCAACAACTTGTCTTGAGTGTTATAAAACACCTCTCGAACCTGCTCGTCTCTGGATTAACAAGCACGACAGTCATCATCCCCGGGTTGGCCATCCTCAACTCATGCAAATACATCGGGAGTTCATTGTAAGAGTCTTCATAAGACCCTCATCACGCGATTTATTGCGAGCTCCTTAGCGCGTCATGCCTTCTTATAAATGATAAGAATATTATATTTCTCTTGCATGGCAAAGATAAGATCACTTGGCCTTAACCCTAGGCGTTGCTCGATGTGGCTAACAACTAGATCACAGGCTAACTTACTGCTTGCTTGCCGGTGATCGCTCTTCATCCATGACATGCCGCACGTGTGTTTGGACGTATAATTCTGTATCTTGAATATCCCTGCATCATTCACCCAAGATGCATGAACCCTCCATTCACATTTATCTTCGCAACACACCATGGTGAATCTCTTGGATGATGAGTCCAAAACCCTATACTGGAAGTTATTGCGAATTACAAATTGGCTCAAGACATACTAACACCAACTCTTTTCCTTAAAGGTTTGCCTAACAGCTATATCAATCAGTTCATCGAATGAATCCGTATATTCCAACATATCTGCATTGGTGAATGCAACTTCTTTAAACGACACGGTAACTTGATGAGTGATGAAGTTTGATATTCTAGCAAGGCCTAGAATCGGAATGTCGCTTACACATACAGATTTGGTGGTGGATGATGAAGGTAAATTTACTCTTGTTGCTGAAGGTGGTGCCGGCGGTACCATGTATTCGTAACTGAGGTTAAGGTCATCTGACTAGGTCACTTGGCTAGTAACAAAGTTTGATGTTTGAAGCGGCTCGGGCAGTGGATTATTGCTTACTCCCACTTGTAATAGCGATGCCTGAATTTCAAATTCCACGCCATGGTCTTCACATACAGTGTCTACGTGTATTGTCTCATTAGTGTGTTGCACTGTCTCGATGATTAGAGGGATAAAATTGACTGAAACCTCCAACTGTGCTGCCAAGAACACTCTCACTTCTTCATCATCTTCAAATTTGGTTGGAGGGATCGATTCGTTTGAGCAAGGGTACAATTGTAAGACCCTACCCCAAGTGTGCATGTCGTTCTTCTAGGTCTTGCGGTCTTATCAGTCGGATCCTGGCGACCCACGACCCATGGATAGTGTTTGCGATCATCCTTAAGTCCAGTCACGTCGACCCGACTCGGATCGACACGAAACCTATGCCATTACGACCGCATCGGTGCCACGGTTCTAACGTCGCGTCTCGTTCATGGATCTGACGTGTACATCATAAGTTATGGGTCGTGCTCTTTTTGGACCATTGATGTGTGATCAGTGGGACCCACCCTAACCATTCACGTTTTCCCATGTGATGATGTCACCTAGGCATGCTTTCTAGAAAGCCTACCCTATAACTTAGACCCTATGAAAGCATGGGTTGCTTCTCCCATGACTATGATTGCATTTCTCTTATCTAGATGCCTCTTTTAGAGAGACAATGATTACCTTCTAGGTACATCTTCCAAGTCCCTCTTTTCCCTCCTATTTCTCTCTCACTTTTCTTTCTCTCCCTTGCTAGAGAGCCCAAGGACGTCCCCACCCTCTCCATTTCTCCAGCCCCTTCTCTCTCAAATCTCCTCCAATCCAACCATCTCTAACCTATCTCCACCTTAGAAACCTCTTCCTTGGAGCTAAAGGATCATAGTGGTGGAGGTTTGAAGATAGATCATTGAGATGGGTTTGCATGTAGATAACATTTTAGATTTCTTGATTTCTTAGTTGTTCTTCCCATTTCTTTCATTCTGAAGCTTGAGGGGCCCATCAAATGATGGTGGTGGCCCCCATATCTTCATGGATGTGGCTCATAGCCCATCCTTTGTGCATGCATGATCCATGCAAGGAGACATCCTCCATGGACCCCTACATGGTCTTTTCTTCTTATGTTTAGGGATCCTTGGGTCATCTAGACCCTTGATCCTTGGTGGAGATGGCATCTCCACCATAGATCCTGTGTAGGTAGCATCATGCTCTTGTAGATCCATGTAAATCATGTAATAGTGGATGCGGTTAATGGCCTTAATGTGGCGGAGCCCCTTCCCTTGTGGCCAGATCTTTTATTTTTTCCTTGAATATACTTCTGATCATGATGTGGTCCACCTTGTGGCTCAGAAATATCCAGACCGTCCCAAGGGAGTGGACGTCCTTGGCAGTCCACTCCATGGACGTTGTGGCCCCAAATGCACCAAAAGGGGGCACATGCAAAGGGGTTTTGATGGTGGAAATGGTCTGGATGTTTGTGGGGCCCACCGAGGTGATCCATACCACAATTTTTAAGGGATGAATTCCCCTTTTAGTGGTGATTATAATTATTTTATTACAGCAATATGTTGCTGTCCAGAAACTTTTTGGACAGATTTTTGGACTAATTTGAGCTCAGATTTTGGGGTGTTTGGCCCCATTTGATATGTTATTCTTGAAGGTGTAGACCCCACCTATATGCATGCCAAGTTTCACCTTCATCTGACCTCATTTGGGCATCCAAAAGAGTTAGCCAAGATGGTTCGACAGCCAGATTTTTGTCTAACAGTCCAGCAATATAGTCTGTTGGAAACTGAAATTCACAAATTTTTCTAGCATCGGTGGGCCACTTTTCCGGACTCCATCTTGATGTATACATGTTAGGAGATCTTGGCCCCCTATTTTCCAAATTTTTAGAGGCCCTGGATCCACTCTAATGGGGTACTCAAGTTGAGGACAGCAACATGTAGTAGCAGATTTTTCAGAACCTTGCTGTCCTCTTTGTTATTGCAGAAGTTTTTGGACCCCAGCCCATTGGTCTTTGTGTACAAATTATTGAGGCCCATCTCTGATGTTTCTAGGGCCCATTGGGCCATGATTTGTGGGACCAACAAGCTGGGCTAGCAAGCCCTGCTGGACTTCCAGCTGGGAACATCCAGCATGGGCTGGCCGTCCCAGCGTGCAGGCCCACCATGATGGTATGTTTCATCCATGCCGTTCTCCCATTTGGATTAGCCCATGTGGGAGGGTCCACCCTTGGTGGACGTCCCCTGTGGGGCCCACTTGGTGTATGTGTAGCCCACCTTGATGAATGTATTGGTCCAGGCCATCCAGGCCTTGGACCGCCCAACCCATGGGACACCCCATGTGGGCTACCTGCTGGACTTTGGTCCAGCAGTGTGGCCCACCTACTCCCTTGTGTTATATGATGAAATCCTATGTGGTGGGGCCTTCTGACTTGATAGCTGGGCCACTTGGATTGATGTCCTAATCAGATGGACCAATTGCTGGACTCCAACAGGCCCATAAACCTGTTGAGTCAAAAAAATTCAGCAACATGTTATAATTATGCTTGGCCCTTGGGCTGAAATTTTGAGGAGTGGGGCCCACCGCATTGTGAGGACCTTAGAGGGAATAATTTATACGTTTAGTCCCTTAAATTTTGAGCTTAATTAATGCATCTTTGAGGCCCACCACAGTTGGATTTAATTGGGTCTATGAATGTAGCTAGTTATTGGACTCTTTAGGCCTAATTGGGCTGGAACTTTCTAGATGGGCCCATTGGACTCTTGGGCCATTTTTACCATACTATTATGTTGGGTTAATGGGCCAGATTACATAAGTAGTTGGGCCCTTGGTTGCCCACCAAATCAACTTTATACTTGGGCTAGGTTGTAGGCCCAACTTACTTGACTAAGGACATGACATTTGCCCATGTGGTTTGAGCAATGGGCTGCCCACTAGGCCCACCCCAATATTAGTGGCCTTTATGTTGGGCCCTAACCTTTCCCTATGGGCCCATAGTGGTATATATGGGTTGGGCTATGTGTGTTTCCCTTGGACCCATGCTTTGGATAGACCTTGGGCCACCTTTATTGAAGGCCAACATGAGTGTATGTGGTATGATTATGACTGCCCATTTCTTATTTCTAATATTGTGTGGGCCTTGGGCCTTAATCCGTGATCAATTAGGGATGGGCTACCTTATGGGGATCGATAGTAGTTGGATGTCCACATTCATGGCCCTAAGGTAAGCCCATATGCTTATATGGGTGGTTAAAGGCCCACCATAGACCCTTGGTAGACCCATTTAATCTATTTAGGCCCATATCATTGTTCTCCTTAGTCTCGTGGGCTACCCCAGGCTATTGGATCCCCACTAGAGGTTGATTCCTTATGGAAATTCGTTTAAGTACATAGACTTGGTCACTTCTTAGATAGGAGAAGTGTATTACATTGTATATTGCCACATGACGTGTCTAGATTCATCTTCATGACCCATGTACATCATTGTATGCTTGGTTGACACTGTGTGTGTGGTTATGGTTGTGCCATTGGGCATTATATGATAGCTTCCCAGAGGGATGGAGTTCCCCTCTTAAGCACATTGGATGTTTGGGGATGATGCATGATTGGTATACGTGATTTATGCATCTAGCATTGCATTGTATGATATTATTCGCCCTTGCTTCATTAAGGCCGATACCTCCACTGGTACGTCATGGATGACCGTTATTGGACACCGGAAATACCTCTTGAGCATTTAGGGCACGTAGGATATCCTTGGATGAAAACCTCTAAACCTTCATGGTACCAGGAGAGGCCTCAACGCCTAGACCGAGTGAAAATCATGAGCGCCCAAGTGCCTTATACCGTTAGGCCGCATCTCCCACTGTCGCGATGTCAGTTGAAATGGGGTTTGGCCTTACCCACCTGAGTGAGGGGGCATAGCTAGGCTGAGTTTGACTAGCTCGTGAAATGGGTCTGTTGTCGTCGAGCCTTGCTGGTGATTGTCTGTCCACAGGCGGGTAGTGAGGTCTCTTATGCTCACTTGACTGTGAGGGTCTTAGAGAGCGGCAGTCAGCCAGTAGTGTACTTGACCCCAATGGTTTCCCTATGGTGGAACTGTACTTGATATGTGGATGAGGACTGGCATATTTCGCATTGCATTTGTATCGGCTGTATGAGCCTTATGTTGCACCACCTTGGTATGGTGCCCGACACTCATGTATTGCATTGCGTAGCCTTGTTACGGCTTACTGCATTCATAGCTTAGCCTCGATATGGCTAGCAGCATTGGTATTGTTCGTGGTTCTTGCTGCATTATCTATATTCTTCTCAACACCGTTATCACACACTTACACCACCCTCTAAGTTTTCTATAAGCTTCTGCACGATTGATGTGTGCAGGAGATCCTAGATCGTCGCAGTAGCAGTTGAGCATTGGATTGGTGCATGCTGAGGACCCGTTGCCAACCTCTCTCTTCCTTTCTTATCTTATGTATTTCCCTTTGAGCCTTATGTACCTGTAAAAGTTTAAATTTCCTGTGGATTTTGCAATGTGTTCCTATAGTTACTTTCTGAGATTACTGTGTTATGATCTTGGGTATGCTCTTATTGGATTAGATTTATGTTATGGAAATCCTCCTTGTAGGATCCCAGGATCGGAACCTGTGTCAGGAGCCGAGAACGGGGTACTACGGAGGCTGTTACGGCCGGAACCGACTATCGGGTTCCTTATGAGTCCGGTCACCGAGTTCGGGGCATGACAACAATACTTTCATCCTAATATCACAATCTGTTGGGTTACTTTTAATAATCATGTACATTTTAGATAGAAGCTCCTCATATGTAGTCTTGACACCAACAGAAATACTCTTGGACTATCCACCCTTGTACGTGTATTGATTATTTTCACATACTAACTCCCCACCATAAGATCACACGATGATTCTCATAGCTATTATCTGAAAACCAATACAATGACATATTATCAATGAATCGTTAAACACTAGAAGTTGAGCGAGCTTCACATGAAATTGAACGAGCCTAACATGAAATCAGCTTCACATGAAATTGAACGAGCCTAACATGAAATTAAAGCAAGGCAAACATGAAATTGAGCAAGCTTTAGATGAAATCAAGCGAGTTTCACATGAAGTACATGAAATTGAACAAGCAACATATGAAATTGACTAAGCCTAACATGAAATTGAACAGGCCTCAAATGGAGTGTATAGGTTAGTTGTGGAGAAGGTGAAATCTTGTCCTAGGATTTCATGCATTCAATACACTTGTATTTTCCTATTGTATAAAATGTATATAGGCTACTGTTAAAGTGCCTGGACTACAAGTGTAAGTGTGACCTAATCTAATCTTTATTGGGTGGTCCACATTCACACTCTAGTTTACATATCTATAGTTGTTATTTCTCAAGTTGAACATGTCTCATAAGCAAGGAAAACACGAAATTCAGCGAGGCAAACTAGAAATTCAATGAGGCAAACTGGAAATTGAGCGAGGCAAACATGAAATTGAGCGAGGATCAAAGGAAATTGAGCGAGACAAACATAAAATTGAGCGAGGCAAGCATGAAATTCAGTGAGGCAAGCATGAAATTCAACGAGGCAAACATGAAATTAGGTGAGGATCAAAGGAAATTAAGTGAGGTAAACTGGAAATTGAGCGAGGCAAAGTACACAAATACTTCAGCGAGGCAAGCATGAAATTCAGCGAGGAAAACTGGAAATTGAGCGAGGCAAGCATGAAATTCAACGAGGCAAACTGGAAATTCATTGAGGCAAACTAGAAATTGAGCGACGTAAACATGAAATTGAGCAAGGCAAAATGGAAGTTGAGTGAGGCAAACAGGAAATTCAGCGAGGCAAACATGAAATTGAGCGAGGCAAATTGGAAGTTGAGTGAGGCAAGCATGAAATTTAGCGAGGCAAACTGGAAATTCAGCGAGGCAAACATGAAATTCAGCGAAGTAAACACGAAATTCAGTGAGGCAATCATGAAATTAAATGAGGCAAACATGAAATTGAAGCAAGGATCAAAGGAAATTGAGCGAGGCAAACATGAAATTGAGCAAGACAAACTGAAAATTGAGCCAGGCAAACTAGAAATTAAGCTAGGCAAACTGAAAATTGAGTGGGGAAAACTAGAAATTGAGCGGGGCAAACTGAAAATTGAGTGGGATAAACTGGAAATTAAGCGAGGCAAACTGAAAATTGAGCGATGCAAACATTAAATTCAGCGAGGCAAACTGGAAGTTGAGCGAGGCAAACATGAAATTGAGCGAGGCAAACTAGAAATTGAGCGAGGGAAATATGAAATTCAGCGAGGAAAGCATGAAATTCAACGAGCCAAACTGGAAATTCAGCAAGGTAAGCATGAAATTCAACAAGGCAATCATGAAATTGAGCAAAGCAAACATGAAATTGAGTGAGGCAAACTGAAAATTGAGCGGGGCAAACTAGAAATTAAGCGAGACAAACTGAAAATTGAGCGGGGCAAACTAAAAATTGAGTGTGGAAAACTGAAAATTGAATGGGGCAAATTGAAAATTGAGCGAGGCAAACATTAAATTCAGCAAGGCAAAATGAAAGTTAAGCGAGGCAAACTGAAAATTGAGCGAGGCAAACATGAAATTGAGTGAGGCAAACTAGAAGTTGAGTGAGGCAAACTGAAAATTGAGTGAGGCAAATATGAAATTTAGCGAGGCAAACATGAAATTGAGCAAGGATCAAAGGAAATTGACCGAGGCAAACATGAAATTAAGAGAGACAAATTGAAAATTGAGCGGAGCAAACTAGAAATTGAGCGAGGCAAACTGAAAATTGAGCGGGACAAACTGGAAATTGAGCAAGGAAAATTGAAAATTGAGCGAGGCAAACATTAAATTCAACGAGATCAGAGGAAATTGAGCGAGACAAACATTAAATTCACCGATGATCAAAGGAAATTCAGCGAAGCAAACATGAAATTGAGTGAGGAAAAACTCAAATTGTGTGAGGATAACATGAATTTGAGCGAGCTTTAAATGAAATTGAATGAACCTAACATGAAAATGAGCAAGCCTAGCATGAAATTGACCAAGCCCTAACATGAAATTGAGTGAGCTTAAAATTAAATTAACCGAGTTTCACATGAATTTGAACGATCAACACATGAAATTGACTAAGCCTAACATGAAATTGAACATGCCTTAAATGAAATTAACCAAGCCTAACATGGAATTGACCAAACTTCGGATGAAATTGAACGAGTAGTCGGTCAATCATCATCAACTTAGACTCGTCTCAATTACTGTGAGTTCTTCTTCAATTTTGAATATGCATTGGTTATGTTTGACCAAGCACCCTGAGTGAATGAATCTGCTGAATTTGCATAGATAGTCCGGATTTGTGGTTGAATGCAGCAAAGGGATGTGACTATAAACTTGACTTTTAACCCACCAGCTTATTTTTAAAGATATGTACCTCCCATGACAGTTGTACCAGCCAAGTACAAGTTGAAGAAGGGTGCTTTGGAGTATTTTGAACCTGTTGGAAGATTGCACAAAACCCAAAAGGAGGTGACCTAGAATATTAGAAGTGTATAAATGCAACTAGTTTCAAGGATTCCACGTAACCTTGAACAAGATGGAAAATGACAGACGTATAGTGATAATATCTGGAGCTTCATTCGAGACTTAAGTAAGAAAAATGACGAGAATAGCGTACGTGCTTGCTTGGGTTTTGGGTTACAAGGGACGGTAAGGGATGGGGTTTGAAAAGTAGGGGTATTTTCGTCTTTAGAATCTGTGCCTATGCGGCTTAGGTTCAGATTCGAAAAGAAGGATTTGGAGCGTTCAAATAAGACGCTGGGTTAAAGTGACGACTACAGTGGTAAATTTCTCAAGTCCAAACGGTCTGTTTTCAGTGACCAATGCACTTATGCTGGTACGCCTACGTGGGACTATCCCTAGTGCTACACGGCAAGTGTGGGAGATCCAAGCCACTCATCAGGCAGGCCCAACCATTAGATGCATCTGGCTCAAATGGCTGACTGTTTGTGAAGTGGACATCATGTAATTAGAAAAAAAAAAAGAAAAGAAAAGAAAATAGAACTGATTTAGTAATTATTTATGGTTCGTACCTGCACACCCAGCATCTCTGTTTGAATTTGAAGGTGGATAAAAGGCCAGCAGAAGAGCGTTGGATGGAGTCACGGAGTTAGCCGAATCAATCATAGCTCTTGAAGTTTTACCTGCAAAAGTGAGTTATCTGTGATGTATGTGTATTCACGAAAAGGTTCTTGATGTGCACATTGGATCTTTCCACATTCAATGGAAACGGATTGGCTGCTCCCAGTGCCACTAGCCCGGTGGCTGGTGGTCGGTGGTGCTCTGTGGGCCCACCATCATGTATGTGTTTCATCCATTCCGTTCATCCATTTTTACATATCATTTTAGGGCTTGATACAAAAAAAATAAAAAATTGAGAGGGATATATATCTCAGGTGACCACACCACATGAAAACAATAGTGATGGGATATCCACCGTTAAAATCCTCCTAAGGTCCATTGTACTATTTATTTGACATCCAATCTATTGGTTAGGTCATACAGAACTATATAGAACTATATGAAGGGAAAAAACAAAGATCATCTTGATCCAAAACTTTTATGGCCCTTAAAAAGTTTTTAATGGTTGACCTTCAATCAACACTGTTTCCTGTAATGTGGTCGACTTGAAATTGATATATACCTCATTTTTTGTTCTCATACCATAAAATCATCTAGAAAAATAGATGGACGGCGTGGATGAAATATATACATTATGGTGGGGCCCACAGAGTGACCATCAGCTATTGGTTGGTGTAAGGGGGAGGAGCCAACCCATTTTCCACAACAGGGGTACACAAGTCGAACCAGTCGAGCTTGGCACATCTCCACTCGGCTTGGCCACTAGTTGACCCAGCTCGAATTCGGCTCGGCTCAATCCTCAAGCTTGACTGGCCGGCTCGACTCGGTTCTGTCAGCAACTCGGGTCGGCTTGAGCTGAGTTTGAGCCAAGATCAAGCCAAGTTTACCTGTGCAACATTTTCATAAATACGTGGATTACACCTTTAAATTCTCACTGTATGTAAAATAATATGTAAAATAGTAGCAGCAGTTTTACAAGTATTTCATCAAACATCTTGTAAGCAACATCGAAATCAAAAAAAAAAAGGGGCATTTGTTTCATATACATACCTTTCTTGCCACCGGCCGACACTTCATTGAGTCATTTCATTAAACACTTGGTGGGCAACATCAATATCAAAATAACCAAGTCACTGAACTGATTCAATTCAAGTTTGATTCGAGCTGGGTTTGATCCGAGTCGAGTCAAGTCGACAAGCTCGAACTCGGTTCGAAATTTTTTCGAACTCAAAAAATCAGCTCAACTCAGCTTGCTTTTTCGAGTCGAGTCGAGTGAGCTAATTGAGCTAACTCGGTTCGTGTACAACCCTAGTTTCCACATTGGACCACTTAAGTGCCAGAGAAGTGCATATATCGTCTCAGCACATTAATTAAACCATGTGGGCTCACATGAAATGGGTGTTATGCATATGAGATCCCTCCCGCGTATTGCCATTTGTGATGATTTTGAGGAGAGGGAAGGGTGGCAATGACCTTGGAATGATATATTGCAAAGGGCAACAATGGCCACGCTAAGACCGGCCGTTGGACCACTAGTTCAATGATCTATAAATGTATATACGACACTGATTCTCATCATTTATGTTCTAGACATATTTTTTATCCATGCGCATTTTGGGTTGTGCAGTTCTTTTAGGCTCAAGAAGATAAACTATGCACCTCATTTGATGAACGGCCTTGGTGCCACGCATATGCACTATGGCGCTTGTACATTTATGGGAGCAAGCGCCATTGTTCTATTTTTTTAAGGGTATTTATAGGTGATAGGTTTTTTCCTTAAATACATGGCTTCTTGGTCCAGTGAATTGTACATTTTTTTTTTTTTTTTTACAATTGATGCTTTGTGACTATTGTTGTACTCCAATTCAATTGAACACATGTGAAATGAATATGACTATTGTTGCACTCTACTTCAACCAAGTAAAACCACTCGTGTTACCAAGGGTCTAGATTGGATAGATGTCTACGTGAGTAAGATGCACGTGTATGCCAAAGTATTCCTAATTCAAGGGTTAATTGAATTGCGGGTATCCCCTTCACTGAGATGGACATATTGGATACTGGGATTAAAGATGCAAAGTCCTCTTAGGCACCAAAATTGTACTCCGTTCAGACAATTAGTGAAAGAAAATGAAATCCTTCGAAATGTGTTCTTTTTGTCTCATGACAATAGACATGGGTCTATGGTCTTAAAGACTTGTTCTTTCACTAACACTTTAAGTTTAAAACTAACGTAAACTATAGAGTCATAGCCAAACTAACATACCTACCACATAGGCAAGGTGGTATGGGACATTGTGTCCAAGCTGTTAACCTACGCTGAACTATCGACCTACGGAGAAAGGTTGTACTTCAGGGACTTTTGCCAAGAGATGTTCCGAGCATCAGCTTGAAAATGGAAGGGACCATGGAGGAGTTCAGGATTGTTCGGCGAAGTATGATAGAGTGTGCTTCCCTAGCTGTTGAGGGGCTTCTTGGTCATGACTGGTGCTAGCCAACCTCCTCATATTGTGCATATATGTCCAAGCTGACCTCTTTTCAGTGGCCAATCCATTTTTACCCATAATAGTAAGCCCCCCTACTTTCGAGCTCGCACAGCGGGCTCGAAAAGTAAATCGGATTTGGTGAGGTCGGACATTTTTGCACATGGGGCGTTAGGCCTGTTTGTCATTAATGCAAAATAAGGTGGCGTGCATAGGAATCGGGGCGTATCTGCAATCATGATACGGAACCTCAAGGTGGCATGCCTCGACTCAAGGTCACGTGCGTTGTCAGGGCACATGTTCAATCCTCAGCATATGGGGTGTTGATGCGTGGTGTATTCTAGAGAGTTAAGTTGACGAGCGAGTGGGAGAGCTCCACGTGTTCGAGCACGGGCGTGGAGGAGCCATTTTGGCTGCAGCATTAAATGCTCCTACAGATGGGTTTCCTATAAAAGGGGAGAGCCCTAATCGTGCAAGGGATATTTTCCCTACTGCTGCTCTCTGACTTAGATGATTTTCGACGATCCTCAAAGATCTTCTCCAGTGAACTTCATTTCTCCCGTTTTCCCTCCCTTTTTTTTTCATTTTTTCTTATGGGCCCTTGATTTTCGATCAAACTTGGCCAATAATGTCGAATCTGTTGAGTCAATGGGAGGAATAAAGGACGTTCTAGCACAACGGGGAACTGGAGGATTGGGACTTGCTGGAAAATCCGCCATCTCCACTCGTGATGATGAGCGATTAGGATTTCAAGGTGTCTCACAGATCGAGGATGGCTGCTCAATCCTTGGCTGAGGAACCAATGAGCATTGAGGGGTCTGCCCTAGTCAGGGAGGACACCAGTCAGTCTCTGGTAGAATCAGAAGAAATCGGGTCGATCGGGTTGATGCTGACAAAATCTAACTTGGTGCGAATCAAGATGGAGTACCGCATTCTAGATTCAGTAGTGCTCTGAGCTCCCATACTTGGTGAAATTTCAAGCGAGCCCAAGGACGGAGAGGTGGCCATATTCTTGGTCACCCTCCAATGTGGTTTCAAGCTTCCTCTCGATTGCATAGTCAAGGAGGTCCTCTTGCACCTAAAGTTAGCTCCCGAGCAAGTAATCCTGAATACCCGAAAGGCCTTGGTGGGGTCATTCATTCTTTGGGCCAAGCTCGAACAACCCGAGCTGACTGCGAATGAATTTCTCCACCTATACCAGGTCAAGTCCAACCCATACCACAAGGGTTGATATTACTTTTCGGCCTGGCTGCACACAGGCAAGGCCATTATCACAGACTCCCCGACCGCGAACAAAAACTAGAAAAAAGTGGTTCCGTGCGTCGAGAGATTAGGAGGCTCCAGCAGCTTCCAAGTTATGTCCTCATGTTCCAAACATTTTGCTCAACTAGGTCGGTATATCCGAACTAACCTTTTCCTTAGTTTATTTTTTCATTTCTTATTTTTTATTATAGTTTTCTCTGACAGCTATGCCCAAGTATCCTGCTGGTGTGAGCAAGTTGGAGCATAAACGAATAGCTGGGGTGAGGTTGGCGGACTCCAAGCTAAGGTCTTGGAAGTAGTTGATCATGCCCGAGCTACTTTATAAATCAGGTCTTGCCTTGTCCATATCAAGTATACCCTGGTAAATAGTCCAAAATTATTTTATCTCCGTCTGTTTGTTGATCATTCCCTTTTGTCGTGTAGGGATGCCTGAGAAAACTCGCTCCAAGCGTCGTGCTCCTTCTGAGGTCGAAGTGGCCCAGAAAAAATAGAAGCCATCTTCGAAGAGGAGGGGAACCACCACCCCCTCGTCCACGGTAGGTCGATCGAGCACAACTGCCGACCCTGCTGCCACTCCTGCTACCACCTCTTCAGACCCGTCAGTGGTCTTGGAGGTAGTCGAGATTGCCCCTCTAAGGGAAGCCACCCCCGTCGTCGAGGCCCAACTTTTTGAGGTCAGGGCAGTTCATGTTCCTGAGGCTCAGCCCCTCGCAGCTCGGGCTCAGGTGGGCAATTCTGCTGATTTCCAAGGGGGCGAGGCTTTGGGGGCATCAGGTCCACTTCTGCCATGACAGAGGGCCTCTTGTCGTGGATAGCTCGACATGTTCTTGATGTCAAGTTCACCAAGGTGATGGAGACACCCCCATCACCAAGGGGGGCTTACTATTATGGGTAAAAATGGACTTGTCACTGAGAAGAGGCCAGCTCAGACATATATGCACAATATGAGGAAGTCGGCCAACACCAGTCATGACTAAGGAGCCCCCCAACGTCTAGGAAAGCGCACTCTGTCATATTTCATCGAACAACCCCGAACTCTTCCACGGTCCCATCCATTTCCGAGCTGATGCTCAGAACATCTCTTAGTAAAAGCCCTCAAAGTACAACCTTGCCCTGTATGACAAAATGAAGAGGATGGTCATCTCTGATGTCTCGCTTATATTCTACTAAGGAAAGGAGCACGATCTCGGCCCTCTGACATGACTTTCAAGGGTAGGTCGGCGGGTCAATAATCTGCTCAATGTCACGGGAAAACTCAACCACAACTCACGAGAGAATTCAGGTCGACAAAACCTCTCTTCGGAACGACCGTCCACCTTAGACTCCTACCATACATTTCTACTGATTCCGACCTGGTTCCGACTGTAACTACCCGAGGTCCCAGTCGAGGATCTCGAAAGATGATCGCAACACAAATTTGCCCAAGATCTCCACCGAGAATCTCTGGAGATATCCACGACACGTTCTGGATACGAATCCCTCTATAATACGCTTCAACTAAATATGGAGATCATTTCCTACCCCACCACCATCTCTCACCTATAAATAGGAGCATTTCTAATGGTGAAAGGTATACACTATCCAACTTAGAAAATACTCCAAAAAACCTTATGGTCTACTAGACCAAGCTTGCATGTCTGACATTGACATCGGAGGGTTCCCTGCTGCAACCAGAGTCTCCATCTTTGTTGGAGCATAAAAAATGATCAAAGAAAATTCTAGAATAGTGAATTGCGCAGGTAACGAGTTGCGTAGGTCCGCATTACTCATAATAGGTGCACCGGACCATGCTACTCTTTTCAGGGGTGTTCGGATTGAGAATGCGAAGTGGTGTCTACAACACGAGATTCGAGGGCCTACACGTGTGAAAGCCTATAAATACCCCCTCATTCGATGGATTAGAATTTTTCAGAAGTGCCTCTGACAGGTATTGGAGAGAGGAGAGGAGAGAGAGGGGCTGAAGGTAGGGCTGTGCACTCTCCATGAGTTGCACCGACTCGCGCACCTCAAGGGTCGCGCAACTCATAGAGATGAGTTGCGCAGATGACCTAAGAGGCAACAATATGTTGATTGTTTTAGATATTTCGAGGATTCTGGCACTCCTTTATCGTGATAATGAAAGAAGACGCATACGTGGAGAAGATCCGCACAACTCATCTCCCATGGATACATGAATAATATGAACCGGAATGCTGCCGAAATTCATATTTAAATCTATTTTACTTGTATTTCCGTCATAAGAAACTCTATTCTGGAATCAAAGGGTCAAAAGAATGTAATGAACTCAGAATGAATAAATTTGATAAATATTCTCTCTATTCTTCTTCTTTGTCATTATTAAGTAAGATAATCCCCTGAATCAAATGCTCTTCATTTCAGGTCGAAACAAAATGGCGACTTTGCTGGGAAAATTCTATCTTACTTGATATTGACTGAGGAATAATATAGGGAATTTCATTATTGTTTGGCGTCCTATAAGACTCCAAAAATGGCGACTCTCAATGGGAACATCCTTCCTTTCATCTCCGGGATAGAGTACATTTGTAAATAAGTACTAATCAATGTTATTTATGTCCTTTAACAGAACTACGATACGAGATACATATCCAAGCTATAATCAATGACAACTGCTCTAAGCAAAATGATCTTCTACTTCACACCTACAAGATTTGTAGTGGAATATGCCCGTGACCAACATGTGACTCATCAGAAGCAAAAAGACAAGTCTCAAGTTAGTGTTGGAGTCGTAACAGTCTCTCCGATAGCACAAGACAATGAAAATGATTGGATTGTCGTATCATGCCAAAGATCTAAAGCCCGAAATATCACTACTACTAGAGTAAGTCTGCCGATGCTAAAATCAGAGGACTGGTAACACGAAATGCAGTAAGAAAGAACCCAGAACTTGCCCCTCTAGCGATATACCATGCGAGATCCTCATCCTCACCAACGTTGCGACACTTCCTGGCTTTATTTCTCGCAAGTGACCGATGGACAAGGAAACAAAAGGGTAAATTGCCCGTGGGAAGTTCACCAGTTTATGAATCACCTTAAAGTGTATCACCTCAATTTGTATCACAATCGGCCGAGCTCTATGGAAGCACTGAAGAAATAAATGAAACTCCTTTTTCAATAAGCCCCGTTACGTTGGCGTATTCTTACTCTACTCCAATGACTGCTTCGTCAGGGAATGGGGAAGCCGCCGTATGTATGGTCGACACAAGTAAAGATCCGTCGCCTACCATCGAAGATCGTATGGTCGAAATGGGTCAAGCACAGAAAACACTGATGGAAGAGTGTCGAAGCCTACGAGAAGCCTTGGCTACACTTGCACACAATGTGGCCCAAATAATAGCACCCCCGATGATGGTTGCTATAAATGAACGAGAACAACAAGAACAACAACTTGAAGATTCTCAACCACCAAGAGCGGGATCACACGAATTAGCCCTGGTAGTGAGAGCAATAACCCAAGAGGAAGTACGACAAGTGGTTGCAGAAGCTGTTAGAGTAGAAAGGGAACGTGATAGTGCGGGAAGGTTTCGTTATTGAATTCCATATCCGAGAGAAGTAGAAGATATACCTTTTCCTACCAATTTCAAGCACCCCAAGTTTCAAAAGTTCAGTGGGGATGGGTCTCCAGACGAACACTTGATGCATTTCATCACGTCCATGGGTAACTTCTCTATTCCTCAATATTGTCTGCAGCTGTTTCGGTCTTCTTTGACAGGCAAGGCATTTCGATTGTATTCTGGTCTGACACCCGAATGAATACAAACTTGGGAACAAATGCAGGATGCATTTATGTCGAATTTCTTTTCGTCGGATTGCAATGTCAGTATTACAGACTTAGCATCCGTGAGGTAAAGAAAGAATGAACATGTGGAGAAATTTATCAGCATATGGAAGACTCTAGGAGCATTGTGTCAACAATTACCGGAAGAAAGAGAGCAAGTAAAAATGTGTCTAAGCTCCATGGAGACAAGAATTGCATTTGGACTCACAAGTGGTAACATAAGAACTTTTCAAGACCTAGCGACTAAAGCACATGCGTTGGAGCTGATGACTAGAAAGATGCCAGCATTTCAAATCCACATAGAAAAGAGAGGACCACATAGGGCAATGGTAAATGTCATTGATCAAGAGAAAAAGAAAAACATTTTTCATGACAAATGGGAAACAAGAAGGAGAGGATCCGAATCAACGAAGAGATTATAAAAAATGATAAATGCGGCCGTATGATTCTTATAGGGAATATGCTTTCGATAAAGAAGACGTATTGCCAATGATGGAACAATTGTTAGCCACCGGAACCATCAGGTTGCCTTCACCGAGATATCCAGAAGAGGTCGAAATGACTAAAGAAAAGAACTACTGTCATTACCATCGTTGTCTAAGGCATCACACAGAAGATTGCTTCACACTAAAAAATATATTGCAGAGGATGATAAAACAAGGAGAAATAGTTTTAAAAACGGACGATGAATGACGTAGAAAGGCAACCATAAACGTAACATATGTGATCGAATTGTCAAAATCTTCTGTTAGAAAAGTCAGCTTGGAAGATCTAACTTCTGCCTATTGCCAAAGGATGAATTGATAAAAGAGTCACAAAAGAGAATTTTGGGGGCATCCGCATTCAAAGAGGATGACATGCTTTAGACGAGAAACCAATGGTTAATAATAGATAAAGTCAAGCTATCAAGGTCTAAATACCTTAAATGGAAAGAGGCAAGTAAGAGAAAGATATGAAACCACATTATGGAGTATATTTGTTGTGAGGATAAACATGCGTCAAAACACCCGTCAGATACCGAGTTTATCAACAACACAGCAACCTAGAAGGTAACGGTGATTTTGGCTCTGAAGAGTATTGGTCCGATACTTCCGAACCAAAAGGGGGCAAGATAGGTGAACAATAGAAAAGTTATAAAAATCAAAACTCTGTATTTCTCACTGTATGTGAATAAAATGCAGATTTTCAGGTTTATCGCCAAACGAAAAGCATCAATGATTATCGCCAAATGAGAAAAGCACCAATGATTACTATCGTCATTGCCAAATGAAAAGCGCCAAGGTTTATTGCCAAATGAGAAAAGCACCAGTGATTACTATCGTCATTGCAAAATGAAAAGCGCCAAGGTTTATCGCCAAATGAGAAAAGCACCAGTGATCGTTATCAAATCATCAAAATAGCCGTCATCGCCATGGGTATATTGCTGACATAAGGGCCATTTTATTATTCGAATTTATCAAAATTAATAGCACCACCAGGTTGATATACCATTCTAATTATAAAATTTTATTTCATATCATCAGTAAGAGGCGATATATCAATTTCGATTTATTACCTTTAGTAAGGCCTATAAAATTGGTTGCATACAAATATTATCGGCAATGGTGATCTATCATCTACAACAGTGGAATGAGCTTATAAAGCCAAACCACGTATAAATCCTATGACAACAACAACAATCTATTATTTATGACAACAGAGCTAAGCATATAAAACCAACTACGTATAAGACTTATAATCATTGGCGATGGCGATACAATGAGAATATTCGGGTAGTAGTGAGAAGCATGTGGCCCTAAAAAGCCCGTAAAGAGCATCATGGGCACCCATGTGGGCAATCGATGAAGCAATCACGTAAGACTTATGTCGTCTGTACAGTTTCTGATAGCGTCATGAGGGCTGACGATGAGAAAATGCTCTCTCGTGAATGGGTTCGACCTGGCAGGCGAAGAAAAAATGAGTCTCGGAAGCAAGATGACCGCCAGATCCATGGCTTGATTTCAGTAGTAACGCATGAGGACAGGTCTCTAAAGCAAGATGACCCCTCATTGATGGACTGGTGGCCTTGGATTTTGTACTTAAAGGTATCGTTGCGAACCCCGCGAACTCTAAAGAGTTATTGTGGCCAACCCTGTGCGTAAAACCCATCGAGTTCATTGCCTCGGTAGCTTCACTGGGCCCTTCTGATGGATCACGGTTTGTAAACTCCTCGGCTGCAATACACCCCGTGAACTCTAGAGAGTTACAGAGACCACTAGTGTAAGACCCGACTCCAACTACTTATGAGTCTAAAAACCGTGATTGCTCCAACTACTTATGAGCTTAAACTGTGTGTGAAGCTAACTGAAACTAGAATTTAGTGTTGCCTATGAAAATAACACCATGTAGGCAACAACATACTAATAATCACCATACAGAAGCATATTTGCAACACATCTATAAAATTTTTACTGAATTATCAAAATTCATTTACAATGTTTCAAGAACAAAATATGAAAGTAATCAAAAGTATAAAGGAAAATTCATACATCCTCTGACATGCCCAACGCAAGCATATATCGCCAAAATTTTTCCTTTAATTGTACTTCTGCAGCCGCGTTGTCCAACTCAGCATCGACAATGAGCTTTACTTCATCTGGAACTTCAGTTAGTTTTGTTCCAGAGAAATTATCGCGGTCTTTTCTTTCGAAATCTCTGATCGTTCTAAGTCAGCTATTCATCTATTATCTTTAATATCGGCTTCAAGTTTATTGGTCCTTAAATCAATTTCATCTCGTTCGACTTGTAAATCAGAGATTTGTTGCTTAAGGCTCGAAATCTTCTCACCTATGAGTGCCTAAGACTATCTATGAAAGAGGTGAGCTTAGGGGGGGGGGGGTGAATAGGACTATGCCAAATAAAATATTAAAGTAATGAAAGAATAAATAAATCAAAACTTAATCAGAGATCTCAATCGTAATAGTATTGAGAAATTGATTTAAACCGTGTTTATAAGACAACCTTACACCAGAAACTGAGGTTTGAGGTAGGACAACCTTACATAAACTAGTAAGGATCAAGATCGTAAACTAGAACAAGAGAATAAAAGTAAATACAACTATCTATTAAAAGCATTCACCACAAGTACATAAAGATTTACAAATATTCACGACATGTACATCTCAAAAATCATTCACCACATAAACACCAAGAATTATAGTGGTTCGGTGTGTACACCAACTATCCTTAAATAATCACAACCCACGTGATATTGGCATTCATTATGAAACAAGGTTTTCTTAGGTTCACCTTAAAACCGATATAGATGTGATTTTAGGAGGGCTATCACAATCAAAACCTACGCACTGAGATTTTCTGGCTGATCTCAGTCAAAACCAATGCATGAGATTTTCTTGGCTAATCTCAAACAAAACCAAAAATAGAAATTATATACTTATCTTCTTCAGAAGACGCTGAATGATGTAGCCTGTAGAACCACTTCGGTTGATGACAAATGTTCAATGTTCAATGTTCAATGTCCAATGTCCAATGTCTAATAACCAAAATGAAGGCTTCTAGGTTCTAAATAGATTTTAATTAAATTCAAACCTGGGCTACTTGTTTGAATTTCTAAGATCTCAAAAGGAAGAATAAAAACTCCCTTTAAAACATATGATTCATAAAAAGAGATCTAGAAATTACAAAACAAAAAGCTATTAAAAAAATTTAAAATATTGTTCTATAGCTTGAAGAAGATAGGGGCTTTTCTCTTGCAAAGTGAAGGCTTTTGGTAGCTTGAATGATATAGTTCGAAGCGAGAAAGAACTCTATTTATAGGCTAAAAGGTTGTTGCTTCGACTGGTTTAAGAAACAACCAACTTTCAAAATTCAGGCGGGATCGGATCAGAATTGTTCTTTGACGGGTCGAGTGGCCTGCTCGACTGATCGAGCAATGCCTTCGATTAGTCGAGGATGTCCAAAATTCCTTGCTGGACTTCGAGTCGAGCCACCTTCAACTGGTCGAGGGTGTACCCACGACTGGTCGAACCCTTTTCTGGACTAGTCGAGAAATCAACAAATTTTATCCGATTTTTAGTTGAAAGCTTAGAATGGTCGAAGTTTTTCCTAGACTAGTCGAAATAAGGTTTAAACTAGTTGAACTTAAGCCTAATTAAAGTATAGAAACCCAATTATGTTTGGCATTCAAAAGAACCTAAGCCTAAGATCTTTCTAGGGTCAAATATACATATAATCATTGAACATTGAAGTGTATACTTTGTAGCTTGTATTTGTATCTTCAGTTGCGTTCATTCAATCTTCTACTTGAAGTAATCTTGTAAATGTAGGTTGATCTTGAACTAGAAGAGAAGTAGAGCTTGAGTACAGTGGACTTCAAAGTAACCATCTTCATGTTCTAAACTAGCACTTTCCAACTTCACGTCTTGAACTTTGAAGGTGAACTTTCCATCTTCATGTCTTGAACTTAAAGGTGAACTTTCCATCTTCATGTCTTGAACATAAGTTGTTTTGTCCATCGAAATTTGACAAATAAATGTGCTTTATACATCACAGCACTTACAACTCTCCATTTGTCAAATTCATGACAAAACATAACAAAACGTACACACAAGTTCAACATCTCTATTTTGCTTGAAATCACATACTCTCCCTCAATATGAGTGTAAAATTTTGAACTAACTCCCCCTCAATCAATTGCTTCACTATGTTGAGTAGATAGAATACCTATATGTACAAACATATACAAACCATATACCTGTATATACAAACATATCCATCCTAATAACATATACCAATCATATCCATACAAATCAATCAAAACCATACACAAACTCTCTCCCTTTTTGTCACAAGTTGACAAAGGAAAGTAGGAATATGAGGTAAAGAAATAAGAGAATGGCAATATAAGCATCATGAGTAAGAGTAAATCAACCTATATAAGCATAAGGAGAGCATCATGATTAATATCCAAAAGAACATTATCCAAGTTAAACAACCAACTTAAGAAAAAGTATAAAGTTATACAGCTCCAAGATCAAATCAAAGCAGACTAATCTGAACCAGAGGAAGAAGGTGGTGGAATAGATGGGTCAATCTGGTGAAGGCCCTTCGTTATGTGATGAAAGTATTTACGCATATATTTCATTAAAGAGCGATGGCTTTCACCCAGATTGTCCTGAGATACTTTCAAAGCATCCACCTTGTCCTCTAGAGAGCGAAGGCGATCTTCGAATTGAGACGGTTGAAAGTCAGGATCCGCCTCCTCATCAGTCTCCAACTCATCAAAGATATCTTCCATGGTAGTATTTGCTGGCAACGGTGCTTCTTCTTCTTCGACCTCATCCTCATCTTGTTGACCAGGGAGGTAATTCAGAGTCATTTTGTTAATGTTCGCATTGTCAAATGGAAGAACCAACTCAGCGGCCTCAGTGGTCGGCAACATTGCAATGAAGGGCAAGTGTCGTCATAAGATAAGCAAATTGAAAAGAACCATGACCAGGATGAATGCGAAATTGAATAATCAGATAGCAGATCAAAGAAGGAAGGCAAATGGGGATACTCGACGCGACAACATGGAGAATACGAGCCATCAACGGAGTGAGTTCAGATTTATTTCTAGACCACGGATAAACATTTGAAGTAAAAATGCGGTGAAGGACATGGAAACGGGGAATCATCTTGGTGGCACGCAGTGCATTACCGTCAGTCCACTGGGCATCAAATCAACATTATTTACAGGTAATGTCTCTACGCTCAGATTCAAACATCTTATCAAAAAGAGTATGAATCAGGATGCCCTCATCATTAACAGTTACATCAAGTAAACCCCAAATTAGGTGCCTATCTATCCGCACTATCCCTTCTCTGAAATTTATGGAGAATGTGAGATTTTCAAGGGACAACTCCCCGATAAATGCAAGCATGTCTTGTGTAATGGAACGGTAAGCCGGTCCGCCCCAACCAAAATATTTTCCCAACCAATATTTGAGAGAATAAGTAGCAACTTGAAGTAAGCAATATGATCAAGATTTACAGTCTTTTCAATTATTATATCCCGAGTGCGGAAATCCCTTACACGCTCCGAATATTCTTCAGGAGCTCTTAGGGTTCTCACCTTAAGTGGAGTCGTCTGGGAGGAGGAGCCATTAGGGCCCTTGCATGTGATCTTCCTCTTTGACCGATGCTCCATGTAGAGTATGCACAAGAGAGTATAATATATGGGTTTGGCTTAGGTCAGATTTTTGCCCAAAAATCCTCGTAGAAAAGAGTGAAAATCACAAATTAACAACACTAAAAAGATTAAAATGCATAGAGGAACCTAAATCTAAAAGGAAATAAAAAATGATGCACTTACTAGAACTCTATGGAGATGGGTTCGACGGGTCGAGCAAGGAGGTGTTGAGGAAGAAGAAGAAAATGGGAAGAAAAAGTGATTTTTCCCCTTTTTAGGAAGCCAACCCAAGCTCCACGACTGTTCGAGTACGTCCTCGACCGGTCGTGGCTCGACCAGTCATTTAGACTGAAAAAATTAATATTTTTAATTTTAAAAAAAATTTAAAAATAAAAACATAACATGACATAATTAATTTGAAATGCACATACCAATGTCATGTTTCAATTTAGAGAACCTATTCCTGTCAAGCGGTTTCGTCATAATATCGACAAGATGATTTTTGGTCTGCATGTATTCTAAAGAGAAGCTCTTATCTTCAATCAATTCTCAAATATAATGGTAACGAATGTCTATATGCTTCGTACGAGAATGTTGAATGAGATTTTTAGAAATGTTAATTGTGTTAGAGTTATCGCAATACAAGATCATTATATCTTACTCAATTTCGTAATCGGTTAACATTCTTTTCATCCAAACCAGCTAGGTACATGCATTACCAGCAACAATATATTCAGCCTCAGATGTGGATAAAGATATCGAACTTCGTTTCTTACTATGCCAGGAAACTAGACAGTTTCTAACGTAGAAACATCCACCACTGGTAGATTTTCTATCATCGATGTTCCCAGCCCAGTCAGCATCTATATATCCAACTAATTGTACATTTATATCATGTAGATACCACAGACCATAATTAACAGTACCTGTGACATATCTAATTATTTTCTTAACAAAAATAAGATGTGATTCTTGCACAGATTTCAACACTAAAGGAAATATCTGGTCTACTAGCAGTTAAGTATAACAGACTACCAATCATGCTACGATATAAGCGAGAGTCTATACTCTTACCCGTATCATCCTTTGAGAGTTTGAGAGTCGTACTCATAGGAGTATTGAATTTCTTACCATTATCGAATCCAAATTTCTTAACTAAATTTAAGGCGTATTTGGTTTGAGAAATGAAGATACCTTCTTCTTACTGTTGAACCTGTAAGCCTAGAAAGTAATTTAGTTTTCCAACCATTCTCATTTCGAATTTGGATTTCATCAGTTCTACAAACTCAATGGACAGGTTAGTACATGTAGAACCATATATGATATCATCAACATATATCTATACAATCAGTATGTGTTCATTGTATTTTTTAACGAATAAGGTTTTATCAACACTTCTCATGATAAAATTGTGATTGAGTAAAAACTTAGTCAGTTTTTCATACCACGCCTTGGGAGCTTGTTTTAATCCGTAAAGTGCCTTTTTAAGGCGATATACATGTTTAGAGTGTTTGGGGTCCTCAAAACCCTTAGGTCATTCAACATACACCTCTTCATGTAAATCCCTATTTAAGAAAGTACTTTTGACATCCATTTGATATATTTTGGATTTTTTAAAACAAATAATGGATATAAACAATCTGATAGATTCAAGATGAACTACTAGTGCAAAGGTTTCATCATAATCTATTCCTTCTATTTGAGTATACCCTTGTACAACCAGTCTAACCTTGTTTCTAATTATATTTCCCAATTCATCAGATTTGTTTTTGAAAATCCATTTGGTTCCAATTATATGTTTATCAGTTGGTCTTGGAACAAAATACCGGACATTATTTCTAACAAATTGATTCAATCCTTCTTGCATAGCAGCAATCCAATTCTCAACGGTAAGTGCCTTTTTTACGTTGGCTGGTTCAACTTAAGAAGTGAAGCACACATAATTGCAAATATTTTCTAGTTGTTTTCTTGTTCGCACACCAATGAGAGGATTCCCTAAGATTAGATTAATAGGATGATCCTTGACTAATCTTAGTTCAGTATTAACTGAGTTAGATGAAGAGTTAGGTTTCTCAATTAAATTGACTTCATCATCTTCTTAATTAGGTGTGGGTGTGATCAGGTGATCATTGATAATGACATTCATGGATTCCTGAATCACTCCTGTTCTTTTATTCGGAACACGATACGCTCGACTAATAAGAGCATATCCCAAGAAAATTCCTTCATCACTCTTTGCTCCTCGAGTGAGATGAATTCTTTGTCATATCCAAAGATTGACATCACTGACATAGAAACCTTATCTCTGAGCCGTGATAGTCATATATTGGGTAGCCCCTAATTTGCGACATGTCTCACAGAAGTGAGAAAGAGAGAAAGAGACTCACGCAAGGGAGAGATGTCAATTCTCGCCATCCTTGCAGTATTTTTCAAGGATGCCAGCACTATTTCCAAATCGGACCACTGCGTTGGATCTTTATATATCTATATATATATATATATATATATATATATATATATATATATATATATATATATATATATATAGTTACCGATAGGGAACTCTTCAACAAGATCAATGCAGGTGGGGAAATCTTCTCCAAAGATATTATATGTGAAATGGTGGCAACAGAGCTAGAACTGGCAGAGCCACTAGAAATAGGATGAGTTGCAAGGTATACAAGAAGAAAAGCACAAATCATAAGATGAATTGCAAGATACTATTGTAAAATAAGGCAACAAAATAAAGCATACCTAGAACAAGCGAAACCATTGGAACAGGGATTGTCGTTCTTGTGGGTTGCACTTCTTCAGGAATAAGAGATGGGCCAGGAATTTCTAAAGCCATATCGGCAAAAGATGGTGCCTTAACTTCAATGCTAGACGTGACTATAGTTGGAGTAGTGGCATTGGTTGGTTCTATCGGGAAGACTATGCCGCAAGCGACTCTACCGATTTTAATGGGGAGCTTGAGGGATTCCCTGGCTTTTTCTGGTAGAATGTTTACCAGAGTAAGGGGAAGTTGGAGCAGTTTGTATTATGTCCACAGGAGCTGGCAGAGTCTCCAGAGCTGTTGCTGAGGCCGGCAGGGTCTTTGGAACTCTTATGACATCAGTTGGGGGATCAGGAAGTGTTGTGTATGGGAGAGGAGAATAGTTACTACTAAACGATATAGTCATATCAGTACCAAGTACATCTTCATATTCTCCTTAGTCAAGGGGCTCTTCTTCTTCATAGACTCCCTTATCGACTTCGGGGATTGTAGTGAATTGCTCATCATCACCCACTTCTACCTCCCCTTCTTCGGCCTCCTCTTCTTCTTCCACTTCTATTCCTCCTTCTTCTGCTTCTCCTTCATTTATATCTAATTCGTCCTCTTCCCTCGAGTCATCAGAAGATGACTCACTCCCATCATAGGAAGAATTGCTAGAGGAAGATCCTTCACATTCTTCCTCGGACGATGATGAGTCCAGAACTGGTTCTTCGATGATTACTTGTTTCCCTTTTTGTGGAGATCATCTCTTCTCAACGAGAGCAAGGCCTTCCAAAGCAGCAATCACAGGAGATGTAGAGGATCTAGCCCGAGTTTGTGATCTAGTGACCTGGGACGTACGACGAATCCCTATGAATAGACGGTGGTCGAGTAGCGGATGGAGACACTGTCTGGGATTTAGAGGATCCGGCAATCCCCGGAACCGTTGGAAGTTCAGAAGGACCAACAATCACCGGAGTCGGAATAGGATTTGTTGATGCAAAATTTGAGGAATGTCGACAGCATCTTCAGTGGTGTCTTCTCTGCAAGCGGGCCTTTTTTAAACTTTCAAATGTGTCAAGGGGAGCTCATAAGTAATCCAGCCTTCAAGAGTATTAGTAGGCTTAACATCACGGATGGGTTCTTCTACAGAAATTTTCACGCAAGCTTCGCCTTGAGCGGGGGCTTGATCGTGTTCAACAGTGTGTCCGACCCCTTCTATAAGATTACGTTTCCTGATTCTGGGAGTAGGGATCCATATAGGAGAATCCACTGGCATGCAACGATGGATCAAGAAGGACTAGTGTGCCACCATCTCATCCATGGACATGTCGTGCGAATGAAGTAACCAAAGCCAAGGATGATGAATCTTGAATTAATCCATGCTGCGAGCAGTTGTCTCCAAACCAATCCTCATTTGTAGGGGCCTACACCACAGCTTCTCATGGTACAGGTCACCACTTTGGGATGTTCCGGAATAGTTTGATCATACCCAAATTGTCGCCCGAACCTACTCAGGTAGTAGGGTTCCCTCTAAAATTCACTACCTTCTTGTAGCGGTAGACTGTTGGACCGTATGGAAATGAAGAAAGCACGCTCTGATGGAGGGAGTTTATCGTCATCATGAGTTTCATGACCTACAATATATTGGGAGAAAGAGAATTGATAAAAATCAATGGAATCAGTCGATGCAATCATATTGGTCACCCACTCATATGTCCTTCTTGGCATGACTCTTTTCTAGTAATGACATAGCGGAAGTCGCAAAGGGCGGATGTAGGCTTTTTCCGAATCATCATACGTCCAAGGGAAGTAGATGCCCAGCCATCTAGAGAAATAGTGTCATGGCGTGAATGCTGAACTGACCCCAACGGCTGGACTCTGGCAATGAGTGGCAACATTGCCAAAAGCTCTGTATAGTGAACAAAGGACAGGATGCGCCAACGAATATTTCCTACCCTCCACCAAACCCCATGCAACAACAAATACAGAAGGCTTGATGGCATCGGCCCATTTAGAACTAGGAAGTACAACCATGCTGAGCCAATATGCGAGGAATGCTGCCAGTTCACCCTTGGATGAGTATTCTGGTGGATTTCTTATTCTGTGGCAAGCATTCTCCAAGTCGTCAGAATGACTGTTTTTTAATTTGAAAAAGAAAGGAGAAGAAAAAAGCGTTAGTAGGATGAATGTCGATAAAACGCACAAAGTCATGACATGAAGCAAAGAATACCGCAAATCTCGAGAGAAATGAGCTAGCCAGAGAAATTGAGGGATCTTCTTAATATCGGGGAACTTGGACATTTCCCTAAACAACTCAACTGAGTCATCAGATACCAACACCTGTCTTTTTGAAGGCGAGAAATGGGAAAACTCTTCGTTTGTGGGTATATACTCATCATAGAAGCGGCCAGTTATGGGAAGTCCTGTTATTCTATACAAGTCCCAGAGAGTAATGATGACTTCACCGAGAGGCAAGTGAAAGGAATTGGTGGTGGGGCACCAGTAGCTAAGGAACCCTTTATAGACCATGTGGTCTTTGTGAAAGTACTCAGAGGTGGCCTCGATGGCACCGTAAAGGCCAACCTCTGTCAATATAGCATGATGTTTATTAAGAATGGCTTTTGTCCAACCAGTATAATATTTGCATGCAGATAGGAAGCCGCATGTTCGAAATCCTTCATTCCCCCATAGTGACCTCCTGTCCCTGAAGCGCTGGCGCAACATTTCATAAAAGGCTGTCGGGAACAATTCATGAGGAATGTAACAAGGGATAAGGAACCGCATAGGATGGATGTCGCCAACTTATTGCTTCGATCCTCTTTCCGATAAGATGCCTTCCAGCATCCTAGGGTCCTTCATAGACCAGTTGGGAGTGTACATTATCCTGTTTTGGGTTGTCCGATCAGCCGATCAGTAGGCTTGCTGTGAAGAATGGACTGGTGACGACATATATTCAGGGGAATTACGACTAGCTCATTTCTGAAGGGACTATTGAACTTGATGAAATAATCATGAACTTTCACAGTGTCCCAAGTATTTGGAAGCTTCTTCTTTTTATGCTCCCTAATTTTCTCTTGAAACTCTTCATCTTTGGATTTCCTTCGCCGCTTCTTGCAAAAGGATGGCGGTGGTGTGTCTTCCCTAGCCGGAGATCGAACAATGTCGGTGCGAAGGTTAGCAGTTGATTTTAGCCACGTCTCCCAATCAATCTCCCAACCTTGTTTTGGAGGTCCGGGTATTCTCCAGCAATGATTGCTTGGCATATCGGCCAAGAGCGTTTTTATTCTATCGGAAAAGTCGAGGATTGGGAGGACAAGTTCTTTTATGTAAGCGGGCTGTTTCTTGGTTACCTTTACTCTTTTTCTTGGGCGTTCCTCATGAGTAGAAGGGGGAGAAGTAGATTCAGGAATCGAAGAAGGCACGGGGGCTGGAGGGGAAGGTGCGGAGACAGGAGGTGAAGATTCAAGATTTTGAGAGGAGCCGGGAAGATTGGTATGAGAAGGTTGATCAGTAGGTGACTCTCTAAAGCGGAATGTTCTTTAGTACGGGCCATTGCTGGAAGATTAAATAAATGGATAAGTCTGGAAGCTTAGAGAAATGGTTAAGTCTGAAGGGTTAGAGAAATGGTTAAGTCTGGGCAGTAGAAATTTTGGCAGAGTTTCATAACAAGGGTTTTCGCACTAAGTGCTAGAGAGTTGCGGGGGCAACAAGTTGCACGGAAGGTTTAGTTGCGCGTGAGCAGAGTTGCACGGTCTAGGAGTTGCGTAATTTTTTTAGTAGCACAGAAATAAGGTCTGGGCTTGAAAGAATTTCGAAGTGAAGTAGTGACTGGAGAGTTTAATATTTATAGTCCACTCATGAGTAGCACTGAGAGGGTTGCGCGGGTCCGCGCAACTCGAGATCATGGTTCACAAATGTTGATCCTTCTAATTGACTCGATGAGTGGTCAAATCTCGGATCAAGGGGCCATCTGTTGGAGCAAAAAAATGATCAAAGAATATTGAAGAATAGTGAGTTGCGCAGGTAATGAGTTGCGCTGGCATGTGAGTTGCGCGAGTTTGCACTACTCATAATAGGTGTGCCGGACCGCACTACTCTTTTTAGGCATGTTCGAATTGAAAATGTGAAGTGGGGTCCACAGCACGAAATTCGAGGGCCTACACATGTGAAAGCCTATAAATACCCCCTCTTCCTCCTCATTGGAGTGATCAAAATTTTCCAGAAGTGCCTCTGACAGGTATTAGAGAGAGGAGAGAAGAGAGAGAGGGTGAAGGCAGGGTTGCGTACTCTCCATGAGTTGGGCCGACCCACGCACCTCAAGGGTCGCGCAACTCATAAAGATGAGTTGCGCAGATGACTTAAGAGGCAGCAATATGTCGATTGTTTCAGATATTTCAAGGATTCTGACACTCCTTTATCGTGTTAATGAAAGAAGATGCATACTGGAGAAGATCTGCACAACTCGTCTCCCATGAATACATGAATAATATGAGTCGGAATGCTACCGAAATTCATATTTGAATCTATTTTACTTGTATTTCTGTAACGCTCCGTTTTTTAGAACTCGAGTATATGACTCGTTCTCCAAAAACCCGAGTGTTAGCCTATAAAATTCAGTGTAAATTTGAACCGTTTATCATTAATTAGAGTCAACAACAACGAAGATAGAGTAAACCATGCATTGAAATAAAAACGTTCCAACCATAATAAAAATCCAAATGTAGCGCTCATATAGGACTTATACAATCCCAAATAAATAAGTTCATATGAGCAAAACAAGAATCTATCAACCGGTGACAGAGCTCAATATGGGCCGCAGGGACCTCATCTAACTCCTCAGCTACCCGATCTATTCTAGCAACCCAATGAACAACATTGGCTCGCTCTACACCTGCATCAACTGACATGGTTTGATAGCGTTAATGGCTATCGCAGTGAGGAGCACCCTCTAAGATTATGCACTCATCATTCATAATCCAAAATAGATCGCAACTCATAAGAATGGATAAATTAAATAGCGCAATAAATAGTTATGATTATATGCTCAAAATTAAGCCAGTCAACACAACCTCATCATGAGAAAAATAAAATAGCAATCGCAATGCAAGTATATGTGTCCAGATAGTCAAATAATCAATCTTGTAAACTCCATAAAATAGCTAGAAAATTAAGCTTTAAACATCTACTTCACCCAGAAATCATATCGTATGTGAACATCGCCAGATGGCTAGGAAATCGCTAAGCGAACACCCGCTCCACCCAAAAATCACAATACGACTGAACACCACAAAATGAAGAGAGAACAACGTCTACTTCACTCGAAAATCATATTATACATGAACACCGTAAGATGACTAGGAAATCGCTAAGTGAACACATGCTCCACCTGAAAATCATGGTACGACTAAACACCGAAAGATGAAGAGACAAGCAAGATACAAACTCTAGACCATCTGAAAATCATATCATACGTGAACACTGCAAGATGGCTAGGAAATCGCTAAGCAAACACCCGCTCCACCCAGAAATTACCATACGACTGAACACCGTAGGATGGTTAGAAAACCAACAAGTCGCAAAGGGGCACCAATAATCCATCAAAGCCACGAGGGCAAATATACAGTCCAAGCCATATAAGGCAAAGTGTGATCCAAGCCATGTAAGGTAATGTGCAATCCAAGCCATATAAGGCAGATGTGCGATCCAAGTCGCGTAAGTTAAATATGCAATCCAAGCCATATAAGGCAGATGTGCGATCCAAGTCGCGTCAGTCAAATATGCAATCCAAGCCATATAAGGCAGATGTGCGATCCAAGTCGCTTCAGTCAAATATGGACCGCAAGATAGTAAGACCAAGACAAGTTCCATTCAATCCATCAAATGATCGTAAATGACAATCATACAATTAATTAACATGTGTACAACTAAAGATAGCATATTATCATCAATCATTTATGCTTACCAAAATTAAAGAGATATGTTCATTATCTAACATGGGAATCAAGTGCGCAACATATTAACATATTCACATGTTCACCTAATAAGTTAAGTAACTCAAAAAAATAACTAAATGGAAGGGGTTAAGGCATCATCTATGATTAAATTAATGAATTTAATTGGGAAGCTCAAAGGGTGAGTCCTCACCTTGGGTGGATATCTTCCTTGACCTAGATGTTCTTTTAAGATGAGTATAAGGATCTTGATTTGGATTTTTGTTGAAGGGAAGAGTATTCTCCTTAGTGATCCCTGACATCAGTTGATGGTAGTTTAGTCTGACTCGGTTAGGAAACTGGATGAGTCAACTCATGATCGAGTTGGGAGAAATTTCAGTTTAAGATAGTGAGTTTAGCTTTCTACTTGGGTAAAGACTATCTTCTATTAGTGATAAGATTGAAGCCCAAGCACGCCCTCCTCAATAGCTGACTAAGTTTATAACCTGGTTTTGTAAACAATCACTGAGTCAACTCGTTAAAGAGTTGTTTGGAGTGGGTTTTGCAGGGATGGGTCAAGTGTTATACCTGTTTTAGGGATCGGTTCTATCTGATGGTATAGAGAGGTCAGGGCGAATCTCACGACGAGCTTGATCAATTCAGAACGTTGATCTCGAGAACATGACTAGGTTCGTGAACTCATCCAGCCTTTTAGAAATTCGAGCTGGGTTGATCGGGCTAGAGCGAGTTCGAGTCAATCTGACTCGATGTTGGCGCCACGTTGGTGAAAATGGCAGCTGCTAATGGAACTGCATCGGTCCTACAGCAATGTTGAGACGACTGAGTTGAGAGAAGTTACAGAGGTAGATGATGGCCTGACTCAGCAACATCATAGTTAAATGTGCAGGCAGCAGCAGTGTAGCTTCGTCACCACTGCCACTTCTCTCTGCTCTTCCTCCTTACTTCTTCCCTCAACCTTGCTGTTTCCCTTTCTTTTTAGACCTTCACAAGGTCCGGTCTCGACCAATATTGCACCCAACTCGGACTGAGTCGGTGCAGCTTAAACGAGGAAAACGCTTCAAGCGTCAATGGCAGAATAAAGCCTGATGCATTTTCCTTCAAACTACCCCTGCTAGAAGGTCTGGTTTAGCTCCAGGGAGCTTGTGGATGTGGGATTTAGGAGTTTGAGCGTAGTTAGCTCGGTGGGTTTCGAGATTGAAGATGGTGGCCGTTTTTCTAGGGTTTTTTTGTAAAAGACCTGTGGAGAGATGTTTTCTCTCTCTCTCTCTCTCTCTCTCTCTCTCTCTCTCTCTCTCTCTTATAACGACCCTATCTCCCTCACAACCCACGGATGCATATTGGGCGGCCAGGATTTGATCCTACTGTCGATCTCTAGAAACAGCTATCAAAGCAGTGGTTTTCTTGCACCAATTTTCTACCAAAAACCTAATCCATGTGAGCAGCAATGGATGGCTGAGATAGGCTTGCTCCAACGGGTGAGATACGTGGATCTAGCCTCACGCGGATCGCCAGCGTGGAAGAAAACTGGGCTTTCCGTTTTTGGAAAGAAAAGAAGCACAACTAGCCCTCTTGTGCTGGTGTTTGTGTAGTTTCACGTGGGAGGAAATGTGTGAAACTCCGGGGGTTCGGTCTGAATCCCCTATCCTTCAATATGGACAGTTCAAATAGACGCTTTGGATCCTGATGGTGGCCCATTGACGAATGCATGGTGGCAGCCCGGTTTAAACAGCGTGGGAGGGAAAACTGGAGACAAATCTCATTTTTGGGAGATATCGGGTCAAATCTGGTTTGACTGGGTTTCCAGTCCAATGCACGGCGACTGTGCACTTGTTGTGCACATGCACCACATGAACTGGGGTCCACCATGAGGATTTCAACTAATCCACTCCATTCATCTGTTTTGTCAGCCCATATTAGGGCCCAGTCCAAAGAATAAGGCAGATCAAAGTCTTAGGTGGGCCGTACTTTACGATTTGGGGTCCTTAATGGTAGGTTTTCATCAATCCGATGGTTAGATTGCATCTGAATGTGTTCATCAGTGGTAACAAAGGTTTGTAGTTCATTTTAGAGAAAAATTTCATTTACTTCTATGATCCATTGATCTTATATCTAAATTGAACATATGATCATGAGTTTTAATGGACGGATCGCCTCAACACAGATTGATAGTGGTCCACCAAGTTGTTTACACAAATCTAACCTATCCATCAGCCCAAATAGCTTAAGATGGGCCACTAATCTGACTGTGAGGTAGATCCATAGTCCAAGTGGGCCTTATCTGATGGTTTTACATTCCATCTGGTGACACTTGACAATCCAACGGTCAGATCATGTCCATACTTGTTTTTCAACGTCCTTAAACATTCCCAGGCTAATCTGGATACACTTGGACCAATGTTCCCAAAGCCCAATGAATTTACAGTTGCCTTATAGAAGGTGGTCGGTCTAATGAATGGTGGGTTTTGGTGATTCATCATTTGATATTGACAATGCATATTTGATTTATCTATCAGGGTGATTGAACCTAAAATAAACCTCTCTTGTGATGTGATGCTCCATCTAAGAAGATGACGAATAGATAACTTGATCTACGGGCGAAGTTTACCCTTAACAGGTGAGGGTAAATGCTTAGATAAATTGGGTTTGCAATCCTAAATTAGGTCCTCATGATAACACCCGAGTACTAAAAAGTATGAGGTGTTACAATTTCTGTCATAAGAAACTCTATTCTGGAATCAAAGGGTCAAAAGGATGTAATGAACTCAGAATGAATAAATTTGATGAATATTCTCTCTATTCTTCTTCTTTGTCATTATTGACTAAGATAATCCCTTGAATCAAATGCTTTTCGTTTCAGGTCGAAACAATCTTTATCTTCTTTTGCAGGTCTCAATTGGTTTGAGGATGTCCAAATTTCTGCATCAATAGTGTATATGTTCATATCTTTTACCAAATACCAAAAAACCTATTTCTAAGAATCTGATCATGATAAATTTTGAGACAATACTTAGTCAAATTGAAGAGTACATTATCATTTTTGAGAACTAAATGGCAAAACCCACATTAATTAAATTTCGCATCATATCTATCGGACAATCAGCCAAAATCAAACTAATACTATCAATTGTATGATCTCGACAAATTTCTTAATTGACATTTTTCATCTAACATGTCTGAACCTATTTCTTATTAAGACCATACCGAAGCATCCTACTAATGCTACGACTTTTAAACCAAGAAAAAATATAGGAATCGTGTATGCATTACACTGTACACTCTCACTTAAAATCACCCAAAGTTGATCATCAGATCATAAGACCGACCACTCATTCATACCTAGTCATCCTGAGAAACCCCATGGGACGGTCGATTTACGACTTTAAGATCATCCGATCGTTGATTTTCAAATCCAACTCTTATAACCATCCAGTTAAAGATAGATGAATGGAACCATTGATCAAAACCGCTCAATGGGTGGGTCACTGAGTGAAGGGACCTTTGACCAACATGCAAGCGGAAACGGATTGGCTACTCCCCCTACCACTAGCCAATGGCTGGTGGTTGGTGCTCTCTGGGCCCCACCATGATATGTGTTTCATCCATGCCGTCCATCTATTTTTTGAGATCATTTTATGGTATGAGACAAAAAATGAGGTATATCCCAATCTCAAGTGGATCACATGACAGGAAACAGTGTTGAATGATCGTTGACCATTAAAAACTTTTTGCGGGCCATAAAAGTTTTGTATCAAGCTGATATTTGTTTTTTTTCCGTTCATCTGGGTCTGTATGACTAATCAACAGATTGGATGTCAAATAAAAAGTATAGTGGGCCTCATGAGGATTTTAATGGTGGATATCCAATCACTATTGTTTTCCTATGTTGTGTTCCACCCGAGATTTATATCCCTCTCATTTTGGGATCAAGCCCTAAAACGAACTGTAAAAATGGATGAAACACATACATCATGGTGGGCTCGCAGAGCACCGACCATCAGCCACCGAGCTGGTGGCAGGGGAGTAGCCAATCTGTTTCCCATGAAGGCGACCTATGACCAGCCACACATGTGAATAAAGAAGCATACAGGGGTGTGTTCAAGTAGAAATTCCTTTCGCTCTCTTTTCTTCTTCGAGTAGGAGACCGACGCAGGGATGAACGTGATGAGGTTGAACACCATCTTCCTCAAGGATAACGACTCCGAATTCACGGAGCTTCTTTAGACTCCTCACAGGGACTTCTCGAATCCACGAGGAAAGAAAGCAAGAAAATAAAAATAAATTCTAATAAATTCAAAATTTTCATTGATCAATGAAATAAACGAGTTCACAATGGGAGAGAAATCAGAAGCAAACTATAACTAAAACTCCTAGAATTCGCAACTTACTATAAATAGTAAACTTACTATTTATAGACGGTCGTGATGTCTACTAGTGCACAAGGTTTTCGGCCGCCCAAAAATAGTAAGTGTCCTATTTGGCTTCAGCAATTTGTTCTCCTAATTATTCTAAGCTCTTTTCACGTTGAGTGCAACTGCTAAAGCCCAACGGATGAAGAGTTATAATCAAACTAAAACTTACTATTTATAGTAAAAATGAAATTAAAATAGTGAAACAATCGTCAATCCAGGGGTATTTCACAAATCTAGCTTGTACAACCCAACATAGCAGGGTTGGGTGGCTAAAGTAGCTCGTTCTACCCCAAAATCAAATATTTTATGCCCGATAACTCATTCCAGATTGTGAGATATGCCCGATTTAAGCTATGAGGGTCCGGATCACTTCTATCATCGACCAGGCCTTTTCTGATCCATCTTGGCCATGAAACTTTCTGTGACCAGCTCTACATCAGTCCCCTCCACTTCAAAATAACACGTCCTTGAGTTCTCATCCTACTCTAATTCATGATACTTGGTTAGGTTCACGACGTTAAAAGTCTATGAGATCGCCATGTCATCTGGAAGATCAACAACATAAGCGTTGTCATTGATCTTTCGGATGATTAGTACTGGTTCAATTTTCTTATTCTTCAACCTGTTGTATGACCCAGTCGAAAATATTTCTTTGCGCAGATGGACCATAACATGGTCAGCCACCTTAAACACCTTTTGTCTTATCTGCTATATGTTCTGCTACAATGCTCATGCCTAGGAGTTTGGGTAGAGAGACCAAGTCAAGTGTGTGACGAGGCACTCGTCCGTAAATAATCTGGAATGAAGATTTTTCTATCGAATGGTTCACCCTGTTGTTAAATGCAAACTCCGCTTGAGACAAAGTCAAATCCTACTGCTTCAGTTTTTCTCCTAAAATACAGTGAAGGAGATTTCCCAACGTACGATTCACAACCTCGGTCTGCCCATCAGTCTATGGGTGGTAGGCACTAGTTAATTGAAGTCATATATCGAATCGAGTTCACAAAGTTTGACAAAAGTGGCTAATAAACTTCGTGTCACGATCAAAAGTAATGATCTTCGGGACCTCATGTAGCCATATGACCTTCTTGAATAATAGATTTGACACGTGTTGCATTGAGGATCTTCTTGCATGGGATAAAGTGCGCCATCTTGGAGAAACGATCTACCACCACGAATATTGAATCCATGCCATGTTGTGTTCGTGGGAGACCAAGCACAAAGTCTATAGATAAATCCTCCCAAGGACCGCCAGGCATAGGTAACGGGGTGTAGATGCCCGTATTCTGAAATTGTCCCATGGAGGTCTGACAAAGATGACAACATTGTACAGCTTTTCCCACATCACACACTGATTACAGCCAATAATACCGCTCTTCCATAAGAGCTCGCGTCTTGTCTCGCCCAAGTGTCCAATGAGGTCACCTCTATGTAGCTCCTGAATAATTTACTCTCTCAGAGAACTTTGGGTGATGCACAATCGATTCTCTTTGAAGAGAAAATTATCCTGTATATAAAGGTCATTAGGATGACCTTCTTAGCACTTCATCCAAAAATCTTTGAAGTCCTCGTCCTCAGCATACAACTCCTTGAGACAGTCGAAGCCATCCACCTCATTGCTCATTGTAACAAGTAGTGATGCATGACGGATAAGTGCATCAGTCACCTTGTTCTGCTGTCCTGACTTGTGCTTCAGAACGAACGTGAAATCCTGTAGAAACGTAACCCATCTAGCATACACACGATTCACATTAGTTTGACTATTAATAAACTTTAATGCTTGATGGTTAATGTATAGAATAAACTCTCTTTGAATCAGATGGTGTCGCCAATGTCGCAACGCATAAACAACTGCGTACAACTCAAGCTCATACGTTGACCACTTCTTTCTAGCTTCGTTGAGCTTCTCGCTATAAAAGGCTATTAGCTTACCTTCTTGTGATAATACTTCTCCAAACCCGACATATGAAGCATCACACTTGACCTCAAATAGCTTGTCGAAATTAGGAAGCACCAAGACCGGTGTTGTGGACAAACGATGCTTGATCTCATGAAAGCTCTTGTCAGCCTCATCGATCCACTGAAATAGTCTTTTTTCATGTAATCTATAATAGGTGCGACTATCAAGTTAAAATTTCGCATAAATCGACGATAGAAGGTCGTCAACCCGTGAAAACTCCTCACCTCATGAATGTTTGTTGAGATCAACCATTCCCTAATGGCTCACACCTTTTCATCATTCACACGGATGCTCGTGGATGTTACAACAAATCCTAGGAACAACAGGTTGTCCGTTAAAAAGATACGCTTCTTCAAGTTGAGGTACAACTTGTTAATTTGTAGGACCTGCAGCACCTGCCTGAGATGTTTCATGTGCTCTGTCTCATCCTGGCTATATATCAGTATGTTATAAAAATATACTACCACAAATCGGCCAATGAACAGTTTTAGAACTTAATTCATCAAATGCATAGAAGTACTTGGTGAGCTTGATAAACGAAAGGGCATGATCAACCATTCATACAACCCTTCCTTGGTCTTGAATGTCGTTTCCACTCATCACCGGGTCGGATGCGAATTTGATGGTACCCACTCCTTAGGTCTAGTTTAGAGAACACCTTGGCCTCTTCTAGTATGTCGAGCATGTCATCCAACCGCGGTATTGGGAACCAATATTTGATGGTAATTTTATCGATTGCCCGGCTATCGACACACATGCGCCAACTCTCATCTTTCATCTCTTTTTTTTAGTGTTAATAATGTTGGTACGACACATGGGCTCATGCTCTCTCTCAGGAGACCCTTACGAATCAATTCCTCCACTTTCCCCCGAAGTATCTCACACTCCTTCGGACTCATCCGATAACGAGGGCGGATGGACAGGCTAGCCTTAGGGATGAGGTTTATGTGATGTTGGATGTCCCTCATGGGGGGCAACCCATCAGGTAAATTTCAAGTCAGACTTCTTTGAATTCGTTTAGCAATAATCTTAAACTCGGAGGAATGTTTGAGGGTTTTGATTCCTCGCCCTTTACCACTACGGCGTATACCTCGCCGGTTTCTTTGGATTCATCCATGAAATCCCGAATAGTCAGGAGGGAACTCCCCTCCAGTTTAGAGGCTTCAGGGTGGTTCTCTGGTGCCATAGGGGCAATGATTATTTTTCAACTGTCCTTGACAAAGACGTAGACATTGTCTCTTCCTTGATGGATCGCATCACGGTCCGACTGCCAGGGTCGACAGAGTAACATATGGTACGCTTCCATGTCGACCATGTCACAAAGTATCTGATCCTTATAGTTTTTACTAATTGAAAATGAGACAATGCATTATTTAGTTACCTTGGTCTCATTTACCTTTTTTATCCAGCCAATTGAGTATGGGGAAAGATGTTTCGTCGTTGGTAGCTGCAACTTGTCCACCATCACTCTTTAGATGATGTTCTTACTACTTTCACTTTCTATGATCACGTCATATACTTTCCCTTTAACAGTGCACCGCGTACGGAATATATTGTGTCATTGTGGATGTAATTCATTCCATGGAGTATACAGTAAATGCCTCACAACTAGAGATTCGCTACGATCTTGGACCATCCACTCATCGTCATCTGCTCCTTCAATGGCTTGCTCATGTTCATCAAAGCCAGGGTCTTCTTTTGCGGCCTCACCTTCAACGCTTCCTTCATTCATGGCCAAGTGTGTTGTGGGACGTTGAGGATAAGTGTTTGATAAGTGACCCGGTCGGCCACAATGGTAATAATTGTTTGACCTTGGCCGAATGTAAGGATTTGAAATCTTACTTGGGCCTACCGTTGTGGGTGCTACACATTAAGGCCTAAATGAGCCACTTCTTGTATCACGGTTTGCAGTTGCGGGAGGTTGAGAACGTTCTCCTACTGGTTCTTTTCCTGTGTCAGCACTGGATCCTACGTGGGACCCATTTTGGGGGGTCGGGTTGAAGGATAAGGCCGATTAGAGACTCTCACAAGCTGTGTTTCTGCCCTACCTGTCAACTAAACCGCTTCATCCACGATCCCGGCTGGGTACATCTGAACTCAATCCTGAATTATCGATCATAACCCTCTTATAAATCATGCTACCTTCTGTGACTCAAATTCTGATATATCATTTCATGTTACCAACCGCTGAAATTCTTCAATATAATCTGTGACGGTTTTATTTCCTTGTCAGCAATTCTGGTATTACTGGAATAATATTTGCTCGTAATCACTAGAGAGGAATCGTGATCGAAGAAGGCGTCTCATTCATGGCCATGATGAGATGGGTGCCTTGTTCTGGCGGGCCCGTGAGAGTTATAATTGCTCCCACCATGTAAAAGCACCAGATTTTAGTTTAAACGCTACCGATTTCACCTTTTATGATCTGACATGTCCATGTAATCAAAGTATCTCTCTACTTCGGCTAGCCAATTGAGGAAATCTTCTATGCGTAATAAACCATTAAAACTAGGAAGTTCAGCCTTACCTCAATAGTCTCTTTCAGTACGATCTAGATGATCACCTCCATAGATTAGTCGTCAGGCAAAGCCTTCATTAAGGTCCTCGTCGCTAGAACTTGAATCATCTGGTGTAACCCTACGGTTTACCACTGGTAGTGCTCTACGGAAATCGGAGTTGTGTCGTACAACAATCTCGGGGGGTGGAGCAACCATAGGCGGTGGAGCATCACCTATGGCTCAAGGTGAAAGTAGCGCATCCGCAAGATAGTCGAGGGTTGCCTGCAGCCCTTGCATGGTCAACTGACTCTTTCAATGGAAAGCTTCCATTCTTTTTGCAAGAATAACAAATCACTGGATCACCATCCATGGGATTTTAGCTCATACCTTCGTTGGTTGCCATTGGCTAGAGGGGAATCCTCGTTTTGATACCAATTGACATAGGGATGAACGTGATGAGGTCGATCACTATCTTCCTCAAGGATAACTACTCTGAATCCACAGAGCTTCTCTGGACTCCTCACAGGGGCTTCTCGAATCCACGAGGAAAAAAAAGCAAGAAAATATAAATAAATTCAAAATTTTGATTGATCAATAAATGAGTTCACAACCCTTTAAATAGGGATACCAAGCAATGAGAGAGAAATTAGAAGCAAACCATAACTAAAACTCCTATAATTCGCAACTTACTATAAATAGTAAACTTACTATTTATAAATGGTTGTGGTGTATACTAGTGTGCAAGGTTTTCGACCAAAAATAGTAAGTGTCTTATTTGGCTTCACCAAGCTGTTCTCCTAATTATTCTAAGCTCTTTTCATGTTGAGCCCAACTCCTAAAGCCCAGCGGATGAAGAGTTATAATCAAACTAAAACTTACTATTTATAGTAAAAACGGAATTAAAATAGGGAAACGACCGTCGATCCGGGGGTATTTCGCAAATCCGGCTTGCACAACCCGACGTAGCGAGGTTGGGTGGCTAAAGTAGCTCGTTCTACCCAAAGTCATATATTTTACGCCCAATAACTGATTCCGGATTATGAGATACGCCCGATTTAAGCTTTGACGGTTCGGATCACTTCTGTTGTTGAACAGACCTTTTCTGATCCATCTTGGCCATGAAACTATCCGCGACCTGCTCTACATCAGAGACCCAAATTACAACCAACTACAACCCAAGAAAATTATATCTGAATGATCTGGACCGTTCATTCTCCAGCTGCCCATCCAAAATAGTTGTACACGTCGATACAAAGAAAAACCAACATTTCCTCCTACTTCTTGTTCCTGAAACCTATAACCAAACAACACGAACCTTCCATCATACAATGTTTGATCTTAGTCATCCAAACCATAGGAACCATGACTGCACTCCTAACCAAGCTGTCATAAAACTAGGGGCCGAGCTAGCTCAGTTAGCTTGCTTGACTCAACTTGAAAAAGCTCGATTCGACTCGATTCGAAGCTGAGTTTGAGCCGAGTCGAGCTGACTTTTTGAGCTTGAAAATGAGTTTAAGCCGAGTTCGATCTGGCCCCAGCTCGATTTGACTCGGATCGAACCTAGCTCGAATCGAACTCAGATCGAACCAGTTTAGTGACTCGGTTACTTTGATATTGATGTTGTTCACCAAGTGTTTGGTGAAATGACTCAAAGAAGTGTGGCTGGTGGCAAGGAATGTATGAATATGAAATCAACACTCTTTTTTCTTGATTTTTATGTTACTTAGAAGGTGTTTGATAAAATACCTGTAAAATCATTGCTGTTATCTTAAATACAATGAGATTTTGAAGGTGCAGTCCAGGTATTTGTGAAAATGCCTGAATGGCGAACTCGGCCCGAGCTGGACCAAGCTACTGACCGAACCGAGCCGAGTTGGCCAGTCAGGCTCGAGGACCGAGCCGAGTCCTAGTTCAGTATTAACTGGGTTAGATGAAGAGTCATGTTTCTCAATTAAATTGACTTCATCATCTTCTCGATTAGGTGTGGGTGTGATCAGGTGATCATTGATTACGACATTAATGGATTCCTGAATCACTCTGTTCTTTTATTCAGAACATGATATGCTTGACTATTCAGTGCATATCCCAAGAAAATTCCTTCATCACTCTTTGCTCCTCGAGTGAGCTGAATTCTTTGTCATATCCAAAGATTGTCATCACTAACATAGAAACCTTATCTCTGAGCCACGATACTCATATCTTGAGCACCCCTTAATTTGCGACATGTCTCGAAGAAGTAAGAAAGAGACTCATGCAAGGGAGAGATGTCGATTCTCGCCATCCTCGCAGCATTTTTCAAGGATGCCAGCACTATTTCCAAATCGGACCACTGCGTTGGATCTTTATATATATATATATATATATATATATATATATATATATATATATCGCTACCGATAGGGAACTCTTCAACAAGATCAACGCTGGCGGGGAAATCTTCTCCAAAGATATTATACATGAAATGGTGGCAACAGAGCTAGAACTGGCAGAGCCACTAGAAATAGGATGAGCCGCAAGGTATACAAGAAGAAAAGCACAAATCAGAAGATGAATTGCAAGATACTATTATAAAATAAGGCAACAAAATAAAGCATACTTGGAACAAGCGAAACTTGTCGTTCCTGTGGGTTGCACTTCTTCAGGAATAAGAGATGGGATAGGCATTTTTAAAGCCATATCGGCAAAAGATGGTGCCCTGGCTTCGGTGCTAGACACGACTGTAGTTGGAGTAGTGGCATCGGTTGGTTCTATCAGGAAGACTATGCCGTGAGCGACTCTACTGGTTTTGATGGGGAGCTTGAGGGATGCCCTGGCTTTTCTAGCAGAACGTTTACTAGAGGAAGGGGCAGTTGGAGCAGTTTGTATTATGTCTGCAGGAGCTGACAGTGTCTCCAGAGCTGTTGTTGAGGCCGGCAAGGTCTTTGGAATTGTTATGGCATCAGTTGGGGGATCAGGAAGTACTGTGCGTGGGAGAGGAGAATAGTTACTGTTAAACGATATAGTCATATTGGTACCAAGTACATCTACATATTCTCCGTAGTCAAGGGGCTCTTCTTCTTTATCGACTCCCTTATCGACTTCGGGGATCGTAGTGATTTGGTCATCATCACCCGCTTCTACCTCCCCTTCTTCGGCCTCCTCTTCTTCTTCCACTTCTGCTTCTCCTTCATTTATATCTAATTCATCCTCTTCCTTCAAGTCGTCAAAAGACGACTCACTCCCATTGGGGGAAGAATTGCTGGAGGAAGATCCTTCACTTTCTTCCTCAGATGATGATGAAGACGATGATGAATCTAGAACTGGTTCTTCGATGATTACTTATTTCCCTTTTTGTGGAGATTGTCTCTTCTCAGCGAGAGCAGGCCTTCCGAAGCAGCAATCATAAGAGATGTAGAGGATCTAGCCCTGTGATCTAGTGACCGGGGACGATGAATCCCTGCGAATAGACGATGGTCGAGTAGCAGATGGAGACATTATCTGGGGTTCAGAGATCCGGTAGCCCCCGGAACCGTTTGAAGTTCAGAAGGACCAACAGTCACCGGAGTCTGAACAAGATTTGTTGATGCAAGAATCAGAGGAATATCGACAACATCTGCAATGGTGTCTTCTCTACCAGCGGGCCTTTTTTGAACTTTCAAATGTGTTAAGGGGAGCCCGCAAGCAATCCAGCCTTTAAGAGTATTAGCAGGCTTAACTTCATGGATGGGTTCTTCTACAAAAAATTTCACGTAAGCTTCAGCGGGAGCGGGGGAACAATCATGTTCAACAGTTTGTCTAACTCCTTCTATAAGATTACTTTTCCTGATTCTGGGAGTAGGGATCCATATAGGAGAATCCACCGGCATGTAACGATGGATCAAGAAGGACTCGTGTGCCCACCATCTCATCCATGGATATGTCGTGCGAATGAAGCAGCCAAAGCCGAGGATGATGAATCTTGAATTAATCCATGCTGGGGGCAATTGTCTCCAAACCAGTCCCCAGTTGTAGGGGCCTACACCATAGCTTCTCATCGTATGGGTCACCACTTCGGGATGTTCCGGAACAATTTGATCATAGCCAAATTGTCGCGCAAACCTAATCAGGTAGTAGGGTTCCCATGACCCTTTTCTAGTAATGACATAGCGAAAGTCGCAAAGGGTGGATGTAGGCTTTTTCCGAATCATCATATGTCCAAGGGAAGTAAACGCCTAGCCATCTAGAGAAATAGTGTCATGGCGTGAATGTCGAACTGACCCCAATGGCCGGACTCTGGCAATGAGTGGCAGCATTGCCAAAAGCTCTGTATAGTGAACAAAGGACAGGAGGCGCCAGCGAATATTTCCTACCCTCCACCAAACCCCCTGCGATGGCAAATACAGAAGGCCTGATGGCATCAGCCCATTTAGAACTGGGAAGTACAACAATGCTGAGCCAATATACGAGGAACGCTGCCAGTTCACCCTTGGATGAGTATTCTGGTGGATTTCTTATTCTGTGGCAAGCATTCTCCAGGTCGTCAGAATGACTATTTTTTAATCTGCAAATAGAAAGGAGAAGAAAAAAGCGTTAGTAGGATGAATGTCGATAAAATGCACAAAGTCATGACACGAAGCAAAGAATTATACCCCAAATCCCGAGAGAAATGAGCTAGCCAGAGAAATTGAGGGATCTTCTTAATATCGAGGAACTTAGACATTTCCCTAAACAACTCAACTGAGGCATCAGATACCAATGCCTATCTTTTCGAAGGTGAGAAATGGGAAAACTCTTTGCTTGTGGGTATATACTCGTCATAGAAGCGGCCAGTTATGGGAAGTCCTGCCATTCTATACAAGTCCCAGAGAGTAATGATGACTTCGCCGAGAGGCAAGTGAAAGGAATTGGTGGTGGGGCACCAGTAGCTGAGGAACCCTTTGTAGACCATGTGGTCTTTGTGAAAGTACTCAGAGGTGGCCTCAATGGCACCATAAAAAGGCCAACCTTCGTCAGTATAGCATGATGTTTATTGAGAATGGCTTTTGTCTAATCGGTATAATATTTGCATGCAGATAGGAAGCCGTGTGTTCGAAATCCTTCATTCCCCCATAGTGACCTCCTGTCCCTAAAGCGCTAGCGCAACGTTTCATAAAAGGCTGTCGGGAACAATTCATGAGGATTGTGACAAGGGATAAGGAACTGCATAGGATGGATGTCGCCAACTTATTGCTTCGATCCTCTTTCCGATAAGACATCTTCCAACATCCTAGGCTCCTTCATAGACCAGTTGGGAGTGTACATCATCCTGCTTTGGGTTGCCCGATCAGTAGGCTCGCTGTGAAGAATAGACTGGTGATGACGTATATTTAAGGGAATTATGACTAGCTCATTTCTGAAGGGACTATTGAACTTGATGAAATAGTCATGAACTTTCAGTGTCCCAAGTATTTGGAAGCTTCTTCTTTTTATGCTCCCTAATTTTCTCTTGAAACTTTTTATCTTTGGATTTCCTTTGCTGCTTCTTGGAAAAGGATGGCAGTGGTGTGTCTTCCCTGCCTAGAGATCAGACGATGTCGGTGCGAAGGTTAGTAGTTGATTTTAGCCACGTCTCCCAATCAATCTCCCGACCTTGTTTCGGAGGCCCGGGTATGTCTTCAGTAATGATTGCTTGGCATATCGGCCAAGAGAGTGTTTTTATTCTATCGAAAAAGTTGAGGATTGGGAGGACATGTTCTTTTATATAAGTGGGTTGTTTCTTGGTTACCTTTACTCTTTTTCTTAGGCGTTCCTCATGAGTAGAAGGGGGAGAAGTAAATTCGGGAATCGAAGAAGGCATGGGGGCCGAAGGGGAAGGTGCGGAGACGGGAGGCGAAGATTCAAGATTTTGAGAGGAGCTGGGAAGACTGGTATGAGAAGGTTGATCAATGGGTGGCTCTATGAGGCAGAATGTTCTTTTAGTATGGGCCATTGCTAGAAGATTAAAGAAATGGTTAAGTCTACAAGGTTAGAGAAATGGTTATGTCTGAAAGGTTAGAGAAATGGTTAAGTCAAGGTAGTAGAAATTTTGGCAGAGTTTCAGAACAAGGGTTTTCGCACTAAGTGCTAGAGAGTTGCACGGGCAGCGAGTTGTGCAGGCAATGAGTTGCGTGGAAGGTTCAGTTGCGCGTGAGCAGAGTTGCACGGTCTAAGAGTTGCGCAGTTTTTTGAGTAGCACGAAAATAAGGTCTAGACTTGGAACAATTTCGAAGTGAAGTAGTGAGTGGAGAGTTTGATATTTATAGCCCACTCATGAGTGGCGCTGAGAGAGTTGTGCGGGTCCGCGCAACTCGAGATCATGGGTCACAAATGCTGATCCTTCTGATTGACTCGATGAGTGGTCAAATCTCGAATCAAGGGGGCATCGTTAGAGCATAAAAAATTATCAAAGAAGATTGAAGAATAGTGAGTTGAGCAGGGAACGAGTTGCGCTGGCATCTGAGTTGCGCGGGTCCGCGCTACTCATAATAGGTGCACCGGACGGCGCTACTCTTTTCAGGGGTGTTCGGATTGAAAATGTGAAGTGGGGTCCACAGCACGAGATTCGAGGGCCTACACGTGTGAAGCCTATAAATACCCCCTCTTCCCCCTCATTGGAGGGATTAGAATTTTCCAGAAGTGCCTCTGACAGGTATTGGAGAGAAGAGAGAAGAGAGAGAGAGAGAGAGAGAGAGAGAGGGCGAAGGCAGGGCTGCACACTCTCCATGAGTTGCGCCGACCCACGCACCTCAAGGGTCACGCAACTCATAGAGATGAGTTGCACAGATGATCTAATAGACGGTAATATGTCGATTGTTTCAGATATTTCAAGGATTCTGACACTCTTTTATCGTGATAATGAAAGAAGACGCATACGTGGAGAAGATCTGCATAACTCATCTCCCATGGAGACATGAATAATATGAGCCGGAATGCTGTCGAAATTCATATTTAAATCTATTTTACTTGTATTTTTGTAACGCCCCATTTTTTGGAGCCTGAATATATGACTCGTTCTCCAAGAACTCAAGTGTTAGCCTATAAAATTCAGTATAAATTTGAACTGCTTATCATTAATCAGAGTCAACAGCAACGAATCTAGAGTAAACCATGCATTGAAATAAAAACGTTCCAACCATAATAAAAATTCAAATATAGCGCCCATACAGGACTTATACAATCCCAAATAAACAAGTTCATATAAACAAAAATAGGAATCTATCAACTTATGATGGAGCTCAATATGGGCCACAGAGACCCCGTCTAACTCCTTAGCTACTTGATCTGCTCTAGTAACCTAGTGAACAGCATCGGCTCGCTCTACACCTGCATCAACTAACATGGTTTAATAACGTCAATGGCTATCGCAGTGAGGAGGACCCTCTAAGATTACGCACTCATCATTCATAATCCAAGATAGATCACAAGTCATAAGAATTGATATATTAAATATCCAATGCATAGTTATGATTATGTACTCAAAATTAAGCCAGTCAACACAACCTCATCATGAGAAAAATATAATAGCAATCGCAATGCAAGTATATGTATCCAGATAGTCAAATAATCAATCTTGCAAACTCCATAAAATGACTAGAAAATCAAGCTTTAAACCTCTACTTCACCCGAAAATCATATCATACGTGAATACTGCAAGATGGCTAGGAAATCGCTAAGCGAACACCCGCTCCACCCAGAAATCACAATACGACTAAACACCGTAAAATGAAGAGAGAATAACGCACAAACGTCTACTTCACCCAGAAATCATATCATACGTGAACACTGCAAGATGGTTAAGAAATTGCTAAGCGAACACCCGCTCCACCCAAAAATCATGGTATGATTGAACACTGCAAGATGAAGAGACAAGTAACATACAAACTCTAGACCACCCAGAAATCATATCATACATGAACACCGCAAGATGGCTAGGAAATCGCTAAGTGAACACCCACTCCACCCGAAAATCACCATACAACTTAACACTACAAGATGGCTAGAAAACCAACAAGTTGCAAAGGGGTACCAATAATCCATCAAAGCCACGAGGGCAAATATGCAATCCAAGCCATACAAGACAAAGTGTGATCCAAGCAATGTAAGACAATGTGCGATCCAAGCCATATAAGGCAAATGAGCGATCCAAGTCACGTAAGTTAAATATGTTATCCAAGCCATATAAGGCAGATGTACAATCCAAGCCGCGTCAGTCAAATATGGACCGCAAGATAATAAGACTACGACAAGTTCCATTCAATCTATCAAATGATCGCAAATGACAATCATACAATTAATTAACATATATACAACTAAATATAGTATATTATCATCAATCATTTATGCTTACCAAAATATTAAAGAGATATGTTCATTATCTAACACGGGAATCAAGTGTACAACATATTAACATATTCACATGTTCACCTAATAAGTTAAGTAACTCAAACAAATAACTAAATGGAAGGGGTTAAGGCATCATCTATGATTAGATTAATGAATTTAAGTGGGAAGCTCAAAGGGTGAGTCCTCACCATGGGTGGATATCTTCCTTGACCTAGATGTTCTTTTAAGATGAGTATAAGGATCGTGATTTGGATTTTTGTTGAAGGGAAGAGTATTCTCCTTAGTGATCCTTGACATCAGTTGATGGTAGTTTAGTCTGACTCGGTTAGGAAACTGGACGAGTCAACTCATGATCGAGTTGGGAGAAATTTCAGTTTAAGATAGTGAGTTTAGCTTTCTACCTGGGTAGAGACTATCTTCTATTAGTGGTAAGATTGAAGCCCGAGCACGCCCTCCTCAACAGCTGACTGAGTTTATAACCTGGTTTTGTAAACAATCAATGAGTCAACTCGTTAACGAGTTGTTTGGAGTGGGGTTTGCAGGGACGGGTCAGCTGTTATATCTGTTTTAGAGAACGGTTCTATCTGATGGTATAGAGAGGTCAGGGCGAATCTCACGATGAGTTTGATCAATTCAAACGCTGATCTCGAGAACATGACCAGGTTCGTGAACTCGTCCAGCCTTTCAGAAATTCGAGCTGGGTTGATCGGGCCGGAGCGAGTTCGAGTCAATCTGACTCGATGCTGGCGCCACGTTGCGGTCCTACGGCAGTGTTGAGACGACTGAGTTGAGAGAAGTTGCAGATGTAGACGATGGCCTGACTCAGCAGCATCACAGTCGAAGGTGCAGGCAGCAGCAGTGCAGCTTCGTCGCCACTGCCACTTCTCTCTGCTCTATCTCCTTACTTCTTCCCTCAACCTTGTTGTTTCCCTCTCTTTTTAGACCTTCACAAGGTCCGATCTCGACCAAAATCGCACCCAACTTGGACCGAGTCGGTGCGGCTTAAACGAGGAAGACGCTTCAAGCGTCAATGGCAGAATAAAGCTTGATGCATTTTCCTTCAAAATACCCCTGCTGGAAGGTCTGGTTTAGCTCCAGGGAGCTTGTGGATGTGGGTTTTCGGAGTTTGAGCGTAGTTAGCTCGGTGGGTTTCGAGATTGAAGACGGCGGCCGTTTTTCTAGGGTTTTTTGTAAAAGACCTGTGGAGAGACGTTTTCTCTCTCTTTTTTTTATAACGACCCTATCTCCCTCACAAACCTCGGATGCATATTGGGCGGCCAGGATTCGATCCTGCTGTCGATCTCTAGAAACAGCTATCAAAGCAGTGGTTTTCTTGCACCGGTTTTCTACCAAAGACCTAATCCACGTGAACAGCAATGGATGGCTGAGATAGAATTTCTCCAACGGCTGAGATGCGTGGATCTAGCCTCACGCGGATCGCCAGCGTGTAAGAAAACCGGGCTTTCCGTTTTTGGAAAGAAAAGAAGCACAACCAGCTGTGTAGTTTCACGTGGGAGGAAACGTGTGAAACTCCGGGGGTTCGGTCTGAATCCCCTTTCGTTTAAGATGGACGGTTCGGATTGACGCTTTGGATCCTGATGGTGGCCCATCGACGAACGCATGGTGGCAGCCCGGTTTAAACGGCGTGGGAGGGAAAGCTGGAGAGAAATCTCCTTTTCGGGAGATATCGGGTCAAACCCATTTTGACTGGGTTTCCAGTCCAGTGCACGACAAGTGTGCACTTGCTGTGCACATGCACCACGTGAAGTGGGGTCCACTGTGAGGATTTCAACTAATCCACTCCGTTCATCTATTTTTTCAGCCTATATTAAGGCCCATTCAAAAGAATAAGGTAGGTCCAAGTCTTAGGTAGGTTGTACTTTGCGATTTGGGGTCCTTAATGGTAGGTTTTCATCAATCCGACGGTTAGATTGCATCTGAATGTGTTCATCAGTGGCTACAAAGGTTTGTGGTTCATTTTAGAGAAAAATTTCATTTAGTACTATGATCCATTGATCCTATATCTAAATCGAATGTATGATCGTGAGTTTTAATGGACGGATCGCCTCAACACAGATTGATAGTGGTCTGCCAAGTTGTTTGCACGAAATCTAACCTGTCCATCAGCCCAAATAGCTTAACATGGGCCACTAATCTGACTGTGAGGTGGATCCATAGTCCAAGTGGGCCTTATCTGATGGTTTTACATTCCATTTGGTGACAGTTGACAATCCAACGGTCATATAATGTCCATACTTGTTTTTCAACATCCTTAAACATTCCCAGGCTAATTTAGATACACTTGGACCAATGTTCCCAAAGCCCAATGAATTTACAGTTGCCTTATAGAAGGTGGTCGTTCTAATGAATGGCAGGTTTTGATGATTCGGCGTTTGATATTGACCATGCATATTTGATTTATCTATCAGGGTGATTGAACCTAAAATAAACCTCTCTTGTGATGTAATTCTCCATCTTAGAAGATAACGGATGGATGACTTGATCTACAGGCGAAGTTTACCCTTAACGGGTGAGGGTAAATGCTTAGCTAAATTGGGTTTGTGATCCTAAATTAGGTCCTCATGGTAACACCCGAGTACTGAAAAGTACGAGGTGTTACAATTTCCGTCATAAGAAACTCTATTCTGAAATCAAAAGGTCAAAAGGATGTAATGAACTCAGAATGAATAAATTTGATGAATATTCTCTCTATTATTCTTCTTTGTCATTATTGACTAAGATAATCCCCTGAATCAGATGCTTTTCATTTTTGGTCGAAACAATCTTTATCTTCTTTTGCAGGTCTCAATTGGTCTAAGGAGGATGTCCAGATATCTACATCAATAATGTATATGTTCATATCTTTTACCAAATATCAAAAAACCTATTTCTAGGAATCTGATCATGATAAATTTTGAGACAATACTTACTCAAATTGAAGAGTACATTATCATTTTTAAGAACTAAATGGCAAAACCCACATTAATTAAATTTCACATCATATCTACCGGATAATCAGCCAAAATCAAACTAATACTATCGATTGTGTGATCCCAACAAATTTCTTAATTAACATTTTTCATCCAACATGTCTGAACCTATTTCTTATCAAACCATACCGAAGAATCTTACTAATGCTACAACTTTTAAACTAAGAAAAAATATAGGAGTCGTGTATGTATTACACTGTACACTCTCACTTAAAATCACCTAAAGTTGATCATCGGATCATAAGACCGACCACTCATTCATACCTAGTCATCCCAAGAAACCCCATGGGACGTTCGATTTACGACTTTAAGATCATCCGACCGTTGATTTTCAAATCCGACTCCTATAACCATCTAGTTAAAGATAGATGAATGGAACCATTGATCAAAACCGCTCAATGGGTGGGTCACTAAGTGAAGGGACCTGTGACCAACATGCAGGCAGAAATGGAATGGCTACTCCCCCTGCCACCAGCCAATGGTGGTGGTCGGTGCTCCGTGGGCCCCACCATGATGTGTTTCATCCAAGCCGTCCATCTATTTTTCGAGATCATTTTATGGTATGAGACAAAAAATGAGGTATATCCCAATCTCAAGTGGATCACATGATAGGAAACAGTGTTGAATGATCGTCAACCATTAAAAACTTTTTGCGGGCCATAAAAGTTTTGTATCAAGTTGATATTTGTTTTTTTCCCTTCATCTGGGTCTGTATGACTAATCAACAGATTGGATGTCAAATAAAAAGTATAGTGGGCCTTACGAGGATTTTAATGGTGGATATCCAATCACTATCGTTTTCCAGTGGTGTGGTCCACCTGAGATTTATATCCCTCTCATTTTGGGATCAAGCCCAAAAATGATTTGTAAAAATGGATGAACGAAGTGGATGAAACACATATATCATGGTGGGCTCACAGAGCACAGACCATCAGCCACCGGGCTGGTGGCAAGGGAGTAGCCAATCCGTTTCCCATGAAGGCGACCTATGACCAGCCACATGTGTGAATAAAGGAGCATACAGGGGTGCGTTCAAGTAGAAATTCCTTCCGCTTTCTTTTCTTCTTCCAGCAGGAGACCAACGCAGGGATGAACGTGATTAGGTTGAACACCATCTTCCTCAAGGATAACTACTCCGAATTCACGAAGCGTCTTTGAACTCCTCACAGGGACTTCTTGAATCCACGAGGAAAGAAAGCAAGAAAATAGAAATAAATTATATTAAATTTGAATTTTTGGTTGATTAATGAAATAAACGAATTCACAATGAGAGAGAAATCAGAAGCAAACTATAACTAAAACTCCCAGAATTCGCAACTTACCATAGATAGTAAACTTACTATTTATAGATGGTCATGATATCTACTGGTGTGCAAGGTTTTCGGCCAGCCAAAAAAAGTAAGTGTCCTATTTGGCTTCACCAAGCTGTTCTCCTAATTATTCTAAGCTCTTTTCACGCTGAGCGCAACTCCTAAAGCCCAACGGATGAAGAGTTATAATCAAATTAAAACTTACTATTTATAGTAAAAACGGAATTAAAATAGTGAAACGACCGTCAATCCAAGGGTATTTCGCAAATCCGGCTTGCGCAACCCAACATAGCAGGGTTGGGTGGCTAAAGTAACTCGTTTTACCCCAAAATCAAATATTTTATGCCCAATAACTCATTCCAGATTGTGAGATATGCCCGATTTAAGCTCTGAGGGTCCGAATCACTTATGTCATTAACCGGGCCTTTTCTGATCCATCTTGGCCATGAAACTGTCTGTGACCAGCTCTACAACAGTCCCCTCCACTTCAAAAGAACTCGTCCTACTCTAGTTCATGATACTTAGTCAGGTTCACGACGTTGAAAGTCCGGGAGATCGTCATGTCATCTGGAATATCAACAACATAAGCGTTGTCATTAATCTTTCGGATGATTGGTACTAGTCCAATTTTCTTATTCTTCAACTTGTTATACGACCCAGTCGGAAATATTTTTTTGCGCAGATGGACTATAACGTGGTCGCCCACCTTGAACACTTTTTGTCACTGATGCTTGTCCGCTTGCTTCTCATACTTCCCGTTCGAGGCATGTAGCTTAATCTGCACCTCCACATGGATGCCCATGATCCTATCTGCCATATGTTCTGCTGCAATGCTCATGCCTGGGAGATTGGGCAGAGGGACCAAGTCAAGTGTGTGGCGAGGTACTCGTCCGTAAATAATCTGAAATGGGGATTTTCCTGTCGAACGGTTCATCATGTTGTTAAATGCAAACTCCGCTTAAGACAAAGTCAAATCCCATTACTTCAGTTTTTCTCCTAAAATACAGTGAAGGAGGTTTCCCAACGTGCGATTCACAACCTCGGTCTGCCCATCAGTCTGTGGGTAATAGGCGTTGGTGAATTGAAGTCGTATATCGAATCAAGTTCACAAAGTTCGACAAAAGTGGCTAATGAACTTCGTGTCACGATCAGAAGTAATGGTCTTCGGGACCTCGTGTAGCCGTGCGACCTTCTTGAAGAATACATTCGCCACGTGTGTTGCATTGAAGATCTTCTTACATGGGATAAAATGCACCATCTTGGAGAAACGATCTACCACCACGAACATCGAATCCATGCCATGTTGTGTTCGTGGGAGACCAAGTACAAAGTCCATACATAAATCTTCTCAGGGACCGCCAGGCAAAGGTAATGGGGTGTAGATTCCATATTATGAGATTGTCCCTTAGAGGTCTGACAAACATGACAATATTGTACAGCTTTTCCCACATCACACACTAATTGTGACCAGTAATACCGTTCTTCTATAAGAGCTCGCATCTTGTCTCGCCCAAGTGTCCACTGATGTCACCTCCATGTAGCTCCTGAATAATCTACTCCCTCAAAGAACTTTAGGTGATGCACAATCGATTCCCTTTGAAGAGAAAATTGTCCTGTATATAAAGGTCATTGGGATGACCTTCTTGACACTTCATTGAAGAATCTTTAAAGCCCTCATCCTTGGCGTACAGCTCCTTGAGGCAGTCGAAGCCATCCACCTCATTACTCATTGTAACAAGTAGTGATGCACGGTGGATAAGTGCATCAGCCACCTTATTCTGCTGCCCTAACTTGTGCTTCAGAACGAACGTGAATTCCTGTAAAAATGCAACCCATCTAGCATGCACACGATTCACGTTAGTTTGACTATTAATAAACTTTAATGCTTGATGCTGAACAACTGCGTACAACTCATGTTCATACGTCGACCACTTCTTTCCGGCTTCGTTGAGCTTCTCGCTATAAAAGTCTACTAGCTTGCCTTCCTGTGATAATACTTCTCCAAACCCGACATATGAAGCATCACACTTGACCTCAAATAACTTATCGAAATTAGGAACCAAGACCGGTGTTGTGGACAAACAATGCTTGATCACATGAAAGCTCTTGTCAACCTCATCGGTCAACTGAAACGGTCTTTTTTCATGTAATCTGTAACAAGTGCGACTATCATGTTAAAATTTCTCACGAATCGACGATAGAAGGTCGTCAACACATGAAAATTCCTCACCTCATGAATGTTTGTCGGGATCAACCATTCCTTAATGGTTTGCACATTTTCATCATCCACACAGATGCCCGTGGATGTTACAACAAATCCTACGAACAACAGGTTGTCCGTTAAAAAGATACACTTCTTCAAGTTGAGGTACAACTTGTTAATTTATACGACCTGCAGCACCTGCCTGAGATGTTTCATATGCTCTGTCTCATCCTGGCTATATATCAGTATGTTATAAAAATATACTACCACAAATCGGCCAGTGAACAGTTTTAGAACTTGCTTCATCAAACGCATAGAAGTACTTAGTGAGTTTGATAAACTAAAGGGCATGATCAACCATTCATACAACCCTTCCTTGGTCTTAAATGTCGTTTCCACTCATCACTGGGTCGGATGCGAATTTGATGGTACCCACTCCTTAGGTCTAGTTTAGAGAACACCTTGGCCTCTTCTAGCATGTCGAGCATGTCGTCCAACCGCGGTATTGGGAACCAATATTTGATGGTAATTTTATCGATTGCCCGGCTGTCGACACACATGCGCCAACTCCCATCTTTCATCTCTTTTTTTTAGTGTTCATAATGATGGTACGACACATGGGCTCATTCATGCTCTCTCTCAAGAGACCCTTACGAATCAATTCCTCTACTTTCCCCCAAAGTATCTCACACTCCTTCGGACTCATCCGATAACGAGGGCGGATGGGCAGGCTAGCCCTAGGGACGAGGTTTATATGATGTTGGATGTCCCTCATGGGGGGCAACCCATCGGGTAAATTTTCAGGCCAGACTTCTTTGAATTCGTTTACCAATAATCTTAAACTTAGAGGAATGTTTGAGGGTTTCGATTCCTCGCCCTTCACCATTACGGCGTATGCCTCGCCGGTTTCTTTGGATTCATCCATGAAATCCCGAATGGTCATGAGGGAACTCCCTTCCAATTTAGAGGCTTCAGGGTGGTTCTCTGGTGCCATAGGGGCAAAGACTATTTTTCGATTGTCCTTGACAAAGACGTAGACATTGTCTCTTCCTCGATGGGTCACATCACGGTCTAACTGCCAGGGTCGACCAAGTAACATACGGTACGCTTCCATGCTGACCACGTCACAAAGTATCTGATCCTTATAATTTTTACCAATTGAAAACGAGATAGTGCATTGTTTAGTTACCTTGGTCTCGTTTACCTTTTTTATCCAGCCAATTGAGTACGGGGAAGGATATTTCATCGTTGGTAGCTGCAACTTATCCACCATTACTCTTGAGATGATGTTCTCGCTACTTTCACTGTCTATGATCACGTTACAGACTTTTTCATTAATAGTACACTGCATACGAAATATATTGTGTCGTTATGGATGTAATTCCTTTCGTGGAGTATACAGTAATTGCCTCACAACTAAAGATTCGCTATGATCCTGGACCGTCCACTCATCGCCATCTGCTCCTTTAGTGGCTTGCTCATGTTCATCAAAGTCAAGGTCTTCTTTTATGGTCTTACCTTCAACGCTCCATTTGTTCATGGCCAAGTGTGTTGTGGGACGTTGAGGACAATTGTTTGATAAGTGGCCCGGTTGGCCACAACGGTAATAATTGTTCGACCTTAGCCGAATGTAAGGATTTGGAATCCTACTCGGGCCTACTGTTGTGGGTGCTACACATTGAGGCCTACATGAGCCACTTCCCGTATCACAATTTGCGATTGCGGGAGGTTGAGAATGTTCTCCTACTTATTCTTTTCCTGTGTCAGTACTAGATCCTACGTAGGACCCATTATGGGGGGTCGAGTTGAACGATAAGGCCGATTAGAAACTCTCACAAGCTGCGTTTTTGCCCTACCTGTCAATTGAACCGCTTCATCCACGGTCCTGACTGGGTGCATCTGAACGCAATCCTGAATTATTAATCGTAACCCTCTTATAAATCATACTACCTTCTATGACTCATATTCTGACAAATCATTTCGTGTTGCCAACCGCTGAAATTCTTTAGTGTAATCTGTGACGATTCTATTTCCTTGTCGGCAATTCTGGTATTGCTGAAATAATATCTATTCGTAATCACTGGAGAGGAATTGTAATCGAAGAAGGCATCTCATCCGTGGCCATGATGAGACGGGTGCCTTCTTCTGACGGGCCCGTGAGAGTTGTAATTACTCCCACCATGTAAAAGCACCAGATTTTAGTTTAAACGCTACCAATTTCACCTTTTTATGATCTGGCACATTCATGTAATCAAAGTATCTCTCTACTTCGGCTAGTCAATCGAGGAAATCTTTTATGCATAATAAACCATTAAAACTAGGAAGTTCAGCCTTACATCAATAGTCTCTTTCAGCACAATCTAGATGATCACCTTCATAGATTGGTCGTCAGGCAAAGCCTTCATTAAGGTCCTCGTCGCTAGAAATTGAATCATTTGGTGTAACCTTACGGTTTACCACTGGTAGTGCTCTACGAAAATCGGAGTTGTGTCGTACAACAATCTCGGGCGGTGGAGCAACCATAGGCGGTGGAGCATCACCTAGGGCTCGGGGAGAAGTAGTGCATCCGCAAGACAGTCGAGGGTTGTCTGCAGCCCTTACATGGTCAACTGACTCTTTTGATAGAAAGCTTCCATTCTTTTCACAAGATAACAAATCACTGGATCACCGTCCACAGGATTTTGGCTCATACCTTCGTTGGTTGCCATCGGCCCAAGGGGAATCCTCGCTTTGATACCAATTGACACAGGGATGAACGCGATGAGGTCGATCACCGTCTTCCTCAAGGATAACTACTCTGAATCCACAGAGCTTCTCTGGACTCCTCACAGAGGCTTCTCAAATCCACGAGGAAAAAAACAAGAAAATATAAATAAATTCAAATTTTTGACTGATCAATGAAATAAACGAGTTCACAACCCTTTAGATAGGGATACCAAGCAATGAAAGAGAAATCAGAAGCAAACTATAACTAAAACTCCTATTAATTCGCAACTTACTATAAATAGTAAACTTACTATTTATAGACGGTTGTGGTGTATACTAGTGCGCAAGGTTTCCGGGCAAAAATAGTAAGTATCTTATTTGGCTGCACCAAGCTATTCTCCTAATTATTCTAGGCTCTTTTCACGTTAGGCCCAACTCCTAAAGCCCAACGGATGAAGAGTTATAATCAAACTAAAACTTACTATTTATAGTAAAAATGGAATTAAAATAAGGAAACGACCGTCGATCCGGGGTTATTTTGCAAATCCGGCTTGCACAACCCGACATAGCAGGGTTGAGTGGCTAAAGTAGCTCGTTCTACCCAAAATCATATATTTTACGCCCAATAACTGATTCCGGATTATGAGATACGCCCGATTTAAGCTTTAACGATTCGGATCACTTTTATCGTCGAACAGACCTTTTCTGATCCATCTTGGCCATGAAACTATCCGCGACCCGCTTTACATCAGAGACCCAAATTACAACCAGCTACAATCCAAGAGGATTATATTTGAATGATCTAGACCGTTCATTCTCCAGCTGCCCATCCAGAATATATAGTTGTACATGTCGATACAAAGAAAAACCGACTTCTCCTCCAACTTCTTGTTCCGGAAACCTATAACCAAACAACATGAACCTTCCATCATACAACCTTTGATCTTAGTTGTCCAAACCATAGGAACCACGACTACACTCCTAACCAAGCTGTCATAAAACTAGGGGTGTACACGAACCGAGCTAGCTCGGTTAGCTCGCTTGACTCGACTCGAAAAAGCTCGATTCGAAACTGAGTTCAAGCTGAGTCGAGCTGTTTTTTTAGCTCGAAAATGAGTTCAAGCCGAGTTCGAGCTAGCCCCAGCTTGATTCAACTCGAATCGAACCTAGCTCAAATCGAACTTGGATCAAACCAGTTTGGTGACTCGGTTACTTTGATATTGATGTTGTTCACCAAGTGTTTGATGAAATAATTCAAAGAAGTGTGGCTGGTGGCAAGGAAGGTATAAATATGAAATCAACACCCTTTTTTTCTTGACTTTTATGTTGCTTAGAAGGTGTTTGATAAAATACCTGTAAAATCATTGCTGCTATCTCAAATACAGGGAGATTTTGAAGGTGCAGTCCAGGTATTTGTGAAAATGACTGAATGGCAAACTCGGCTCAATCTTGGCTCCAACTCGGCCCCAGCTGCTGACCGAACCGAGCCGAGCTGGCCAGTCAGGCTTGAGGACCGAGCCAAGTCGAGATGAGGCCAGCTCGACTCGATGTACACCCTTACATAAAACCAAGATCCGTTCCCTTCGTGCGCACGACGATTCCGTCCAGAGTCCCGTCTTCTTCTGAAAGGGCAGCGCTGCTGTTGAAGCAAAAACGTCAAGACTTCCAAGAATCTGGACCGTCCATGATTATGGGGCCCATTATTCGACTCCAGCACCGAAATGAAACCAAAAGAGACGCGAAAGAAGCGCTGGAAATCCCAGTTTTCCCGGAAACGTGCAAGGCTTTCAAACCCAGAACCCATCAGACGAACATCTATGAACCTCCGATTTGATGATTCCTCAAGCGTCTTAGGACCAATCAAGACCGTCCACAAGGATCATAACAAAGTGATACGCCCCGTGTATGATTTCCTATTAACAGGCGATCATCTTCCTCACCAAGAACCACAACTGTAGATTTTTTTGTGGCCACCGATTCAAGATCCAAACAGTGAGTTATGTGGCCCATTTGATTCACATAAGAACTTCATATCTTAATCGAGATCGGACCATGTATTAACAATTTGCAAAACGAAAATTAGAGCCGAAAACCTGATGTTACACCCTTACGTGAGTAATCAATCGAAAACCCGATAAAACTCCTCTTGCGAGTGTGATTCCAGAACCGGGAGAAGGTTATAAAAACTCTATATCCGACCTGCAAAAATGAGAGAAATCGAAGGAAAGAGGGAGTGACTCCATGGACTCAGTGAGTCGACTCATGAGTCAGGGAGGAGTCAGAGTCGAGTCCAGATTCGAGTCAGGTTCAACAAACAAGTGAGTCGTCGCGTCCTCTTTCTCACTGTGGTTTTGATTTTATTTAAATTTTCTGTTTTTAATTACATGGTTTGAAATCCATCCTTAGATCTCATGAATTGAAATTTTTGTTATCTTATTACATGTTCAGAATTGTATGTTTTTTTATCTTAACTGTGGATTATGATAAATTTTAATCTATCTTATTATTGGTGTGTTTAGAATTGTATGTTTCTAATTTTAACCATGGATTGTTGCTACGAACCTAAGATTATCAAATTATGCTATTGAATTTGCTTCCAAAATATATTTTCCATGATTTTGGTGATTAAATATGTTGTGAATTGAAAATCTTATGCTCATTTGAGACTATGATTACATTTTTAGCATCTTGAAAAGGCTCGAAAGTTCATAGTTTGGTGGAGACTTGATTTTTGAAAAAAAGGCACGTGAAACATGCAATGGATTCGATATTGGAAATATAATTGAACCTCTCTCAGATCATAAAAAGGTTCTTGTTGCCAAGCTCGGTAGCAGTTGTATGTGTTACTTGACCAGTCCCGTAGCAATTATTCATTTTGACGAGTGAATACCTATGCAAAAAGTTCTCATTACCGGGACATTACCCTTTGGGTGGGTAAGTATGTTGGTATTGGTTATATCTGGTGTCCAATAATGTGAAAACCAACATAGCAGAAGCAATCTCAAAATCGGGTGATGTATCATGTTAGCCTTGCAGATGACCTGAACAAACCCCCAATATGCACATTCTACAAGAGAATGATAAAATGTCCCGCCCCTCTAGCAACTCTGGCTAAGATGGATGATCCACGCAACGATGAACCAAGGTCGGCCTACTTTCATTAATGGAGGTACGAAGGTCGTCGTACCTAGATGGAGAAAAGTCATTTTGCTTGCGAGAGAGAAATCTTAGAAATGTTTTTCTCTTGGATGACCGGCTCCAAATATAAGCTTTTCAATAAGGAGCCTTAGCCAATTATGGAAAGAAATCTTGCCCACCATTAAGGCAAGGATCACTCCCACTAGCTAGCTATCCAATTGCTATGTTTAGAGCCTAATACACATGCAAGCCATATTTAACTCGCTTAGCGGGGCTTTTGTGGTAACATTCAACAAAGTATGAGTGTGAAAGGTTCCCATTGCCAGGCTAAATGCCCTTTGGATGGGTGAGCATCATACAAAAGGTTCTCACCGCCCTTTTGGATGGGTGAGAATCATACAAAAGGTTTCAATGCCCAGGAGAGGTGGGGTATTAAGGGAAGGTTAACCAACCGTATTAAATGAATCATGAGAATTCTAATAATTAATTGGATTGTGATTGATATGATATTGAAGTGTTTCCTACATTGTATGCATGTTTCTAGTGTCATGGTTTATATATTTCTTCTTGTTGAAAATCTTTATTATTTGTGTTTCTATGAAAATCTTTTTATGTGATTTTGAAAGATTGATTACATATGTTAAATTGTACCAGGCTATCTTACAGGCTCTATAAGCTTGCCCTTTATTGTGGATATAAAATTTCAGGTTGTAGAGCTTACTTAGGGAGCACATTGGAGCAACGACCTAGAAATTTTCCTAGTGTTAGAATTACTTTTTTTAGTTGTATTAGTTGTAAAAAAAAATGTAATGGTTGTTTAGACGAGAGTCGAGACTATTGTATTGAAGTTTATTGTATTTATAGAATTATGAATGATTAAAATGTATGATTTTGTGTGATTATGCTTGTGAATTAATTAAAACATAATTCATGACCTAAGATTCAGAATCACATCTTACCAATTCAAGTACCAAATTTCAGAGCATGAGACTAGCCGACATCCCCGATTGGCGAGACAATTCTATAGCAGGAGGGCAGTAAATGACTAGTGTAAGTTTCGTAATAGGAGAGGAGCTTCAATTACTCGAGGAGGCTTATCATTTTTCAACATGGCCTCCGTATGACACTCTTCACCCTATTCGATTGGGATCTCAAGACTTTCACATAGGTCAATCACATCATCCCTCCACTCCAAACCCATTGCGGAAGTTTGTTGAGGATTCATCTCTGCCACTACTAGATCGGCTGAGGATTTTTTAAGGCTTCTCTGGCCCACCAGTCGATCGGCCAAGGTTTTTTAGGGTATTCTTAGCCTCCAATACTGTCTCCCTTACCTCCTCATCAAATGAGGCCCCCTGAGAACTCCACTTAGCCTTGGTTACTCTCTCACTTCATGATAGGCCGAGGCCAAATTTGGGAGCTTCTATTTCTCTTGGCCCTTGATTGACTAGGGTAGGCTCTTGAGTTTCCCTCAACCCTCAATTAGTCGAAGTAGGCGATGAAAAAAGAATTGGAGCACTTGAAAGAATCTAACGCCTCTCAATACTAATAATCTTCTTCTTCTCCAAGTTCAGTAGTACTGAGGAGGGCACTTATTGCAAAAAAAAAAAAAAAGAAGGTGTCATTAAGGAAGTCAAAGAAATCATAGTGAGACAACATTTGGTGCTTAAGTTAAATACCTTTAGAAGAAATGGGAGTAACATAAACAACCCTAACCGGCGTAACAACAGTGGTCGACTGAATTACATCGTGAGAGGCACCGGCATTGAATAAATTACAAGAAGAGATACCTAGACAACCATCAAGGGTTGGTGTATGCGTAGTCTCCCTTGAAGGCACAACTCTCTCAAGACAGATACATTCAGTCGGTGCCTGAACATGCTTACCATGGGTTACTGCCTCTTTCCCTCCAGCTTGCGTGGCCCTAGTAGCCTCAGGGGCAGGAAGTCGAGGAACTTGCAGAACCTCGGGAATCAAAGGTTGATGGCCCATCAGGGGGAAAATTTGGCACAATTCGGTGATACACTTGAAACACTGAGATCCCAACGGGTATGAAATCCTATAGAGTGGCCAATGGACAAGAAGGTAAAGTAGGAAGAGAGAACTGATTCGCCGCAAGATCCAGGTCTCAGCAAAGGTTCAAATACCCTTCAGTCAAAAAGATCGATTCACACTTAAGGGGAGTTACATTACGAGAGAAAAGATAAGGGAGGAGTGAAATGCTCTGAATCAATCCAAATTGACTAGCACAAAGAGGTGAGGGATTGAACTCAGCGCTCACTTTGACATTTAACTTAACGTTAAAGGCGTCATCACACAGAATATCCCGAGCCACCAGATAGCTAGCCCAGGTCTTGGTCCCTAACTTGTTCACACAGAATATCCCGAGCCACCAAATAGTTAGCCCAGGTCTTGGTCTCTAACTTGTTCTGGGTCGAGAGGGTTAAATCCTGCAGCCCTAAACTAATGAGGGCTAGACATGGTCCAAAAAGGAAAGAAAACGTCATATGATGATCAGCATGAAGAGAGATGAATAAGGATAAGCACTCCCTAGACAACCGATTAATGAATCGGTGATGAGATAAATAGCCATGGCTGTAAGCCAGAGAACGAAGAGGCAAATGTGGTAAGGGTTCACAGAATTAAGAAGAAAAATATTCATATAATAAGAGTTGGAGAATTCAAAGTAGACCCCCAAATAAAGGAAGACCTTTTGCGGAAAAGGTCGCAAAGAGTTAAGTAGAGGTGGGATAAATTGAACGAAGCAAGAGCTAATCTATGGCCGGAAGCTTGGCTTTAGCCAGGGAAGTTTATTCTTTGGTCATCTAACTGGCTTTGACACAGAAAAGAAACCGGCATATCCACATCAAAAGGAAGGCACGGTGCTCTTGATTGGAGACTCCACCTCTTTCAAATTACTTCTTAGTTTAAATCTCATAGGAGATACGGGCCTTTTGATTGTCAAAAAGAGGAGGAGAATGAAGGCCAGCATGAACAATTTTGCTAACGGCCGGAAGGCTGCTAGCCCACAACGGAAATGAAAAACATTGGAGGAGCGACTCCAAAAACATATAGTCAAAGCCAAAAAAGTAAGGTTCATGGAAAAATCAAAATGTGTGAGCTTGATATGGTCATAAATTTCGATGGACCTCCAAAGAACATCAAAAGAGGCATCCACCCGGTTCAACATGTTGATCCAATCGGTGTGGGGATGCAATCAGAGTTTATATTTTAGGACATTGGGTTTCCACAATGACCAGTCGAGTGAATCAATTTCGAGCAAAAGCTTTTCATCTAAGTAAGAAGGGAAGTATGAAGAAAGAGAAGAAAAATCGCCAGAAAACAAAGGGAAGAAAGCCAAACTAAGGACATACCCTTGGTCGAAGGAACCGGAAGAAGAAGATTTAGAAGTAGAAATTACGTTGAGCAGAATGGAGTCTCCAAAATGTTCAATGACCGGAGAAACTATAGGAACAGGTACCTAGATCCTGCCGAAAAAATATAGAATTTTTTTTTTCCAATCTTTCAAAATATACTGTATTTTAAGAAAGAATGACTAAACACCCCTTGTGTATGAGCTTAGGGATGAAAGAGTTCATATCTTTATTAATGTACCAAGAAAGCTCACTTTTTAGTAGTTTTGTAATAAAGAGTGCCCATCACTAAAACACATAATTTTTGTTTGGCATTTGTCCTTGCTTGATTTTAAAAGATGAGAGTATACCTTTGTAGGAGTTAATTGATGGGGGTTGTAGACAATAAAACCCGCGCTCATGCATGTTTCCCAATACCTGAGGCATACATATATCTCAATCCAAATCACTCAATTGTGGGACTCATTAACTTTGGACACATCTCAAAGTTAAATACATCCCACTTTTATAGCCCCATATTTATAGAAATTCTTTGAACCATTGGTTCTTTCAACCATTTATTTGATGAGTATTAATCAGAAAGTTAGTATTCACACCCGACCTGTTGCAGCCAGATCCAATGGGTAGGATGCCAACACATGTCGATACAAGCATGAAAATGAGATCGTGAAGATCTCGAGCACCTCTCCTCTTGAGATGTGTGTTGTACCATGAGGGTTGGGATGCTCAGAGATGTACATACAACTAAAAATCGAGAGGCGATCACTCTCCAAATGATACCTAGAAAATAGGAGTAAGAGAAGCGTGCATATCACATTTTTGAAGATGTGTTTGACATCCTGATAATACCTAAGGATATGTGGCTAGATACGATTGGCCACACATACCTGAAGATTACGAAATGGGGAACTAGGAGAAGGAAATCATCCAAAATCAAAGATATACCTAAATATGAGGATACATGAGTAGCTTGCCACACCTTAGAAAAGAAAGGTGTAAAGCCAAGGATGCTAACTCGTCGAACATTGATTCCAAAGGTCTAGGGACTGTGCGCAAGTCCACTACCTCTTCAAGTTTATAAAAGTATGAAAGGAAAGTTTCAGGCCCCCTCCAATCCAAATCAATTAACTCTTTTCAACTTAAGGTTACCTATGAATATTTCATCCCTCATTAACATATATCTTACCATATCCTAGTTTTAGCCTCTCCACTTCTTGTCCAACACAATGTTGTATCAACTCCAAATCAATTTAGTTTAGTATAGTTTAGTTCCGGCTTCTGTCCAGTGCATCACTACAGCAAGCCGACTTAGTTTAGATGAACATCCACAACCCCTTTACCAGATCCCCTTTCAATCCCTAGGTTCTTACTCAGTAATTTTCTAGTCACATCCCGCTGACCAAAAGCCATGACCCTCTTATGACTCTCTAGGTCCTAGAGATTGTCTAGTCCACAGCCGAGACAGCGCACGGATCCCCTTCCAATCCCTAGGTTCTTACCTAGTATTTTTTTTATTACGTGTTGCAGGCCAAAAGCCAGGACCGTCCAGGTCTCGAATATCATCCAATCCATTGCCATCTTGTCCACAATATGGTTTCATAATAATAAAATTAGCATTAAGCTTTTTAATTCATATTTTACTTTCTTATGTTCTTTTCATGAGTAAACACAATCAAATTATTGCTGTTGGGAAAAAAAGTCCATGTTTTAAAGACAAAAAGAAGCCATCTGACGTACTAACCTTCCCCTTCACACATTGCATGATCAACATTCACAGATCTAGTCCTAATCCAGCTACTTCGGCACTTGAAATCACAAGACATCCGATTCGATTCAAGTCAATAACAACTATGGCATGCCAGGCATATACATACCCACACACTTTAACGAAATCAGGCCACTTGTTGCCCTGGACACCGTGTCCAAATTGGATGACAACAGTTAGGATCTCCCATCAAGTCTTAGTTTGGGTTATATAGCTCATTTATGATAGGCCCCATGCATGCATTTTGAGGTAAACAGGCGTGCACTCCAAGCTGCCGATATGAAAGAACAAGGCCTGTCTCCTGCCATGGGTAGAGCATGATGGTTAATACAAAAAGCACACAGAATTTAAAGACCACTTTTGAGCAGCCATCATCCAAAAGTGGGATTGATTGTGGGACATTAACCTCTGATTGTAGGCAATTTCTTGTTAAATTTGGACCGTTAACTATTTCTACAACCGTCCATTAGATTTCAGCCAATCAACTATTAGTAAATAATATTGTGTATTTTTATTTCACCATGCATGCAAAATTATAAGTAATTTGATGATCCCAGGGTAGGGTATCCTATTTACAACAGGAAAGGATAAAACACTCCCAAAGGCAGAAAGCCAAATTTGTAAAATGCTAATGGGAGTGGCAATGTGCCTAGTAACTCGCTTGGGCTTCAATTTCTCGTTTGGAACTTTGGATTTGGGCTCTAACATTTAGCACAACCCCACCCCACTTCATATTTTACAGTTTATACTATATATCCTACAAATGTGCCATTGTGTTATTTCTTCCGATCCTCATTCATTGTGTCTTATATGTATGTATATGTGTACCCAGACGTGTTGCATGCTCAATCAATTTTTCCTTCTTGTTGTATTTCCAATTCTGGGCACATTGGTTTGCCAGACCATGCAAACGTTATCTTCTAATTCATGGCCACACGATAGACGGCTACAGAGAAGCCTCTAATCGAGCAAGGTGCTAAGACTGGCAGCTGGGATCTTCCAAACTCACAAGCCTTTGTGGTGATCCACATCATTCGATCCACATCATTCGTCATGGTGGCTTAACATTGCCATTGAGCGGGAGTCCTAGCTATTTGCGGCAGGGTGTAGCGTTCATCCTGGTTACATCCCATCAATTTGTACGCCATGCCAGAGTATAGATGTATGGGCATGGATCACGGTATGGCTACCCCAGAATGGCCCACCCGGGATGGTGGGTTGTGCCAACAGAAAGGTCCATCCGTGCCAACAGAAAAGCTAGAAGCAAAGACTTCCTAAATCTTTCACTGGGTCATGCAACAACAACCAACCATCAACATCAGCATCATCACAAAGCACTAACAGCAAATCTGACCGTTCTTTCTCAGCCCCTTCTGCCTACCCCACCTCCCTCCCTAGAGAGGTGGAGAAGTAACAAACTGCCTGGGTACACTGAAAAGATCCTGCCCAGCAAATGGGGACGTCCATTCATGCGAACCGGCAGATGAGGATGAGGACGACACATCCGTCACCACCCTGCCCTCACGCATCCCCGCAATTCGTATCCCATTCATGCCGGGCCTTGTAGACTTTGCACCCGCAGTCATAGCCGCCGACCACCCGTCATACGTCTGGTTACTCTTCGCGTATGATGCTAGGCCCAGCAATAACCCGCGCTGCCTTGTCGAGTTCGATTCAACGCTCCAGTCTATGTTGGCGTAGTCAAACTGCTGCATGGAGCCCCCCATGCTCCAGTCAACAGGCGATGATGCACCGGATGACGGTCCAGCTGAGCCCCAGCCCGTGAATAGGCCCAGGGAAGATGGCTCAGCGAGCGACGAGGAAGTTGTCCCAGCCGTGCTCCATGGTCCACCCCACTCGGCTGGGGCTGGGTCCACCGAACTTGATGGGAACGGTTGATACTGTTGTTGATGATAAAACTGTTGCGAGCTCCGGTTATTTGTGCTCAGGCTCATGCCCGGCATGCTCCCTAAACCCTCATTCCCCTTCATGACCTCATTGCCAGCTGTTGCAACAGCACCGCCATTCGGATACCATCGAGGAGTCACTGCCGGCGGAGATGCACTCATGCTGGCAGTTGGGTTTTGCTTAGCATTGAGGGATTGTGGGCGCTGCATCATGATCACCGGCTCCCTCAAGGCCCCTGCATGCATCATGCTCTTTCCTTCAGCTCCAACAACCACATACCGAGCCTCTGCCTTCGCAGGCGGGGGAGACACTTGCAGGGATGATGCCAAGGAATATGAAACAGAAGGGCTCGTACTGACACTCGGCCACCGCTTCTCCACCAGCGTCGCGGCTTGTGGCCTCGCCCATTCCAACTTTGGTTGAGACCTCCTAAAAGACTGGAAGCTTCTGTTCCCAGATTCTGGCGATGCAACCAGCTGGGCCACTGATGCCTTTGTGTAGTTGAAATCTTTTTCATCAATTCTCTGTTGGATTTGGACAGGAGCAACAGTCTTCGCTTGTGTCCTAATAGGGTTCTGATTGGCAGCCACTGCCAGTTTACATCCATTGGCAGCCGGAGGGTCTGGCGTTTCTTCCAGCTTTGGAGGAGCTGAGGCTGGCTCCAGTTTCTGCGCCCTTAAGGTCTCGGCTGCCTTGTCCAAATCACCTTCACAGGCCACAACAGCTCTTTCGACTTCCTGCTTTGTGCACTTGTGCTCCATCTCCAAATCTGCAATCCTGGCGAGCTCTTCGGCAATGTCAATTTTCAGGTTACCCCCACTGTGAAGGCTTGGATCCTGCTGCACACCTTCGCTCCCTTCCAAAAGCCAAGTGATTGAATCCTCAACCCTGCCTTCATTGAGGATGAGGGCCATTGTGGCCCGCTCAGATGAGAAGCCCATACTGACTAGCTGCTGGGCGAGTGCTTCAAGTTTCCTGGACATGAGGTACCCACTGCACCGCTCATGCAGCTCCTGGGCCCGTCTCTCCTTCTGACGCTGGTGCTTCCTCTCGTTCTTCTGCCGGATCTTATCTCGCTTGTCATTGTCGCATCCTGGTATGGCTTCTGGCCTGGGAGCAACGCTCGCAGTCTTCTCTTTCTGGTCTTCTGATTCACCAGAGCAGCTATCATTGTTGGAAACTGAATCGTACTCAGCCCCTGTTCCAAGCGAGCTGCCAGAATGGTCATCCGTCTCATCTATGTTTCGGAACCGACCATTGTTTTGAGGCGGAGGAGAAGAGACAGGTGTCACTGTCTCCAGAGTGTGGAATGTGCCCGAAACTGGATTGTATGCACTTGCCGGAATACCACTCCCTGCATTAGGAGGTGCAGATGAAGGTTTCGGAGAAGCCTTCTGCTGTTCCTTGGCTGCTGCCCTCGCAGAGGACTTATCCTTGGACTTGGATCTTGATGCTGGAGACATACCTCTCAATTTGATAGCTGAAACCTTCGAAAGAGGAAAGGGGAAAAAGGTTCAATAACCCAACAATATAGACACCCAACTGGTCAAACTCTAAACACTGTCAGCATCAAGTCCAGTATCCATGTTTGATAAACCCAATCATGTGGGAATATAATAGCACATTCAATAGAATTTTTCACTGTGTTTTGCTTGTAACTTGGAAACAACACAAGGGAAAAGAAAGCACAAAAAAGATATATTTTGTCGCTAACATCAAGCCGAAGAAATACAATTCCAAAAGAATACGATAGTTCCACAAAGAAGGGAGAATAACGCCAGGCACATCTAGGTCCTCTTCTATAGGGCCATTGTTAGGAATGACAAGATGTCTATCAAAGTTTTCTCCGGCCCTGCCGGTTCAGGTTGCCAAAGGTCTTAGAGAACAGACCTGTATTCTCTCTTGTTACGTCACATTAAAGAAAAAAATAATGGTTGACGGATAGTCAAGCAATTTCACAAGGTTTGGATTCAGAAGGAATGAAGGAAGCTCAACCATGAAGGGTTCTTTACATCATCAACAAAATCAAGGAGCTGCCTTCTAGCTTAAGTAGATCGCTTATTCATGTTATTAGATAACAAAGTGATCAATCTCGCTCTCAGGAATTTCTCAGAGATTTTAAAATTTTGAGCTTTTTCTCAGGATATTATCAGGAAAAATCTAGCTAAAATATAAAATATTCTACTATAAATTAATAAATAATTTTTAATTTTTAATTTAATTATATAATTAATTAGTTAAAACTTCTAAGTAACTTTAACATTAATATCAGGATAATTTCACAAAAAAATCAAAATTGTCGATAGTTTGAAAATCTAGCCAAAATTTCAAAATTGTCAATATATAGGAAATCTAGCAGTATCACAATTCACTTGTTTTCTCACAAAAATATCACAAGATTTTAAAAATATCAGCGATATTTATCACACTGGAAGATAAGCCAATTAGTTTGCAGATCGTTAGCTAAGGGTGTCAACTAGATTCATCTTTGTTTATTGAAAAACATACCCTGGCATAATTATGCCTTCTTGACATAGCCTAATGTTTCTCTCTTTTTTTCAACTTTCATAATTAATCCATTTATTGAAAGGACCATGAGCATCTCTACAAAAGTGACCATGAGCATCTCTACAAAAGTGACCAACAAGATGTACATGAATCCACTTCAACTTGTTGAACAAATTCCTTGTTGCTATTGGAAGCATTGCAGGAAAACACCATTTAAAAAAGAAGGAAAGAAAGAAAGAAAAGGGAAAAGGGAAAGTGAAAAAAATGGAGCAATGGGTTGCAAGTTGCAACACCCAACGGAAAAATACAAGAAATGACCATTTAAGCATATGAGGATAAAAATGGACCTTATTCCCCCATAATATAAGATGGGCATTTTGCCAATTTATCACTTGGTTGCTCTGCCAATCTACTTATGATAATGTGCTAAACTTCCAATGCTGGCAATGATCAAAGTGCATCAGGATTTTTATTTTTATTTTCAGATTCTTGTTTCCGTACATTCACAACAGCATAGTGGATAACCAGTCTGATAAAGTCCAATGTCATTTATTCCCCTGACGATGATGGCACCAACTACTCGAACACTTGACCAGGGAGGGTGTGAAGCCATTGTATGGACCATCCATGCAAAGAGAGGAATCGTAATGGTATATGAACTGATTCATATCGGCTTTGAGGATGACCAACATGTAATCCGGTACTAATATTTCATACAGTAAGTCATTAGATACACTTGCGGCATATTGTAATGGCCTGGGTTTATCTTGTCTAATTTTAATATTTTGGTGATTTTGAATGTTTATGCATTGGTATATATATGCACACACACACGCATGTGCCCATCCATCCATAAACATTGGTGTGTGTGTGTGTGTGTGTGTGTGTGTGTGCATTCACACATGCATACACCCATCCATCCATAAACATTGGTATGTATATGTACACGCACACATGCATACACCCATCCATCCATCCACAGATACATGCGTTCATACATGACCAACTAATGCATCCATCAATATGTAGAAAGTTGACCGTTGATCGTGTATTGAAACCACCTAATGTTGACCACTAATTGTGTATTAAATTTGTCCAAGGTGTATACATGCACACATATGCATACACCCATCCATCCATAAACATTGGTATGTATATGTACACGCACACATGCATACACCCAACCATCCATCCATCCATCCACAGATACATCCGTTCATACATGACCAACTAATGCATCCATCAATATGTAGAAAGTTGACCGTTGATCGTGTATTGAAACCACCTAATGTTGACCACTAATTGTGAATTAAATTTGTCCAAGGTGTGATCCTCGATATGTGTGTTAGATCTGTCTAGTTTTATCCATTGAACTGTGTAACAAATCAGCCCACCTATGACCATTGATCTTAGTGTTAAATTAGCCCAAATTGAGACCGTTAGCTTTCGCGTTAAATCTACCCAATTTCGAATGTTAATTTGTACCTTAAATCTGCCCACTTAGGACCAATGATTTGTATGTTAAAACCATTCAATCTAGACCATTATTTCACAGGATAAATCAGCCCAGTTGTGACCACTGATGTGTATCAAATCTGTCCAAATAGGACCATTGATCAATGCATTATACCTGCCTAGCGTTACACCTGTCCATCTTTGATCATTGGTCGGTGTACCAAATCAGCCCAAATTCTAACCACTGATTAGTGCCAAAAATCTGCACAAGTACGTCCATTAGAGTGCATCTCAGATCAGCCCAATCGTAGCCGTTGATACATGTACTAAATCAGCCATTTCGCAACTGTTAATTGTGAGTTAAATCTGTGCCCAATGTAGACTGTTAAATTTCATGTCAAATCCATTCAAATTTTGACCATTGAACCATGTGTTAAATCAGCCCAATTATGACCGTTAAATTATGTTAAGTCTGTCCAACTCAGACCATTGACTTGTGTGTTAAACCTGTCCAATTATAACCCTTGATTAGTGTATGAATTCTGTCCAATTATGACCATCGGTTCATGTAGCAAATCTATCCAAATTTAACCATTGAATTTTGTAGCAAATCTGACCAGTTGTAACCGTTAATTTGTGTATCCAGCCTGTCCAATTTTGACTGTCGATTAATACCTCGAATCTGTCCATTTATGACCGTTACATTCCATGCAAAATCTGCTCCAATGGGACCGTTATTTGTGTGCCCATAACCTTCCAAATCTTTCCCTTGATCCATGTATGCAAAACCTCCAAATCCAGACATTCCTTGTACAAGTTCAACCTTGATGTATGCGTACAAAACCAACCTGTTCAACCAACCCGTTTCCAACCTCCAAACGCACATCAATCCGACTGTGCATCCACCCAATCCAAACCATCCATCAACTTAACAATCGAACAAACCATCCATCCACCCAACCCGCCGTCCAAACTTGAGTGGGAAAGAGTTAAGGGGCAGCGTAAGGACTCTCTTCCATGAGAGTCCTTGTGTATTATGGAGAGAGATTCATGTTAGAATTGGGTGAGGAGAAAGGCTTGAGTTGTGACATGTTTAGACCAATAGGAATAGTGTGTGATGTGCTTAGGCCAATAGGAATAGAGTGTGATGTGTTTACACCTATCAGTTTCAGGGGATGATGTTAAGGGTTTTTAGACCAATAAGGAGTTCATGTTAGAATTGGGTGAGGAGAAAGGCTTGAGTTGTGACGTGTTTAGACCAATAGGAATAGTGTGTTATGTGCTTAGGCCAATAGGAATGGAGTGTGATGTGTTTACACCTATCAGTTTCAGGGGGTGATGTTAAGGGTTTTTAGACCAATAAGGAGTGAGGTTCACATGTGAAGCTATGGACGTGAGGCAGCTCCAATTCAAAAGGAGGACATGAATTGTGGGAGAGTGTAAAGTGAGAAATTGGGGAGAGAGAAAGAGAGAGTGAGAGAGAATGTGAGAGGGGAGGAAAGCTCTTAAGAAAAAAATTTAGGGTTTTTAGGAAGATTTCTTAGAGGAAGAAAAGGAAAGCTTTAGGGAATCAGGGAGCAAGAATCTTTGGGGGAATAGTCTCTTTCCTTCTTAGGTAATCTCTACTCTCTTCTTTAATTAAGAATTTTAGAGCCTTTTTATGTTGAGTGAGTAATCTCTCACATGATTTTCCTTTGGGAAGTTGTGTAAAATCATGCATTTTCTATAATATGCATCATAGGTTTCCCAACATATGATTCTCTACATCCCTATATTCTTTTCCTTGAAATTTGATTCTTCACTTTTATCACCCTTTACCTTATTAGGTATCAAAGATTAATCCCTTGTCTTTCTTGAATTCTTACAGTTTCTTTATTTTCTTTAAAATCAAGAATTACCATCTTTTTTCTTTCCTTTAATTCTTAAAAATCAAGATTAATTTTCTTGTATTTTTCTTTACTTGCTTGGAAAATCAAAGATCTAATTCTTATCTTTCTTGGTTTCTTGCCCTTTTCCTTTATTTTCTTCAATGTTTTAAATATCGACGATATCGGCCGATCTATCCCACGATATATCTTGTATCCCACCTATGCGATACAAAACTCAGGTAGTGCCGATATATCCCACATGTTCGATTCAGCAAGCAATTTCAATTTCAGATCCCCTTTTTGTTGAAATTATGTTAAATCAACGTTAAATAGTTACAAATTCATTGGTTCTTCATGCTTTTGCATGAAAAATCATGGAGTTAGAGCTTTGATTTTTATATCCATTGGTTCATGTTCTCCATGTTTTTTATGATATTTTCCTTCAACCAACTGTCAATTGAAACTAATTTCGAAGTATTTAGAAGTATTTGATAAAATGACCATCATATATACTCTAATTTCGAAATTTGAGTACAAATGGTCCGATTTGGAGAAAATTAGAAAATTCTCCAATTTCTCTTAAATTACTTGCAATGTTGCACTCCAAACATGAAATCAAGCATGTACAAGGGTTGATTTACTGATCTGTTAAGTCCTTGTCAATTTTTGAAAAATAAAAATTATTTTTTAATTAAAAATTATTATTATTATTATTATTTGAAATTTCCCTTCAACCAGCTGTCAATTAAGACTAATTTCGAATTATTTAGGGGTGTTTGATGAAATGAGTGACACTTAATGTTATACATTTAATTTGAATATAGTTGCATTAGTTCAAACAACACAACTTATGACCCTATACAAAGGAAACCTATTACATGTACTTCTTTTTTAAGATGTTATGATTTAAAAGTGTGTATTAAGGTCTTTTTTAACAATCCCTGAAGTTACATTGAAAAATTCAACCATTTTCCCAATGTTTCCCCATGTTTTGCAAAAAGTGTGATAAATTAACCGGTACAAACTATATATCCCGTGCGATAACTGATACATATATGTATCCCATCGTAACACGATATCGATATTTCGAACATTGATTTTCTTGAAAATCAAGATTTTTTTCTTGATTTCTCTTCTAATTCTTGAAAATCAAGGTTTGCTTTCTTGTTCTTTTAAATTTTCAAATTCAACTACTTGCATTGCATATCCATGATTTAATTGGAATAGTTCAACGATGGAAAAAGGGTTTATAATACTTGAATGCATGCAGAAAAAGGTTCTAAGAATCTTTCATGAGTTTCATGTTATTTTAAAATTATTGAATCATATATCATGTGCATCATTATGAAATAGTGGGGGCAATTGAGTCCCTCCATGTTGAAAGTCCTATGCTAGAATACCAGAAAAATGGGTGGGTCGATCAAGTCCCCTTGGTTGAAAACCCCTAAAAGCACAATAAGAGGATGATTGAGACCCTTGGGGTTGGAAGTCCCTAAAGCTCAATCAGTACCTTTCGGAACCTCTACTGGAAAGCCAGGTGGATGAGCATAGTTGATTTGCAAAAGGCCACTGCGAGTCCAGATAGGGTGGTTGTCTGACCAACTACGAATGGTTCCCCCACTGCAAAGCTAGGTAGTGAGATGTAACGATTGCAAAAGACCATTGCAACAGCAGGTGTTGTATTTAGATGGTATCGGTTGCCTGGTATGCCATAACGGCCATTATGAAGTCATAAAGGCCGTTACGTAAAGATAATGGAGGCAACCGTTATATGTTACGGGGTCGTAAAGGCCGTAACAACTGTTACAAAGAAAAGAAAAGAAAAAAAAAAAAAAAATTTGACCAGTACAAGTAGAGGTGTACACAAACCGAGCTAGCTTGATTAGCTCACTCGACTCGACTCAAAAAAGATCGATTCGACTCGGTTCGAAGCTGAGTTCAAGCCGAGTCGAGCTGATTTTTTGAGCTCGAAAATGAGTTCAAGCCGAGTTCGAGCTGGCCCCAGCTTGACTCGACTCGGATCGAACCCAACTCAAATCGAACTCGGATTCGAACCAGTTCGGTGACTCGGTTACTTGGATATTGATGTTGCTCACCAAGTGTTTGATGAAATGACTCAACGAAGTGTGGCTGGTGGCAAAGAAGGTATGTATATGAAACCAATACCCTTTTTTTCTTGATTTTTATGTTTCTTAGAAGGTGTTTGATAAAATACCTATAAAACCATTGCCGTTGTCTTAAATACAATGAGATTTTGAAGGTGCAGTCCAGGTGTTTGTGAAAATGCTACACAGGCGAACTCAGCTTGATCTTGGCTCGAACTGGCCTGAGCTGCTGACTAAACCAAGCGGAGCTAGCCAGTCAGGCTCAAGGACCGAGCCGAGCCGAGTTCGAGCTGAGGCCAGCTCGACTCAATTCGACTCAATGTACACCTCTAAGTACAGGCCTTTAAAACCCCTCATAGCAACCCGTTACACCCATCGTAAAGGTCGTAACGACCCCATAACGGTCTATGACGGGTCGGCCGATACAAGTTTTTCAAGGTTATTTTTTCAATTTAAAAAAAAAAAAAAAAAAGACCGTAATGGCCGTTACAGGGGTCGTAACAACCATTGCGAGGGCCATATCATAATGGTGATGGTGGCCACCGTTACTATTACGAAATACCTTGATTGGCCGACTAGTGTAAAAAGGCCCTAGTGTTCAAAGATCAAAATAAATAGACCATTGTGGATTATTTCATGCATTAGCATTGCATTCCTGATGCGTGCCACATGATTTTATTTTGAGAGATTGTTTATGAAATCATTCCAGGTTGCAAAAGAATTTTATTTTGCTCTTTAAAAGTTGCACCTATTCATGCATGTTTTATTTTTATACGAAATTACATTAGAATCTTTGGTTATTTAATCTTTGGTTTTCAAAGCATTGCATCAGAACTAATAGTATTTGATAAAGATATTTTATACGAATCGGATGTGTTTTTATTTCAAAAACGTGTGCAATATATACTCATTAGGCTATCTAGCTCATTCTTATTGTGGGTATTGAATTTCAGGAGCGAGGTTTAGTCAGAGGGATAGAGTGGAGCGGAGTTTTAGGTGTTTATTTTTTGTTTATCTAGTTTTGGTTTCCTTATTAAGTTTTGAAACTTATTGTAAGAAGACTTATAGTGGAAGAGTGATTAAGACCTTAGATTGTGGTGATAATGATTTAGATATTTTATATTTTATTTTGGTTAATAGTTATTTAATTTATTTTAGGAAGTGTATATTATATGGAATGATTAAGTGTGATGGTTTGTCGACTTACAGTTTGTGAGCATATTATATAAGCTATGTCCTCAGGTGCGGGATTAGGGTTGAGCATACCCGAGTGTTGGATTTCGGGGCATGACACATGGATTGAAAATTCTCCTAAGATTTCTCAAAAGGGCCCCTTTTAAAATCCTCAAAAACCTACCCACAAAAATAATTAAAATTAAAATTTTAAATTTTAAATTAAAAAATTTATTTAAAAAAAAAAAAAAAAAAAAAAAAACTCAAAAGGGGCTCCCCTTAAAATCCAAGATAAAAAGTGGGTTTCAAAAACCTGAATTTTCGGTCCTCTCCAACTATCATAAATACGCAAAGTCCTCTTTTAAGGCCCAAAATCCAGGCTGTGAACATAATTTCTACATTCCATAGGATTGGAAATTAAGGCTGTCAAATGCAACTGAAAGACTGCCCTGTCGAGGTTAGACAACATAAGATTTGGATTCTTAAGTCAGAATCCAAATCCATGTTGCCAAAAAACCCTTAAATTATACACATCGCATACATTAACTCAAATTAAGCTACCTAAATTGTGTAACCCACTGTAAATGAAGATCCCAAAATCAGACTGGTTGAAACACTGTAAATGAAGATCCCAAAATCAGACTTGTTGAAACAATTCTAGCCACTAGCTGATTTAGACGGGATAAGGCTTATATAATGATAATCATCATCATCATCGATTTGTAGCCACTGGTTTGTGCAGTTTGCTGAAATTGGACCGTTGGATATTCTTCATTTCAACCATCCAATAAATGTCCACCATAAGTATAATTTTTTTCTTGATATATCTAAAACTCGGAATCATAATTTGGCCAGTTCTGTTTAAGTTACTTTTATGGCATGTATTTATACATCTAAACTGGGAATCATAGTCTGGCCAGTTCAATTTGAATTTGCTTGTATGGAATGTGTAAAATTTCTCAAAGTTGTGTATCATCCATCACACTTTTCCAGAGTAATAAAGTTTCCTCTATTTAGTACTTGGAGTGTATTCATTTCTATCAGGTCCAGAATTTGACAACCGAATTCAACTATTAGTGTCACAACCACCCACAACATTCACAGAGCAGAGTTTATACTTGCAATTCAAGTTAGAATATCAATGCCTCTGATAGTGGTGCACCACGGATTCAAAAGCCCACTGACATTCCGAATTTTTTCACACGAGGTGACGAGTCAATTCAATTATTTGAAAAGAGTACTGCAAATTTGAAACTCACAAGGGACAATGATGCATCCAGAGACCCTGACGCAGTGATCTTCTACCAACAATCATGGGTGCAGGTCATAGAGGTGATGGGCCTAAAGGTGGTGGTCCATTAAGATTGTGGACCCTGTGTGTGAGACTGTATACTGTTCATGCTGTGTAGTGTTCACAATTGTGCACTATTCATCTGTATGTGTTCACAGATCGGTAAATTAGCAAGTGCTTCTGTAATGCAGTAGAAGTTCCCACATTTGCTTTTAAACTTGTTTAGAAAGCAAATTGTTAGATTAGTATCGGCTGATAAAGGCATATAATATCCATCTAGGGAAAATTTGAAGCTGACAAAGGGCAACAACGCATCTAGGGCTCCCAATGCAACGATCTACAAATGAGCATGGGCGTGGCCCACACAGGCGATAAGATTGATGGGCCTAGAGATGGTGGTCCAGTAAGATTGTGGACCCCACACGCGAGTCCATTGACTCTGTTCATGTATACTGTTCATGCCATGTAGTGTTTGCATGTGTACACTGTTCATCCATACATATGCACAAACCAGTATAATTAGCAGGTACTTTCTTAGTAACAGCTGATACGGGTGTATCATATCCATATCGGCACAATATCATATGAGACACGGGGCTGAATTAGCCTTAGTTAAAATCAGTCGTGACGTATCTGCCCATATTGGCCAATATGGTGCGTATCTGCACCAAACCGACACGGCCAATAGGGGTTGATAGCATAAAAAGCCCAAATTTGAATATATATATATATATATATATATATCAAATTTTCACGAATTCTCTTCTTTTTTTATTTAAACCATGGAAGGAGCTTATAAAATAATTTTAGACTAGATGTAGGCTTATTTTGGGATAATAAAAGATTTTAGTGGCATTCCACCAGTCACAGTGAATGGACAATTATAGGAAAAATCATAAAAAAAGGCTAAAACATCACCCCTTCTAGGGTTATAATCTCCTTTTTATTGTATTTCAATGTAATGGGCCCGAAATCACCAAATCATGTTTGATTTGTGTTCAATTATGGCCAATTTGGTTGGCTTTCAAGTTAAGAAGACATACAACATTCTTATCAAGGAGAAAGGTCAGTTATACCATCATCGGCATGTCCAAAATTCAAAATTCAAAGGAAAAATAAAAAATAAAAAATAAAAAAAAAAAGGGATTCATTCTTGAATATCTCATTGTTACCCAATCTCTAATAGTTTCCTTAATTCTTTGGCATAAAAAAATTAACCAATATCGGCCAATGCAGTCCGATACAAGCCAGTACAATACATGATGCAAGTACTGTATCATTTTTCAGCCAGGTCAATACGCCCCTTGATGCCGATATTTAGAAGCATGCTTATGGATACAAGGCCATAAAAATGGAACTAGAGATGATTAAGTTGATAAAAAGGACTCTTCTATTTAAAGGATGTGATGGGGTTGATTTTGTGGGGAACGATGCTCCTTCAATCCAAGTGGTGTGATGATGATGCAAACAAATTGAAAACTAGATTTTAATTGCATTAATTTGAAAATACACACCAATATATAAGTGAATTTCTTCTAATGGTGATCACAACCCTGATATTTAAGGCCAGTAAAAGAGTAGAGCAACTAATGCTTGAAAGCAACTCATGCTACAAATCTAATAATTCAATTGAAGCAATCATCTATATTCTCTAGAATTCATGTGTTGCAGTATAACCTTTGTTTGTCTTGCCAATGAAGATTTTTTCTTCTTAGCCATGGTAACATGAGTGAAAGGTAATGGAGAGGTGACTAAGGAAATGGAAAAGGGAAGAGAAAATTGACACAAGGTTTTGACTTTTAACCATCAAGGAATCTATGGTTCTACAACCAAAAGGAATGAGAGTAGCAACTAGCAATAGCAGCAAACCAATCTACACCTTCTACTAACCCCTTAACCTTTACTAAGCTTTTACTACCTTAACTCAACACTAGTAGAGGTTTTTTCTAATTCCACATACATGGGGAATCACACACATCAACATTCTTATAGAATCAGACACATACACGTGCAGGGACACGTACAAATATGAAACATGTGAGATTTGATCGGTCTATGAAGGAAAGAACGGTCATTTGATCATCCTAAGGATCTAATTTAATTGCATTTGTGCTCTCCATCACACTACCGTAATGGAAAAGTAACTCATGTGCTTCTTTTACTGTACCTAGAAAAGGTAAGAGTCTATTAAGGAATACTACAAGGGGAAAGGTTTGTTTGGGAAGTCTCCAAAGGGCAAAACGATCATTTGGTCATCCCGCCAATCTAATTTAACGGCATTTCTACTTTTCATCACACAACCATGACAAAATGTCAACTGAAGGAATTTTTTTACAGTACCCAAGAAAAGGTAGGAGTTTATTTAAGAATACTGAGGAGGAGGTTTCTTTGGGAATTCACCAAAAGGTGGGCATTAACATGTCAAAAAACCTTCTTCATTCCAAAACAAACAGTTTATAAAAAAAAAAATATTTCACATTTCACACTTCACACTCAAAACAAAGAGTTAAAATTGGTGTGGAACTTCCTATGACGATATTCACACTTCACACCCAAAAGAAATACTTAAAATTAGTGTAGAACTTCCTACAAAGATGTTCTAAACCTTTCCATTCATTGACACAATCCAAAATACTGACAGGAAAATAAAAATAGATAAAAACTAACTCAATCCAAACTGGAACAGACTAAGAAAGAGCACAAAATGGATATGGCACCCTTTTCAAATGTCCCCCACTTTAATTCGGCCTACATTTTTGCATTGACTAAATAGAGATGGTAGGGGGCACATCAAACCAGCTCTACGCTCAATCTTCTTCTAAACAAGCCATCCAAAAAGAGAAGTCCCTAAACAAGTCCACCCTTAAAATCCACCATCCATCATGTCGGGCCGACCTTTGATGTGGACTGTTCATTATGTTGGGCCCACCTCGGCTATGTCTTCATTGTGACCCGTCCATCATGTGGGGACTACCTTCAATGTGGACTATCCACGCCTACCTTTGATGTGGGCTATCAATATCTACCTTAGACGTGGGTCATCCATCATGTCGGTCATTGGATATGGACCGTCCATCATGCGGGGCCAACCTTTAATGAGGAATCCATTATGTAGGTCAAAGTGGACCATCCATCATGTGGGGTTAGCCTTGTATGTGGGCCATTCATCATTAGGGGCCAACCTTTGTAGTGGACTATCCTCATGTGAAGCACACCTTGATATGGGTGTGGGGCCCACCATCAATGTTGTTGTCCATCATTCGAGGCCCACCATCAATATCCACCACCCATCATGTGGAGCCCACCACTGATGTGGATCATCCATCATGTGGGCCCCACCTTCATTTGGTCGCCCATCATGTGGGGCCTGCCTTCAATTTCCACTGCCCCATCTTGTGGAGCCCACCTTTGACGTGGACCATCCATTGCGTGGGCCCACCTTCGATGTGGGTCATCTATAATGCAAGGCTCAGCTTGGATGTGGGTCATTCATCATTTGGGGATGACCTTTGATATAGACCGCCCATTACGTGGAGCCGACCTTTGATGTGGACTGACCATTATAAGGGCCTAAATTGATGTGGATCATCAATCATGTGGGGCCCACCTTCAATATCCACTACCCATCATGCGGAGCCCACTTTTAATATGGACCATCCATCATGTGGCCCCCACCTTCGATGTGAGTCCTCCATCATGTGGGGCCACCTTTGATATGGACGATCCATTGTGTAGAGAGATGAGAAAGAGAGAGAAAGAGAAAGAGGAAACAAAGAGAGAGAGGGAGGGAGGGAGAGAGTAGAAAACCACATACTAAATTGGAAGTGCTCATTAAAAACTATAATCATGCTCAACAATGTCATTAATAGACAAGGTGGGCCAGATAAGACCCTGAGGCCTCAGCCAATTGGACCACTGAGTATGCCATGCAATTGGATCTGTTGGCCCCAGTCCAATCAACCACTAATCGGATCATCTAGTTGATCATATTGGGTCCACAAGTTACCCAAAAAACCCCACGGACCAAAATCATCAAATGACCATCAGGCCCGGCCCTGCTCTTATTTGTATAAGATGCATATACACATCCGATGCATGGCCTGCATGCATCACATCAGTAGAAGCATAAGTCATGTCAACGCCATCTTATAGTCCGTCTTTGACTCTATAATATGTGTTCTATGGGACCCATTTCCAGCTTGCATAAGATTGTTTCCATGCCATCAGGTCAAAAAAATCAAATTCTACTTCCAACATGATTCTACAATCAACAAAGGAACAAACAAACATAAACTATTTAAGGATTCTTGTTTCTTTTCTTTGTCTGTTTTCTAAGGTTTCTTGAAAGAAAAAACAATGAAAGAGGCAAGAATCAGTTCATACTAGCATGATATGCATACCTCATACAAGCTCTCAAGTCTCAATTGATGCTCACATGATATGTATTATTTTCGTTGGTGTGGACTGATGAAAAATTGATGACTGGTGAGATTTTTCTTATTTTTTACAATTTTAGATTTTTCAATTTTTTATGAAAATTGGAAAAAAAATAATAATAATCTCACGATTTACAATTACAATTCAATTTGCAATTCAACACAATTGGACCCTATTAAGACTGCAAAACAATAAAAAACTGACAACATTACAGCACACACATGAGATTTAATCCATTCATATAACAGGCCCAACCCTGAATAAGTCTGCAAAAATATCATGCCACTCCTGTCAGAAGGTGGGTCATGCATTTTACATTGGAAATGCACCAACGGTCAATTTATTTCAGCCATCCATTTTTTTCATACACATCTCCCACATGATGAACAGGTTCGCTTGATCTTTTAGCTGGGTCATATTCATGATGGGCAAACCTGATGAATGGCAATATCTTGCACATTTTATATACTTGCACATGACACAAAAAATAATAATAATAATAAAGTATCAATCCTCTTTGAAAACATCCTTGGCAGCAGTCAACAAAATATTGAGAGCGACCTTCCCATAAAAAGCTAACTAGACATCTACCTCATACATGCTGCATTCACCAACCTCTTGCTCTTATGCGGGTTGCCAAACAATATTAAGGGACAAAAATGTTCCAAAAGCTAACAACTAAAACGATAGCCCATCCATTCAAATTTTTGTATGGAAAACCTCAAGCAATACTATCATTCCTTGCAAGTATCTCAAGCTTAATCAATGTTCCGCCCACTCAATTTAGTTTTACCCGGACTCTTCCCCTAAAATCCAGACTCCTCCCTTGACACGTCATATACACTCACATGTCAAACTCATATATGCATGTGTTTAATATTGGGTCCATACTCCATACAAGTCAGTGGAAATGACCGTTTTACCCATACCTTGACACATCAAAGCTGAGATTGAGCCTGAAAACAAGACTACGCTGATAACTAAATCACATTTTCGCAACAGTGGAGACACATCCATTGTACGTGGCACACACATATGTCAAACCAGAATGTCCCAACCATAGAGCCCATCATGGATTGAGCATGTGTGGTAAACCTAATTGAACAATCCCAACCATCGAATTGGTGACTATCATATCGACAATTAAAAATAAATTGATGAGTGGTTCTAGCAATGGATGAATGAGACTTAATTATCAGATGAACGTGGTTTTTGTGATGTGCCCCATACAAAATGGGGCCTATTGCCATACATGTACAACTACTATGGATATATTGCCACCATCTTGGCACGAACAACACCACCCATTCGAGATGTGAGAAGTGCAAAAGAAAGAATTCATGATATGCAATTTCATCAAATGCATGCATCCATGATTTTATATTTGTTAATCACCATAATAATCACAAATCCAAGCTTCCGAGTCCCAAAAGTGGATCTATCAAAAAAAAAGGGGGGGCAATAAAATACATCATACAACCGCAAATACCAACCCTCACATCAAATTCAAATCAACCAACGGATCAAAGATCTCTACATCCCAAAATCTGAGATCGTGAGAAATCAAAGCAAAGTAATCATCGAAATATCCATCAATTGACAACCATATGTGCATTAAAAGCACACGATTCTTGAAATCCCTAATACTAAAACACCGTGCCATCAAGAAATCCCAACCTCCAACCGAATCTAGCTTAAGAAACCGTAATCCAGACCTCAATAATCGAAATACCATCGGATCCATCACAGAGAACCATCTAATTGGGCGAAAACAAGAAATTCAGGACGAGAACACGGATCTTCCGCAATTTTCACAGAAAAATCGCAATAAAATGAGGAAAAAATATATTCGAGTCGATAAGAGATGATGGATCGGGTACTGACCTGATGGAGAAGGAGAAACGAGGAATGGCTTCCTCTCGAATCTGAACGAGAGATGAAAATCGAATCGATGGAAGTGATTAGGGTTTTGATAGATGTCGTCGTCTCTCTCTCTCTTCCGTTTTCTTCTCTTTGTATTTTCTGCCCTTTTCCTCTCTGTAGATTGGGCTGGATTTAAATGGGGTTTGAGATCCGTAATTTTAGCTCCGAGTGAGTCCGTACCAAACGGGCGAGTTAACGGGACTCAGATTCGGTAGTTACCCCTCCACTACCGAGCTCGGTACCGGTCGGAATTGCTCAAAGCTCTGTGAGACCCATCGTGAGGTATTCGTTTTATCCACGCCGTTCATTCATTTTTTAAGATCATATTAGGTAATGATAATAAAAATAAGGCAGATCAAAATCTCAATCAGACCACATCAAAGGAAGCGATAGGAATTGATGCTCACCGTTGAAAACTTCTTGTGGGCCACAGAAGTTTTAGATGAATCTTATTTTCATGTTCTCCGTTCATCCAGGTTTATTTTACGCTATGAACCATTTGAATGAAAAATAAATACCGTGGTGAGCCTAAGAAGATTTCAATGGTGGCCGTTCAATTATTACTACTTACGTTAGCTGGTCCGCTTGAGGTTGTAGTTGCCTCATTTTTGGCAACATCTCTTAATATGAGCTTACAAAATTAACTACCGGCGTGTATAAAACACATACATCATGGCAGGGACAGAGTTGGTACGGGAGAAAGAGCTTACTCCGTCCCGATCCGTACTGACCTAGTGCCAAGGGGTCACCACCGAATCCGAGTCCTAGTTAACGGTATGCATACTTCCCCGCCTGTCCTGAGCTTGACATAGGCAGGGTATCTTAGGGTCCATCCTGACGTATGGATTTTATCCACACCGTACATTCATTTTCGAACGTCATTTTAGAATATAATACCGTTCATTTTTCTTCTCCCTTCATCCGGGTCTTTATGACCTAATAAACGGATTGGATGTCAAATAAACAGTACAACGAGCCTTAGGAGGATTTAAATGATGGATATCCAATCACTATTGTTTTCCTGTGGTGTGATCCACTTGAGATTTATATCCCTCCCATTTTTGGGATAAAGACATAAAATGATATTTAAAAATGGATGAAAGGAATGGATGAAACACATACATCATGGTGGGGCCCACAGAGCACCGACCACCAGCTCCAGGGCTGGTGTGGGAGTAGCCAATCCGTCCCGATCCGTACTGACCTAGTGCCAAGGGGTCACCACCGAATCCGAGTCCTAGTTAACGGTATGCATACTTCCCCGCCTGTCCTGAGCTTGACATAGGCAGGGTATCTTAGGGTCCATCCTGACGTATGGATTTTATCCACACCGTACATTCATTTTCGAACGTCATTTTAGAATATAATACCGTTCATTTTTCAACATCATTTTAGAATATAATGCCAAGAATGAGTCAGATCCAATGATTAAATGGACCAGACCACAAGAAGCAGTAGTGATCATGACTCCCACCGTTGAAACCTTCCCAAAGGCACATCGTTATTTTCATCCGCCATGTCCTGTTCGTAAATGGGCATGGACTTGAATGAAGGGAAATTTCAAATGTCAGCTTGATCCAAAACTTCCGTGGCACTGAAGAAGTTTCCAAGGGTAAACGTTTAATCATCATTGTGTGGTCCACTTTTACCTTGAATCTTCCTCATTTTGAGAATGATAGGCTAAAATGATATGAAAAAATAGATGGACGGTGTGGATCAAATCTATAAATTAAAGTGACTCCACATTAATACTCCCTGTGCTGAGCGCGTGGGTAAAACACCCAAGCTTGTGGGACCCACCATGTTCTATATGTGATATCCACTCCGTCCATCAGGTTATATCATCAAACGTAACATCTAAGGACGAAAATTAACAAGATCCACTGATCAGGCGGTCCACACCAGTGGGGATCGTTGGATGGGATGCCAACCATAGGCTTGCATGTGGAGCCACTGTGGTGCGTCTATTTTCATCAAACCCGTTAATCGGGTAATTTTCACCGGGATGAGATGAAAAAGAAAAATTCATTCTAATCCAAGTAAGAGTAGAGCCACACCACGTGAACTTGCACGTTTTAGTAAGTAGTTTTACATATATTTTTTTTACCTGACGAACCGAGTAGATTTACAAATAAAAGCATGTTACCGTTAGCCCACGAGACGTTGGGTACTTTACACAGTTTCGAGGATATGGGTACAGTAAAACGACGGAGAGGATGAGGTGGTCTGGATCATCTAACTCGAACAGATTCGAACTTATATTGACTTGAATCGATCCGAGTCCGACCCGGTCAGAAAAACTGAGTCGGATCGGATTGGGGAAGGCTTAAATCGTTTGTTTTTTCCAACGGCGTAAAAATCATTATCATCAGTATTTCGTATGGTGCAATTTACTTATTATTAAATTCACTTAAAATTTAGTATCAACTCCTTGAATGATCTGAAAAAACTGATAGACGGTGTAGATAAACCAAAAATATTCACAATGGGCCCACATAATTTATTCAGTTGAATAAAAGCTGCTGCTATGTAGCTTCTTGAAGAAGCTTTACACGGTGATATAGCTTCTTGGGGAAGCTTTATGATTGCTATCTGTAGCTAGACCTAGCTAGCCTATGAAATTGGATATGAAATTGGATCGTGTAGTATGCTTTTATCGTGCCTGAGTAAAATCAGTTGGGCTCACCGCGGATGCATGTGGTTTATCCACGCCGTCCATTCGTTTTTCTAAATCATTTTATGAGTTCAACCCAAAATTGATGCATACACAAAGTTTAAGTGGGCCATGCCACTGGAAAAAGTGGAACTATTGATTTCAACTGTTGAAATTTTTTTAAGGCCCCCAGTATGTTTATTTGTCATCTAACCTGTTGATAAGATAGAAGGACATGCATGAATGGAAAACACAAATATCAGCTTGATCTAAAACCTCTGTTGTCCCCAAGAATTTTTCAACGGTAGATGTTCAATTCACATAGTTTCCGGTGGTGTGGTCCATTTGAGGTCCGGATATAATCCATTTTTGAGATAGAGACCTAAAATTATGTGTTAAAAGAAATGGATGGAGTGGATTCAATGCACGAATGACACAGTGGCCCACGGAGTTTACTTAGTACGCTTACCTTACTCAGTATGCAATCCGCTTCCCTAGCCTATACGCTATAGCTGCTCTTGGTACTTGTTGTGCGAAGACAGCACTGACGCTCCTCGATCACCGAGTTGTGAGAACAGTTCAAAGGAGATTAAACTTACATCTTACGTGGGCCCCACAGTGATGTATTTATTATATCTACACCGTTCATCTATTTTTAGAGATGATTTTAGAGCATTATCTAAAAAAATGAATCATATCCACAGACCATCTGAACCACACCATAAATAGCAATAGAGATAATGATTTTCACCATTAAAAAATTTGTAGGGCCCACTATAACGTTTACTTTACATCCAACCTGTTTATAAGGTCACAAGTAACTGAATGAATAGGAAAAATAAATTTCATAAGGTCATAAGTACTAAATGAAGAGGAAAAACAAATTTCATATTGATCCAAAATTTAGGTGACCCTAAAAAGGGTTTCAATGGCAGACGTTTAATCACCTACTAATTTTTGAAGTGTGGTCTAATTGATGGTTAGATCTGTCTTATTTTTTGTCTCAAGCCTTAAAATGAGCTGTCCAAATGGATGGACGGTTTGGATAAACAGATACGCCTACATGCACCTGCTACGAGTACGACTCTCTCTCTCTTTCTTTCGAATTAAACTATACACCAGTTCTCCGTGTATATTTCTCTCCAACAGAGAAATACCATGAAGCTACAAAACTTAACAGCAAAAAAAAAAAGGATTTGATCTATCGAAGAACATCTAATTAGCCTTCTTCTTACCTTTTTCTTCAACAGAGACAAAGAGGTAAATATAGAGAGAGATAGACAGATATAGAGATAGAGTTGGGCGGGACTTTTTGGCGCCGAACGAAAAGCCTAGGCGATGAAATTTTTGTTTAGAGATATATTTACATCCGGGTCGGGTCGGGTCGGGTCGGTTCGGACCATTTTGGTTCGAGTTTTCGGATCGGTTCTGTCCGGATATACCTCTATCCGAACCTGACGCACGTTTTAGTAAGTAGTTTTACATATATTTTTTTTACCTGACGAACCGAGTAGATTTACAAATAAAAGCATGTTACCGTTAGCCCACGAGACGTTGGGTACTTTACACAGTTTCGAGGATATGGGTACAGTAAAACGACGGAGAGGATGAGGTGGGGCCCTCACGTGGGCCCACATTGATGTATTTACTACATATCTCCATCCGTCTTTGCAGCTTATTTAAGGGAGCCCATAATTGAATGGATCCAGATCTCAGGTGCCCGTGCCATAGGAAACTGTGGTGTTTGGCCATTAAGGGCGTGTTTGGACACTCACGCTGGATGAGAGTATGGGTATTAGGTCGGCTACGGAAGGCTATCCCATCTCATCATCTGTTTGGGATAGATGGTCTATCTCATCTCAGCCGCCCTCGTAAACAGTGCTGGCGACTTCGAGGGATTCGGGCGATCTCACCCTGGGATATCGCCCATCCTTGGATTAGCTTCTGTGAGATACGGGATGGGATGAGATGGGAAAAGACGATTCGAGCGGTTGTCACAGCAGCACCGTCTAACGAACGAGATTTATTACGGGAGTGAAGGCGCTTTCCATTTAAGAACGACTAACAAAGGTGGGATATTGTAGATGGTGAATCGTCTTTTCTCTACCCATCGCAACTAGAAGGGTCAATCGTCTTCAACCCAACCGGCGAGGAGGTTGGAAACTTCGACAATCGCAGGTAACTCCGATTGTTTGCCTTCATTTGAGTACGAAGGATTTTGTTAAAATACTACCTTCTGTATGCCGGATTTGAGAGTTGTGTGGGTGTACGAATTGTTTTGATATGGACAGTGTGGATTCTTAGTTGCATGTTGGATTACTGGGAAGATGGAAATGGTTTCTCAAAATGAAACGAGATGTACCGATTTTGCATGTTGACCTTATATGAACATCGATTGCTTTCAGGTTATTTCCTCTTGAACATCGTTTTTTTTTTTTTTTTAAATATTTTTTTTGGGAAAAGTTTTATGATTGTCTCGCTTATTAGATGAAACAAGTTGGATGAAGGCATCGGAAGGAGTGTTGACATGAAGAGGATAGCATTTTATCTCAGATAGCCCTAATTCACCCCCCACCCTCGTCACATATCGGGCAGCCATTTTTTAGAACCAAGGGTGGCCCCCACCATGAAGATGATCATACACTAATATCAGGTTGGTCCACTGATGCATTGAGAGCACCCATCCACCAAAGGGATGGGCCTTGCAAGTTCTATGGTTAATGGATAGAGATCCAAATGACTTGTGCACCTCACAAAATACATCAGATGAGATTTATAGCATTCTTTATGGTTATATGCCCCACAGGTCCAACTGTGCAGCCGTTTTTGGATAACAACTAAAGAGGCCATAAAGTCAGAGTGTTGGATTTTTAGTGGTATTTGCAGTCCTATTGGTTGGTTTCCCAACTTTTTGTGTAAGGGTGATCTTACTTGAGGAAACTACAGACAATAGGGTGCCAGTAGTTAATTATTTTAGGGTTTATGGAATGCTTGTAAAGAATGGCTATAAAATAGACAAAGTTGTGGACTAAATCCTGCTATTATTATTTATTAAATAAATTTACTTGGTTATAGTCTTTATTCCCTGTCTATAAGAGTAATTCTTCGTGATCTAATGAAATTCGCTACTAGAATGGTAGTTGGATCCTTTCACAAGTCCCCCTACACTTTAGTTGGATGGATCCTCCTTTTCTTTATGATTGAAATTACAGTCCATACTGCACTCAATTTACAGGATTTGTGAGATCTGAAGGAGAAGATTGAAGGTTCAAATAAGTTAGTACAAGCAACTAATGTTGCCCCAATTTGCTACATTATCCACTCATCAGGTGGATCATACCTATACATGAAATGAATGAATGGTTGGGAGAAAGAAAAACCATTGTTACTGATGTTCCAATCTCAAGTGCACTTTGCAACTTGCACATTTCAAAAGATAATTCCTGGGACTGTTGATATACGTTTCTTTTGAGAAATAAGGATAACCACACACCAATTGCATAACAACTATTCAGTAACATTGTAACTACGAGAGCCCCACGTACACATGTAGATACATATTATAGATTGATCCATACCAAGCACATATCTTTATGCAACTTTATACAATACAATAATAGATGGTGTGGTAGAAAGGTTCATATAGTTCTTTCTACCATACTATCTATACCCTGAATTCGCATGGCGAGGAAAGGAAAGAAATTGATCAAATTGGCTGCATTTAGACATGTAACTAATTAAATTGAGAAAATTCAGTTCAATCAGGAAGCATATGATTATTCTAATGGCATTTCTTAGCATTTCTGATGAGGAGCAGCCCTAAAATGGCAGCTACAACCATTTGAAGCCAACGTGAAATTCATTGTAGTTGAAATTTAGAGCTCAATCCATCCCACAAAGTTAATTAAATTTGGTCATTTCCACTTTAATCATCGTCATCATCTCACCCTTTCTCCCAGCACTTTGGCAAAATATTTACAATTAGAAGTTGGAACATTCCTCTTTTACCAGGGCACCTGGAACCAGCCATTTCTGCTTTGTAATTTTTCAATACTAAATTTAGGATTCATATGCACATTTGTTTTATATTGATCTACAGTTAACTAAACATCCGTATGCTGTGATTATCGAAGCCAAATACCTCATTTTTCCTGTTAATTCTAAGTCCATGTTTGAAGTAGTTCAGGTCTGCGATTTGTAGACCTTTTAACCCTGTAGAAACAGAGACTTCTCAGACCAGGTATCACAAAAACCTCTTTGCAACAGAATATTTATCAACATAATATAATTTTTATTTTTTATTTTGGTATCAAAAGTTGTAAGAACTGAAGGTTGGGGTGGATTATATAGTGGGCTGAAGGCTTCCTAGTTTGGTAGTGCAGCATCACAAGTTAGCGAATATTCTTTCATATCTTTATATATCCTAGCATTCCACTGGAAAAAGGCTACATGACTATTGGGTTGCTGCTTTGCTTTCTGGTCAACGTAATGAACAGAAATAAACTTTTTTAGACTTTACTTCATGGATTAGATCCAAAATTACAATGGTTTGAAGACAGTACAAATATTAGGCTGTTGTTTTGCTTTGACAGCAAATCAAGTGTTTGATTTCACATAAATGCAGTAGTGAATTACTTATTCCACATCCTCATCCTTCAAAATAAATATCCATTCTCATCTTTTTTACCATATCATAAGTCAAAGCTTCCGGGTGCACACAAGAAGAGGCCCAGATGGGATCCCAATTAGGTACACACAGATGGAGTCCCTTATTTATTTCAGTTTTATGTTCTTTATTGTAGTTGTTGTTGTTTTAAGCATTTTGTGCAGTCTCTAGAAAAAAGGCTACAAGACTGTTGATGCGTTGCTCTTAGTCTTTACTTCTTTTTCTATCTATGCATGTAGATGGTTTTTTATGCGATCGCCTCCTATTACAATCTTGTAGTGTGAAATTTGAATATCAAACTAGTATGTTGAATTTTGTTGAAATTAGTTTCAGCTTGATCTAGTTGCATTAATTCCACTATTACATTAACTTCAATTTGCAATTATCAGGATAGTCAATTGAGTTGGCTATTAATTTTGGTTCATTTCAATTCCTACAACTAGTTTTCTTCAATCCTGGCTCGCATCACTTACCTTCAAACCTCAAAACTTTCCTCTTCAAAAAACAAATAGTCCGATCGACAACTATTCTCAACATCATTCTCAGTCTCACCATTCCATCACAATAGCATCTCCAAGATGAGTGCTTAACAAATTTTGTATGGACACTGGAATATTGAAGGATTAATGATATTGGTCATATGAAAAAGACTAGTGATTTATATTGAACACAACTTGCCACATCTAAGTGTAGGTGATCCATTCGTCAATATGTATAATGAAGAGGATGAAGAGATGGCGGGATCCATTGTTATTCAAGCAATGGCAGCTTGCATGGCCGCGGTCGGCGAATACTGTCAATTATACATGTTCAAACAGCCGGCATGTCACAGAGATGATGAACAGGCGAGGTTCATAAACTCAATCATTCGGGCCAGTGACCGGGATTATGTTACACAATAAGAATGAGTCAAGAAGTATTTTTTTCAATTATGTAGTCAAATACGCGAGAAGACACATCTCCAAGATACTTGTTACGTTAGTCTTGAAGAACAGTTGGTTATTTTCCTACACACAGTTGGTCATAACGTTCAGAATCGTGTAATAGGACACAAATTCATTTGATCTGGCGAAACCGTTAGCCGTCATTTTCACCGTGTACTAGATGCATTGGTATCACTATATCCTCATTACATTAAACAAGTCAGACAAGAGACACCCGTTGAGATTTAAACAAATTTAAATTAAGCTGCATACTTTCAAGTATCATTTTACCTTAAGGTTTATTTTTATATATCATTGTTCATACACAACTACTCACAGTCATTCTTCTACCCTTTGAAATGTCATAAAATGCATCTAGGATTGTGTTGGTCAAATTAATGGGACACATTCCTACTTATGTACAAGCAGTCGACCATTCCAATTTTCGCAACAGGAAAGGTGTCTTGTGTCAAAACGTACTTGCGGCGTGTTCATTTGATATGAAGATTTTGTATGTATTGGCTGGTTGGGAAGGTTCTACTTTAGACGTGAGGGTGCTACACAACGCTCTGAGCTGCACTGATGATCCTTTGATTGTCCCTACTAGTAGTCCTTGGTGATCCTAATCATTGTCATTCAATTGTCTTTTCTAAGTCATGCTTCGAATGGATGCTTAATAAATCCATCATTCAAATGTGTAGGAAAGTACTATGTCGTCAATGCTGGATATTCTCATTCACCGGGATTTATGGCTCCTTACCCTGGGGTTAGATACCACTTGTAAGAGTATCGAACTAGGAGAGCACCCGCAAACATGAAGGAGCTATTTAACTATCGACGTGTACAGCTCTGCAACACCATAAAACGTTGTTTAGGTGTCATGAAGGCCAGATTTCCTATATTGAAAACGGCGATACAGTATCTATTCTATACACAAGTGAAAATTGTGATAGCTTGTTGTGTCTTATACAATTTCATACGATCAGATTATCAGTACCATCAAGATCTACAAAATTCTGGTATACTAATAAATGATGTGGATAGTAACCCTACACCACACGAGGTCTCAACAAACAATGACAGATAATGGCTACTTTGAACCATTCAAAGAGAGAAAGAAGCGTGGGTTAGAGCACGTGATGATATTGTGCAATGGATGTGGGCAGATTCACAACATAACAGTAGGACTAGAAAGCGGACTAGATCTGTTGATATATAAACTTCATATTTGCACATACTTGTCATCAATATTCGAATGTTTTGATTAATGTACTGCAAAGTATGCATCAATGGAGAAAATATTTCTAAGTATCTTGATGACTATATAATTAGACAACAACTTCTATATTGATTACTCTATTGTAGTCATTTACATTTTCGATTTCTAGTGTGTTGATTTAAGAGACCTATCGATCCAACATTGAATGTCGAACTCTTTACCTATTGATGCGTCGACACCGATACAGTCCCCGGTTAGGTCTGTAGTGACACCAACTCGATGTTCACCACGGGAGAAGACAGTGAAATCCCTTGCAGAACCACTATCTCGGGTAGCGAAGATCAAATGGAGTAAACCAATAGATCAAGTATTATTCGACACTTTGCTGGAACAAATTGCATTAGGATGGAAGGCCGACATTGGTTTCAAGAGAGAAGAGTATCAAGCAGCTACTGAGGAGGTGACAAAACATATACAAGTCCTTGTCAATTAGCAGAATGTGCAGAATCGGGTGCGCTATCACAAGAGAGAGTATAATGACATAAAGGACATGCTCGCAGCCAGTGGATTTGGATGTGATAGTGAGCGCGTGGTGGTTACAGCACCTGATGAAGTGTGGGAAGAGTATCTTAGGGTATGATCTTATGAACTTTGTTAAGAACAGTTCAATATGGCAATGTACCATCGGAATAACGCTTCTTCTTTTTATTATTTTTAAAATTACTTACAAATGCTTGTTTTGGATTTGTAGTCACACTCGCGCTCTGAAAGGTTACAAGGCAAAAGAATAGAGAAAATGGATGATTTAGCGGTTATCGTTGGATCCGATCAAGCAAAAGGATGTTACGTGCAAGGAAGTAGGAGTATGGCCGCATCGTCCTCTCGGGTCCAACGAGATCTGAACAAGGCATGGATGGATGGCGATTATGATGTCGACGACACGGTTGACCTCTCAGAGGATACTTTTGGTGATTCGACGGGGAACACGCCATTTTCTTCCGACACACCGTCCTGGGAAAATCGAGTGTTTCGCAGTACTTCCAACCGCACATCTTATTCTGATAGTAATCGTAATAGGAGTAGCACTAAGAAATGACAACGACCTACTTGTCCCTGTGATGTACTTGGCATATCTCTTACGAATGTTGCGGAGGCAATGCGTGATTTTGGCCTTCGAAAAGAGGTCAATCGAACAAACGAAGTTTTGGATGTGCTAGAGGAGGTGCAAGGGCTGACCAACAGCGAGTTCATTGAAGTTGGTCAGCTCTTAAGTAGGGACAAGAAACTTGCTTCTTTCTTTGTGAGTTTACGACCTAGCGCCGTGTCGATTGGTTAAAGAGAACTCTCTCTGATAAGTTTGCATCTGTTGGTGGTGGATATGTTTGATGGGGATTGTGAATTATTTGTTACAGATTTGTGTTTTTGGACTTGTAATGACTTTTTTGTGTGGTTTTTTGGACATGTTAAATTCGATAGACACTACGTATTAAACTAGTTAACTTAGATATGTTGGGGAATATAATCTCTATTATTATCGATTCATATCTTCGTTTCATATGCCCAGATCAGATAGGTAATTCTGATATTGCCAAAGGACATCATGATTAAATGATAAATTTGATGTTCTATTACTATCCACCACTCCAAGGATACGTAATCGTAACTATTCAACACATTAGAATATACACACTGATCGCACATCTTAAATTCAGTAACGCTTCATTCGATCGTACTCAAGTATATCTGCTTGAATTTGTTTTAGTTTCAAGACGGTTCCTATTCGAATATATTCATTTATTGAATATAGCCCCATTAATATGCCACTCGTTTCTAATTTACATGAAATACTAGAACACTTTTTGTTTTATAAATTGCAAATCCTCATGCTTATCTGAGTTTGTTCTACATGTATATACAGATGGGGAAAGAGAAATATTATGTTGTACTCGTTGGTCGATGACCAGGCATATATCTATTTTAGGAGGAGGCTAGATTGAAAGTAGAAAGCTACAACAGGAGTAGACATCGAGCCTTAAAAAACTGGAAAGAAGCGTCTTCTTTTTGGGAAAGTCACTATAGCAATTCAATTGCCCAACCAGCTCTAGGACGAGCCACATATGATGGATGTGTATCCATCTCTTTTGACTATCTCGACACAAGGAGGACATCTTGGTCGTCAACCCAACAGACGTCACGAGCCATGGTTTGTCGGGCCACTTTGACGGATGACATTGAGATGTCCATTGGTGAGAGAGTAGTTGCATTTATTACAAGAATCGTGATTATGTTCCTCGTCCTGTATATCATTATTAGACTTTAGTTTATTCTCTGATGAACAATGTTTCAGTTGTTGCGAACTCCACTCACACTTATTTCATGATCTGCATACATGATGCATGATGTTATTTGCTATTTTTGCTTCTGTTTGCTCTAATGAAATTAGTCTATAAGTGAGCCTAGAACGTATATGTCAAGGCGAAGACAAATCCTCCCTCATTTTGTAGTTGAAACTGGATACAGGTCGTATTGACTTGATATAAGTAGGTCACCATCTAACACCACCTCACAGTTTGTCCAAGCGTGATATGGATAGACTCGGATCCACACCGTGGGATTCGATTGCTACAATGTTGTAGTGGATCCGACATGATCTATAGCCTGTGGATAGACAACATGGGTAATTTTTGGCACAGTGCTACGATTGAATCTGGCTTGATCTAATTCTTGCGAACAATGTGTGAGATTGTTTGATTAGAAGCTCTTATGAACCTTATATCAAGTGGATCACCTACTTACCCCACCAGTCATAACAGATAGCCCGAGTATGATCTATAACCCTTGTTATACGGGATGAGACCGTATACACTGTAGTGGGTGGGACCACCTAAAATTGACAGGAGTGGATGGCTGCAGTCGGACGGCTGTTGCATGAAACATGGAAGCAGCGTGAGATTACACCAAGACCATGCCTTTTTAAACACGTTATCAGTGAAAATGTGGGACTACACCAAATCCCACCGCCTGGCCAAACACACACGTTAGCCATCCTGGACTCTTTATAATTCCATGGAATAACCAGACATCCACTGACACCACCATCATTACCTTAAAATCCATCCCATCCCTTTTAATCCCATGGGATCCGTCCGACCAAACACGCCCTAAAAACTTTTTATCTGCCACAAAAGTTTTTTTTCTCTTTCTTCATCCAAGTGTTTGTGACCTTATATATAGTTTGGATGGAAAATTAACACCACAAAATTATTACATTGGACTTAGGAAGTCTTTATGGTGGTCGTTCAATCATCATTGTTTCTTGTGTTATAGTCTACCTCTGATTTGGTTTTGCTTTATTTTTTGGGCTTATACCTTAAAATGAGCTTGTAAAATAGATGAACAACGTGGATATACATTAAATACATCAAGGCGGGCCCCACTGCCAGGCCGCATTGTGTCAGTGAGGCTAGGGCTGCACCTTATCCACCCCCATTTAATGGAGTTTTTTCCGACTATATATCCCCTTTTTACCCTTTGTCTTTTCTGTCCAACCCAAACCTTACTTTCCCAAACTGATACCCCGTTGTATAGATACAGTTCTACCAGACCAAAATACCCTTGTCCAACGGTGGTGTCGTCGCCCCCTGGAACATTCCGGCGGTGGTGCCACCACCCACTACCATGTCTAATGGTGGTGCCGCCATTTTCATGTTATATTAACATCATCAAGTTATGTGGGACTCATTATGAGGTATATGTTATATCCAAACTGTCCATCTATTTGGCGAGCTTCTTGTAATGCTTGAGCCAAAAAAAAGATGGATCTAAATATCAAGTGGACCACTATGCAAAAAGCAGTGGGGGATTTAACGTCTTACGATTGAATTTCTTTTGGGGTTACAGAAGTTTTGGATCAATATGATATTTGTGTTTCCTCTTCATCTAGGTCTTTTTTACCTTATGAACAGATTGGATGGAAAATAAACATTATGATGGGACCTATAAATGTTTTAACAGTGAAAATCACTATCCCCATTGCTATATCTGGTGTGCTTCATTTGAGGTTAGGATATGATTCTTTTTTCTTTTTTTTTCTTTTTTGTGTATGCTCTAAAATGATCTCTACAAATGGATGAACGGTGTGGATATAATAAATAAGTCATTTTGGGGTCCATTTAACTTTGATATCCTTTGAACTGTTCGTAGAACTTGGAAATTGACCGATAACTGAGTGATGGGTAGGAATCCCATGCACATTCAACTGGGATTGGGAGGAAATCCTTGGATTAACATGCATTGAGATTTCATTAGTAACAACTCGGTGAGTGAGGCCTTGTGGGGCTCACCTTGATGTATATGTTGTATATCAATGCTGTGAAATTGACCGATAACTGCGTGAAATTGACTGATAACTGACCAACAACTGACTGAAATTCTCCGCGAACTGAGTGATATTGACCGAGAAGTTAGGAAAAGTGACCGATAACTAAGTGCAATTGACTGCGGACTGGTGAAATTGACCGCGAACTGAGTGAAAATGACCAAGAAGTTACAAAAGTGACCGATAACCGAGTGAAATTGACCGTAAACTCGGTGAAATCGACCGCGAATGAGTGAAATTGACTGAGAAGTTAAGAAAATTGACTAATAACTTAGTGAAATTGACTGAGAATTGACTGAAATTGACTGCAAACTAAGTGAAATGCACCGCAAACTGAGTGAAATTGACCGAGAAGTTAGGAAAATTGACCAATAACTGAGTGAAATTGACTGATAACTTAGGGCCTGTTTGATTTTTGAAGTAAATGGTAATTACCTGGTAAATAAGTAATAATTACTTACCAGGGAATTACCCATCGTTTCCTCCACCTATGTTGACGGCGTGGCTTTTTGGCATTAAAATCAAGGATGACTGCTAAATGAATATAGGGCCCACTGTGATGTACGTGATGTATCAACACCGTTCATCCTATACATCAGCCTCATTTAGGCCATGAACCCAAAAATGAGGCAGATCCAAAGCTCCAGTGGACCACACGAAATTTAATGTTTGCTGTATAAAAAATTTTGTGGCCCTTAGAAGTTTTGGTTGAAGCTGATATTTGTGTTTACCCCTTATCAATGTGTTTCTGACCTCATGAACAGGTTAGATGACAAATAAACATTAATGTGGACCCAATAAACAAAATAACTTTTAATGGCGGACGTTTAAGGTTATTGTTTCCTATGATATGGGCCACTTGAGCATTGCATTTGTCTCAATTTTGGTCTTAGGCCCTAAAATCTTCTGATAAAACAGATGGACGGTGTGGATATGTCATGCACATCACAGTGGGGTCCACAAATGTAAGTCAACTTTTTCGGACCAATTTTCGAGGCGAAAATGCATTTGAAATTTCAAACAGGGAAAAAGGTATAATGACCTTTTTCAAGGGTATTTTCCTATTCCCTCGAAATCAAACAGGCCCTTAGTGAAATTGACTGCGGACTGAGTGAAATTGACCGAGAAGTTAAGAAAATTAACCGATAAGTAAGTTAAATTGACTGAGAACTAACTAAAATCGATCGCGAACTAAGTGAAATTGACCACAAACTGAGTGAAATTGACCGAGAAGTTAGGAAAATTGATCGATAACTGAGTGAAATTGACCGATAACTTAGTGAAATTGACCACGAACTGAGTGAAATTGACGCGAACTGAGTGAAATTGACCGAGAAGTTAAAAAAAGTGATCGAGAACTGACTGAAATTGACCAAGAACTGACTGAAATTGACCGCAAATTGAGTGAAATTGACCGAGAAGTTAGGAAAATTGACTGATAACTAAGTGAAATTGACCAATAACTGAGTGAAATTGACCAAGAAGTTAAGAAATTTGACTGACAACTGAGTGAAATTGATCGAAAGCTGACTGAAATTCCAAACTAAGGGCGTGTTTGATTTTTAAGGGCTTGTGTAAATACCCTTGAAATGAGTAATTATTACCATTTCACCCGTTTGAAAATCCATGGAAATTTCTACATCAGGAACCGGTTCAAAAGAGCTAGTTTAAATTTGTGGACCGCAAGGTAATGCATATGATATATCCATTCCGTCCATCCATTTTACCACAATATTTTGAGGCATGAGCCAAAAAATAAGGATGATCCGACACTCAAATGGCCCACATCAAAAGAAACAGTGGCCCTAAGATGTTTTTAATGGTAAGTGTTTGATTCCTTTTTTTTCCATGGCATGGTCCACTTAGGCTCTGGATATACCTCATTTTCTGGCTCATGCCGTAAATTCATTAGGCATGATAGATGAACGGTGTGGATAAGAGACATGCATCATGGTGGGACCCACAAATATGAGAGGAAATAATCATTGCCTATTTACATGGTATTTATCGTTGACTTGAAAAATGAAATAAGCCCTAAGTGAAATTGACCGAGAAGTTAGGAAAATTGACCGATAACTGAGTGAAATTGACCGACAACTGAGTGAAATTGACTGTGGACTGAGTGAAATTGATCGAGAAGTTAAGAAAATTGACTGATAATTGAGTGAAATTGACCGATAACTGATTGAAATTGACGACAAATTAAGGGCCTGTTTGATCTTTCGGCTCAAGTGTAATTACCATGTAAATGGGTAATAATTATTTACCTAGGTAATTACCACATCTTCCCAACGCAGATGTGACAACTTACTTTTTTAACACTTAAATTGAGAAATTTACAACATCAATGTGGGGCCCATCAAGATGTATGTTACTTATCCACACCGCTCATTTGTTATGCCAAACGAATTTATGGCATGAGTAAAAAAATGAGGCAGATCCAAAGCTCAAGTGGACCACACCACAGGAAAGAACAAGAATTGAATATCTACCATTAAAAACTTCTTGGGGCCCTTAAAAGTTTTGGATCAAGTTGATATTTGTGTTTTCCCCTTATCCATGTATGTGTGACTCTATGAACGGGTTAGATGATGAAAAAACCTCAATGTGGGCCCAGTGAAGAAAATAACTTTCAATGGTGGACAAATTAAGGCCACTGTTTCCTTTCGTGTGGGCCATTTAAGTGTTGGATCTACCTCATTTTTCGGTTCATGCTCCAAAATCTTCTAATAAAATAGATGGACGATGCGGATATATCATATACATTACGGTGGGGTCCACATATTTAAGTCAACATTTTTGTTTCGATTTTCAAGGTGGAATTACTCTCATATTTTCAAACAAGGTGAAAAAGTAATAATTACTTATTTACTATGATTTACATGTATCATGGAAAATTAAACAGGCCCTAAGTGAAATTTATCGTGAATTAGTGAAATTGACCGATAACTCAGTAAAATTGATCGCGGACTGAGTGAAATTGACCGAGAAGTTAAGAAAATTGACCAATAACTGAGTGAAATTAACTGAGAACTGACTGAAATTGACCGCGAACCAAGTGAAATTGACCGTGAACTGAGTAAAATTGACCAAAAAGTTAGGAAAATTGACCGATAAGTGAGTGAAATTGACGGATAACTGAGTGAAATTGACCACAGACTAAGCGAAATTGAACGCGAACTGAGTGAAATTCACCGAGAAGTAAGAAAATTGACTAATAGCTGAGTAAAATTGACGGCGGACCGAGTGAAATTGACCACGAACTAGTGAAATTGACCTAAAAGTTAAGAAAACTGACTGATAACTGATTAAAATTGACCGAGAACTGACTTAAATTGATCGTGAACTAAGTGAAATTGATCGAGAAGTTAGGAAAATCGACCGATAACTAGAGCTGGGCATTTCTGACTCGATCCAGTGGATCCGACCCGATCCGAACCGAACCGACGGCCTGGATCGGTGCGGATCAAGTAAGGTCAATCAGATCTCATCGTTCATCGGATCGAGTTTGGATCAGTGACCAATCCAGATCGATCCGATTCGATCTGCACAATGTTCATTCAACACTATTTCCCATAATGTTGTCCACTTGAAATCGGGATATACCTCATTTTTGGTTAAATATCATAAAATGATCTAGAAAAATAGATGGACGGCATGGATGAAATAAATACATCTTGGTGGGTCCACAGAGAACCAACCATCAACCATAGGTGGGTGGCAGGGGAGTAGCCAATCCCTCTCTCAACTCATGGTTCGAGCCTCGAGGTACACATCGAGCAGTGAGCTCTAACAGAGAGAGAGAGGGAAATAGTTCTCCCATGAGCTTGAGCTGTGTGGGCCCCACCGTGATGCGTGTCAAACATCAACATCGTGCATTTGATGGGTCCCCTTTAAATTATAGGATATCCCAAAAATCAGCCATATATGGAACTCAGGTGGGCCATACCATCTAAATCATGTGAAGACATTCCTAAAACATATAAAAGCACTTGGTGGGGCCCACCTAAAATTTGGATGCATCTGAAACTTGGTCTGACCCCTTATCCAAGTGGGATACACGTAATGAATGGTCTGGAATTGTGAACCACACCTCGATGGGCCCAAAAAATGATTATGAATATTATAATGAGAGGGTAACCCATACCGTAAACGTGAAGCATTCACGGACTAGTATGGTCCACTTGAGCTTTGGATATGCATCAATTTTGGGTTCAACCATTAAAATGATCTGGAAAAACGAATGGACAGCATGGATAAACCACATGCATTCATAGTGGGCCCCAACAGAGTTTACTCAGCACGATGGATAAACCGCATGCATACACGATACACTAACACAGCAAGGCAATTTCGTGCTGTGCACTGCACGTCAACATAGCATCAGGCTATGTAGATACGTGTCGTGGAAAGATGAACGGAGACGCACCTCGAGCTCCGAGTTGTACGAACGACTCAAATGAGATCAAAATTACATGGGCCCTACAATGATGTATATATTATATCCATACCGTTTATCCATTTTTCGTGATCATCTTAGAGCATTTGCAAAAAAAAAAAAAAGAATCATATCTAAAGCTCGAATGGACCACACCGAAAATAGCAGCGAGGATAGTGATTTTCACCGTTAAAAAATTCGTAGGGCCCACCATAACGTTTATTTTCCATCTAATTTGTTAATAAGGTTAAAAACACATGGATGAAGAGGAAAAACAAGTTTCATATTAATCTGAAACTTTCGTGATCTCCAAAAGGGTTTTAATGGTAAACGTTCAATCCCCCACTGTTTTTTGCAGTGTGGTCCAACTGATCTTTAAATCTGTCTTATTTTCCGGCTCAAACCTTAAGAGGAGCTCTCCAAATGGATGGATGGTTTGGATATAACACATACCTTATAGTTTGACCCATAGACCCAACTTGATCCGAACCGTACCCAACCCGATCCGATTCGGTTTCCTTGACCGAATTAGACTCGGTTCGGGTCAGGCCAACTGTACGTTGGATTGGTTCAAGTCAGATTTCCCAGACTTGGTCTCAGATCGGATCGAGTTTAGGTCTGCCCATGTAGGTTTTGAACCGAATCGAGTTGGACCCAATCCGATCCGACTCGTTTGATGCCCATCTCTACTGATAACTGAGTGAAATTGACCGATAACTGAGTGAAATTTACCGTGAACTGAGTGAAATTGACTGAAAAGTTAAGAAAATTGACCGAGAGCTGACTGAAATTGATCGTGAATTAAGTGAAATTGACCACGAATGAATGAAATTGACCGAGAAGTTAGGAAAATTGACCGATAATTAAGTGAAATTGACCGATAACTTAGTGAAATTGGCCGCAGACTGAGTGAAATTGACCGATACCTAAGTGAAATTGACCAAGAACTTAATGAAAGTGACCGAGAACTGAGTGAAATTGACCAGGAATTGAGTGAAATTGACCAAAAACTTAGGAAAGTTGCTCTGGCGGTGGAATGTCGCTTCCCCGTACATATTTAGCATTGGATGATGAAGGCAAATCTACTATGTAGATAAATGTGATGTCATATATTCACTTCTAACATTAAGGTCACCTGCCCAACTCACTTGACTAGTCATGAAGTTTGATGTTTGAAACGGCTCGAGTAGTAGAGTGTTACTCTCCGCCATAAGAGTATATGATGATTCTCGAAGCCATTTTCTGAAAACAAACACAATGACACATTCACAGCAAATCATTGTAGAATAAGAGCAAACCATAAGTTATAACTCGTTTAATATTCACATGTATAACGTGAAATTGATCGAGTAGTAGGAAATTAACTAGTTACTAGGTGAAATATGATCGACTTATCGGTCAAGTTTTCTAAGTTCTCAATCAATTGCAAGGATTTTATGAAGTGCTCGTTCAATATAGTCAACTCATCGGTGCATTTTAAGATTCCACATTTATTAATGCATCCAGTTTGAGGGAATGAACATAACTGTAATGGTCCGACTTTTCAGGACCCGAGTATATGACTCATTTCCCAAAAACCTGAGTGTTAACCTTAAAGGACGGTCAAATTCGAGTATATTTTTTTTCAACTATCAGAGTAAGCAGATGAGCGTATAATGGACAAGTACGTATAAAGGAAAAATTGCAATTACATTTAAAATATACAAGAGGTTGCCCATAATGACTTATACAAACTAATGTCTCAACGTTAACAATTACAAGATTTACATACATGAGAAATATAAAAGAAAATATATAAACGAAAGTCGTAAGACTGCGCAGCTTCCTTGACAAGTACAACCACGCATCCTTGACCATCATAACGGCTCTTCATCAGTCTGAACCTGCATATCACTTAAGCCACCTGTACTACCTGTACAGTTGTATATTTGATGGATGAGTGGCCAACTCAGTGTAAATTTCCCTCAAGATTACATACCGCCGCATTATGTAAGCATAGTTATAAAACATAGCATACAAAACAATACATGATGCAGATCTTATTAGATGCATGGATGCGTGAATGCAATCATCGACCCGGGAAAAACATCCAGACGGTCAGTAGGCTCGTCACTCATGCAATTATCGACTCGGGAAAGACATCCAGACGGTCTGTGCCCCAGGAAAACATCCAATCAGGCAAATATGTACGATAATAATAAATGCTAGTCTGTGCACTGGAAAAAACATCGAGTCAGGCAAATACGTATGTCATGTACGATAGCAATAAATGTTGGTTTGTGCTATGCATGCATGATTAGCCAACCCATTTTTAGTCCAATTACAACAAACCAATTTAAATAAGCTCACGGTCACTACGGGGAGCTCACGACCCAGCGTAGGCTAACGACTCAGGCATAGTGTCCCATGACCACCATCCCCGGTCTATGAGGCTACCATCTTAGGATGTTTAATGGAAACTCGCCGACTAGTGGCCAATCATATTACAGTATATGGGGCTTACCATCGCATGATTGCACAGTATAAAACATCGAACCCATATAGGGAGAATACTAGAACAAAGCCACATAAGGCGATATCAAAACAAGCCACATAAGGCAACTTTTCAAAAATGGGCCACATAGGGCAAGTATCAAAACCATGCGATAAAAGACCATCCTTAAAAATCATTGGACACAACAACCCTAGATGGTAGGCCCACATCAATGGTCAATTTAGACCACCATTTAATAACCACTAAGCCGAAGGTCCATTATAATTACAACCAGTCAGGTTACATCCCAAGTATGGGTGTACATTAATAGGTGGGGGTTTCCCACTGATGTACTAGTTTAAATTCTATAAACAATCCACAAATAATTCACAGGTATGAATAAATATTTAAGATAAACATTAAGCATGCAATGTAGTAATTTAATTCTAACAATTAACACATGTGACTATGAAATGAAGATATTGTTGAGACTCAAATATTGCATAATTTTCTCCATTTACATCTTGGTTTTATGAACATGAATCATCTTAATGTTCTATTTTACTCATGTATGTGTTGCAAGGTGAATTTAAGAGCTTGGATTGAAAGTGCTAAAAAAATGGATTTGATGCTCAAGAATCACCAAGGCAAGGGATGGATCTTAGGGGACCAAGATTGAAGAATTTAATATCAAAGATCCAAGAAAACCAAGTGAAGAATGAAGAAAATCAAAGATTTGAAGTGAAGAATCTTGAAATCGTCTTGAAAAAGTGAATTTTAAAGCTCTGAGGTTTATTTTGAAAAACCCCGCAACAGAAAATCTATTTTAAAGAAATTGTGCAATGATAAGTATATTTTGGGAAACTGCGTATATTTGAGGCAGTTTCTAGAGTTTTTCAACTTTGTACGAAAATTGGAGTTCCCTACTTATAAATAGGGCTTCTTAGGGCATTCCTAAGCATCATTCAAGGCATCCTAAAGTAAAATTTAGGATTTTTAAAGAGTTTTTTATTTTATTAGAGTTTTATAAGTTATTTTTTTAGATCTTTTCTATTTGCATTTATTTTTTTCTTTCTTATTTTAATTATGTTTTTCTAAGTTCCTTCTAGCCCAAGCTAGAAGGGAAGCACATGGGTTTAATAATTCTTTAAGATTATGATGATTGATTGTTTTAATGATGAGAAGAATGGTGTATGCATGTTATATATTATTTAGGTTTTGTTTTTTATCCTTTTATGAGATCCATATGTTTCCATCATATGAGATCCACATTGATGGATAGGCTTACCCTAGATCAATCAGATTTCCTAGATAAGAGAGGTTCACAACCTGTTATATTTCTTTGATTTTCATTATCTCATTGATATTGAATTCTTAAAATCATTGACGCTTGAGAATATATATCAATGGTGCAAATTCATGATTTTCTAATATTTTATATCACTTATTAAAATATTTAAACTGTTTTATTTTCCGATTAGGATAACCATAAGGCTTAGATCCTAGTTGTGTTATCCAAGTCATCATGATTTTGGAACATTAGCCTATGTGTGGAACTTTGAAGCTTGGGTGTTATTTTATTCAGTTGAATTACATCCATTCAAAAATTTCAAAATCAAATCATCATTTTAATTTTTATTACTTAGTTTGTTTTGCATTTGATTTTTTCCTTCTCACAATTCATCTCCCTGTGGGATCGACCCTGTATTCATGGGATACTACTTACGTACCTCTGCACTTGGAGGCAAGCAATCAGATATCAATCATAAATTAATTAAAATAAAAACTATAACTTAAGCTAATGGGAAAATGGAAAGTTCAAGGGGAAGGATCATCACCTTATAGTTCGAACCGCCTACCAATGTTGCTAGAGAATTCATGTTTCTTTAGAACCAAACCCTACCATCAATTGTAAAGTTATACCATTAGATTCAAGCTTTATATGATATTCTTGGTCAATGTCTTAACTTAAGGTTTGGATTGCATTGGTTTTAGGGTTTTGATGTAGAAATAGGTTTTCATCCTAGAGTTTAGGTCTACGATAAGTTTTTAGGATTTGGATTGTAGTTGGCGTATGACAATTTACAATATTAATTTACTAATTAAAAAGTAATTCTTAACATTAGTGTTATAATTAACATTAGCCAATTTAGTAATAATAATCATTATGATGCCAATAATGCAATGATCTTACTATTAATGATTGTGCCTAAGAATGATGATTAAATGACTAATATTTAATAACGGAATTTTGATTGAAATCACTACTATTAGCAGGGATAATCTATTAACGGTTAGTTGTGTTTAACAATCACAATTATTATCGTAATACTAATGATAATAATAATAGCTATCAAGTATCATTAGTGGATCTAATCATGATAATAGATACTATAAACTACCATTAATGATAATATTTAAACATGATTAATAATCGCAACAACAATAGCAATATCGATTATAATAATAAATTGAACGATTTACATAGGGAGAGAGAATCGACTTACATAGGTTGTCTTGATAGCAAGTTGGGTTTGAAGGGTCCCATGAACATGTTTATTTGGGCCTGCATTAGAGTGACCAGGCCCAGCAGATTTTTGTGTCCAACAAGGGCCCAAATGGGGCCCAAAATCGTGCCTAACTAAGGGCCGAACTGGGCCTGTTTTGGCCCAGTTATTGGGTCCGAATATAAGCCCAAATGGGGCTAGCTTAGGTTGTCTTTGGCCCAGGAAAGGGAAGGCCCAGAAGTGGGTTTGTATTGGGCCCTGTTCAGCCCAACTCGGCAGCCCTCTAGCTGCAAGAGTGTGGCCCACTGCAGTTGTAGTGAGGCCCACTGGGACATGGCCCACTGCATTGTGCAGGGTGCGGCCCACCTGCAGTTGATGGTGCGGCCCACTGAGCTCTATCTCAAGCGCGGCCCATCATGCATACAGCAGCACGGTAGCAGCGCCAATCCACAACCCCTTCTTCCTTCTTTTCTCTTCCTGCTTCTCTTTTCTCTTTCTTTTCTGCTTCTAGACAGTCCAGACGTGGCTGGACCCATCGCAAGGGTGGCCCCATCACGACAGACTCGGCCCATCTCGGACTCAAACTAGGCTCGGTTCCAGTTTCGTGGTGGTGCGATGCAACAACCGCACCACACTCCTTCCTTCTTCTTCGTGAATGGCTGAAATAGCCCTGGACTCGGCCCAGCGGCATTAGCAGCACCGATAACTGAAGAAAACCGTCGGGGAAAACAGAGTGGTGGTAATGGCAGATTCACCACCAACACATCTCCTTCCAATCTGATTGTTGTGAGAGGTCTGGATAGACCCGGGGAAGCTTGGATGCAAGCTTTTTCGAAGCTTAGGGAACACCTGGGTGATGGGTTCGAATTTGGGAAGAAACAGCCGCTTTCGAGTGCAGCCTTAAGGATGGGAGAAGTCTACGTTGAGGGCTGATCACTTTCTCTCTAATAGCACCGCCCTAATACTTCTAAGCCATCAGATTGATGGCAACAGTCCAGATGAGGTTTGACCGAGCTGTGTCGCCCAGTGCACCGCGAGTGTACACGCCCTATGTACACGTACTATTTGTGTGGGGTCCACCATGATGATTGTGATAAATCCAGTCCGTCAATTCTGCTTGGAGGCCCCAATCAGGTCTTCTGACCAAAAATGGGGCGATCCAAGGTCCATGTGAGCCATACTCTAACTTTTCACTTGTTTTAAGTTAGTCTACTGGTCAGATCACCTCGAAGTTCAACACCAATGGTTGAAAAGGGTCTTAGGGACCACTTAGCTAAAAATCAATGGCTAGATTTGGGGTCATATGATTCCATACACATTTATAATATTAAACATTATTATTATAACACTCTTAATGACCTTATTATTACTATTATTGTTGTTATTACTATTTTTGTACAATTTCCTCTTCTAATTTATTTACGTGGGCCACACAACAAGGGCTTTAGTGTTTAATTGATGGCCTCGATCAATCCAACAGACAACTTTGCGCTCTAATGGTTAGATTGTTACAAAAATCATTCCTCTATGGTCCTAAGCATCGTGGTGACTATCTAGAGTAGGTACAACTATATATTTTATGTCTAGTGGTTGAATTTGTGTAACCTAGTTATGGGTTAATATGTGAACAAGATGATGGACTAGATGAATGGTGAGTTGATGACACGGGCCTGATGTTGATAGTGAATGGTCTGATTTGTTCTTTAAGGAAATTGAAATCCTAACAACAGTTTTCTCTAACGATATGATGGTTCACCTTGAAGAATAATGGATGGATAACTTGAACTCTGGATGAAAAGTGTCTCTACTGGATAGATTTATAGGCTGGTTTTGAGGTAAATTGCATGAATGGTCTTATTCCATGGTCACGATGAAGATCACTCCGTATGGATTGATCTTGTGGTCGATTAAATGAATTGTCCAACCTACAGTTGGGTCGAACGGTCATACATGTTAGCTTTGGACAAAAGTTGAGGTTTGATCTAGGCTTGTGACCAGGTGATTTTTAAGGTGTATGAGTATGATATCGCAACCACAACTACCAGCTTGGACTGTAGGGTCAGATGATCGTTCAAGATGAAAATTCCTCTTATGAGAAATCAAGGGTTAAGTCAAAATGTGTTGACTTTAGACCCTACGCATACGTTGTGGGTCGTCATCACCTAACTCTAATGGTTACGTTGAATGGTTTGCAAATCATTGAATGATGATGTATAAGGTGAGCTACGTGTGTTTCCACACAGCCTCGTGCTAAATCTGGTTTAAATGGTAGCACCCAAGAACATCGTGAAATTAACTGCGAACTAAATGAAATTGGCCACGAACTTAGTAAAATTGGTCAGGAACCGAGTGAAATCGACCATGAACTTAGTGAAATTACTAATAACTAAGTGAAATTTACCGTGAACTAAGTGAAATTGACCGGTAATTGTGTGAAATTGACCGAGAACTGACTAAAATTGTTCGCGAACTGAGTGAAATTGACCACAAACTGGGTGAAATTGAAAGATAACTAAGTGAAATTGACCAAGAACTCGCTTAAGTAGTTATCAGTCATTTTCCATAAGTTCTTGGTCAATTTCACACAGTTCTCGATCAAGATGTCAATTTCAAGCAATTATCGGTCAATTTCACTTAGTTCTCGGTCAATTTAACTTAGTTCGCAGTCAATTTTAGTCAATCCTCAGTCTATTTCACTTGGTCTTCGTTCAATTTCACTTCGGTCTTCGTTCTTTAATTTAAAAAAACCTCAATGTGGGCTTAATGAAGGAAACAACTTTCAACGATGATCAATTTCTTGAGTTATATGTTGCATATTCTTTCATGTGGGCCATTTCAACATTGAATTTGCCTCATTTTTTCGGCTCATGTCATAAAATGTTTAAATAAAATAGTTAGACTGTGGATGGTGCAGATATATCATATATAGTACGGTAGGGTCCACATAATAAAGTCAATACTCTGAAATATACCTGTAATTCGTAGCTTCTTTGATGGAGGCACCATTTTCGTCCTATCTTGAGTTGGAAAAACCTGAAATCGAAGTATGTGGCAAGTGTATTCCCAACCAAAAGAAGAAATATAAAGAAATTAAAATATTTCAAGAAATAGGTTTTTCGTAATAGAGTATTCTCGTACCAAGATGAGAAAAGGAAAGAGGAATTCGGTGTTAGAGTGGCCAATCACAAAGAGGAGTGAATAAATCAGAAAAATGGGTTTTTACTGCTAAGGTTTTGTCGTGTGAAGGAGACAGAAGGTTTAAGAAATTGCGTTTCTGTTGCAAGGGCTTTTTTGTCCGGTAAAAATGCATCCGTGCAGCAAGGAAATAGTTTGGGAAAGTAAATTTTGGAACACACAGAAAAGACGATGGGTTAAAAGTGGGGTATACCATGGAAAAAATCTCAAAAAAGGATGCTCCCTCCCTTAGGAGAAGGAATTTAATACGCCGGAGAGAGTGACAATCCATACACATGCATAAGAAAATGTATAACTAGGGTCGGGTAATTAAATCCAAATTGTCAATGTCATGGATAATAGTTTTGAGATAATAATTCCTCAAAATGAGTATATTTGACTTGAGTCTTCAACTTCTTAGCACCTGTTTTTATTTTAGAAGTGGCCCTTGATGGTTTTCTTTTGTAACATCCCATTTGATGGCCAAGGACTGGACAACTACAATATTATTTCAGGTAATTTTTGGGTATTTTCCATACATGCAAATATTCAAATGGTTTGAACTGAAGTAAATATATGCCAGTTTGCACTGTGTCTACCACATATATTACCTGCGATCATATTTTTTGAAATAACACATGGTAATGGTAAAGGGAAAGTTACACACACACACACACACACACACACACACACTATAGGGAAAGTTACACATGTATATATACTATTATGTATATGTACAAACATGTTATGTTCATGCGTATTGGGCCTCTCTCATAGATGAAGGTAAATGAAGAATAGAATCAGAGGTAAATGAATCAAGAGTAAATGGATTACTATGTTATATTTGGATGAGAGTAAATTAAATGTATTTGAAATCCAATTATTTTATTTAGATGAAAGTAAATTAGAGGAATTGTAATACATTGGATTTTTTCAATATATTTACAAAAATATATGTGATATTCTAAATCTATTTTAATGTCTAATTAGTATACATGTGTTGTTTAATCGAATGATTGTAATAAGCCCATCAAATACTTTAGGCAAAAACGATAATTTTTTAAGCCTCGAGTGGGCTACAAATATCATAATCACAAACAATCAACTTGTAAACACTTTTTAATTGCTCATTTACATAACCAATATATTTTTTAAAAATAAATAAATAAATCCAAATTTAAAATATTTTAAAATTTTAATTACTTAAATTTGAGAGAGATAGACAATGTGCATAACTCTTATCTCCCTATCTTATCTCTCTTAACTATCTTATCTCTTTTAACTATCTTATATCCATTAATCTTATTCTATCTTATCTTTCAAATCTCTCTTATCTCTCTCTAATCTCCCTCTTTTCGGATGTATCATCCTTAAGGGAAGAAATGTAAGAACCTGTCTTTAATTAAAATAATCCTGGAGAGAGAATAGAGAGGGAGAGTAGGGAGAAATTGAAAGAAAAGCTTGATCCAAGTTGGTGAATATGTCCTTTTACTTTTTTTTTTCTAATAATTTAGATTAATTCCACCTCGAATTATGTGATGAATTGTTTGGATTAACAATACGTCCATCATATGTATACATGTAGTATATGCAGAAAGATTCAAATCACGACACAATTGTCTTTTGGCTTTTGCGTATGGATTTCGATCAGGCCCACGATGTAACACTCTGAACTTTTCAATACTCGAGTATTGAAAGTTCTCGAGTGTTACTATGAAATTTAATATAGTATATATATGTGTATGTCACCAATTTAGCCTATCTTAACCTTACATCAATTCTCTAACATGAATCTGATCGTTAAGAATGATCTTCATCCATATATCAAGCCATCCTACCCTTGATTTTAAGACAAGATCATCATAAGTCCAAGTATTTTCACTTGTCAATCATAACTGTCACGCCCCAAACCTGGAAATTGGACTCACAGGAATCCCGATTGCCGAATCCGGTGCCGACAGCCTCCGTAGTACCCCATTCTCGGTTCCTAGCGTTCATACGCCAGATTTTGATCCTGGGATCCTACAAGGAGGATTTTTTTGTACATTTAACTCCTAATAAGCACAACCACAAGATTACCTAATTCACAAAAGCAACATCATCATCACATATCCACTAATATAATCATTTGAATACAATGCTGAAAGGGAAATACATAAATCTAAAATCAAGCACCAGAAGACCACCGCACGCTCCAAGCTCAACACTGCTGCAACGTAACATCACCTGCACACATCTATCGTGTGTAAGCTTATAGAAAGCTTGGAGGGTGGTGTGAGTGTGTACACAAGGTAAGTGTCAATTATTCAATATCAAAGTAATCAGATTAAGCAGAAGTACTAATAATTCCATGGATCATACAATATCAGGGTACACAATACAAATCAACTATGCAAATGAGGAGTCAAAGTAAGCCAAATATTAGATGTCGAGGATACAATGCCATAAATCACACAATATTAAAAGTACTGGTAATCCATAAATTGTATAATGTCGAAATAAGTAGAAATGCTGACAAGAGCATGAATTATCATAGTAAACGGAATATTGACAAGATCATAAATCAATCAATGTCAGAATATACAATGTAGAACAACTATGCAGATGATGAATCATAGATAACCAAATATCAGATGCAATACAGCATACATTCCTGATGAGTAATACAATAGCGTCAGCCGTACCTAGGCCATATAAATGCAGAGACACAATAACCCAAAATATCGTATGCCACGGATGTTATGCAATATGCAGTGCGAATGGAATGATCATACTGGAGTGTAAAGTCAGGATGATAGTACGTAGTATCGCAGGCTATAGGGTCCATCACAAGGGACTTCTATCCAAACCAGTCCCATACCTAAATTTGGATAGTCAGACTCAATATAGTAAACTCCTGATCTCAGGTTAGTCGCGCGCCCCAAGCGAAATCCTGGCCATTGCAAAGGCACACGTAACAAATAGTTGCGCACCACCAACCCGAGTGGATAGTGGATGAATGAATGCATGAATGAGTATGCAACTCCTGCTCACTAAATCAACATATCAGTACAGTTCCTCTCTGGGATCATCACCGGTGTCTATTACACTACGCCAGCTTGCCGCCACTATCCGAGCGCACAACTAGGTAAGTGGAAGAGACCTCACTATCCGCCTGCCAATATTGGGCCCGGCTCGTCGATAGCGGACCCATTCCTCAAGCTGGTCAAACTCAACCTACATATTGCCCCCTCACTCAGGCGGGTAAGGTCACACCCCCTCCCAACCGACCACGACACAGAGGGAAACGTGGCCTACTGGTATACGGCCCTCATGCGTTCATATATATCCACTCGGTCTCGACGTTGGGGGGTCTCCTGGCCACGAAGGTTTAGGAATTTTCACCCAGGGACATCTATGGCGCCCGTATGCTAGAACCAAACATTTTCGGTATCCCATTTGGCCATCCACGATACGCCTGTGGAGGCTACAGCCCTGGTGTCACTAGGGTGTACAGTAATCATAATGCGAGATGTATGAGTCCTACAATCCAGTCATGCATCAATCCTGTGCATACTGCGTGCTCAAGTGAGATAACCTCCGCCTATCAGGGAGTCTCATAACAACGTGCTCAATGACATATGCAATGATCAACCACATCTCATAACAAACATGCAGATGATGCGTATGGGCATGTATCATGATGTTATGCTGTCACATGCTCATAATCGGTATTAATAACCGACATCGACAATCGACCTCGACAATATGGACATTTAACCGACATTGCCCCCAAGGAATGGCCCACATAGATCCTAACATATAGTGGACCCATGACCTCACACAAGGGACAAATATACAACACCATGGGCCTCACTCAAGAGCTTAATATACATCACGATGAGCCTTTCATATGGGCCTAACATACATTACAATGGCTCCATAACCTAGCCCTCAAACACACCACAATGGGCTTCGTACAATTATAATGGGCCACGTCACATGGGGTTAATATGCGTCACATGAGCTACATATACATCACAATGGGCCACGCCCATGGGCCTTTATACATCACAATGGGCCTAACCCAGGGGTCCCAAATATATTGCAATGGGCCTCAACCCACGGGCAGAATATACATCACAATCAAAATCCACAATCAGCCACGATGATTGGCCTCGATCGATAATCGGCCAATCGGCCATGACAATCGGCCACGATAATCAGCCTCGATCGGTAATCGGTCAATCGACCACAATAATCATAATCGGTAATTAGCCACGATAATTGGCCTTGATCGATAATCGATCAATCGGCCATGACAATCGGAATCAGTAGTCGTTAATCAGAATCGGCAAATTAGTCACGTCAATCAGAATTGATCAATAATCAGCCTCGTTGATTGGTCGAACATGGCCTATGGAAAGGTCACAATATGGACATTCAACCATCATCGCCCATCAAAATGGACATTTAACCAACATTGCTCCCAAGGAATGGCCCATATAGAGTCAAACATAAGGTGGGTCCAAATATCCAACACGTAGGCCTCAAATAGTCATCACAGGTTGACCTTACACATCACGATGGGTCGATACATTGGGCTACACCATTTGGGCCTAATATACACATCATGGTGGGTCACATCATTGGGCCGGACCAATGGGTCTCATGTACAACAAGTGGGCCACATCAATGGGCCGCACTAATGGGCCTTATACACATCAAGTGGGCCTCGATAACTGGGTTAGAAACATGTCATAATGGGACACGACATACGGGTCAAAAATACGTCACAATGGGCCTCGACCTAATGGGCCAAAAATACATCTCTGTGAGCCTTACCAAATGGGTCATAAACACATCCTAATGGGCCTCAACCATGGGCCTCTAACATATCATAACGGGCCTTGCATCAATGAGCCGCACTAATGGGGCTCATGCACATCAAGTGGGTTGCATCAATGGGCCGCACAAATGCACAATAGGTAGGCCCTGCACATGTAGCAGATGGGCCTCACCAGATGGTTAGTGTGGATATAGAATGCATATATCTAGTGGGTCACACATCCCACAGATGGTGTGAGTAAAACATACATCGAGGCTGGCCCTATATGACCTGGATGGTTAAGGTGGAACATATGAGGTGGGCTCTGTTCACGGGTTCCAAACACATTATAATGGGCCTTATATATAGCACAATGGGCCTTGCCCATAGGCCCAATACGTATCATAATGGGCCTTGTGTATATACCAAGGTGGGCCTCATACATTCCCAAAAAAGATCATATTGAAGGATCTGGACCATTCCACAAATAGCAGTGGAGATAATGATTTTCACCGTTTACAATTCCAAGGCCCAACATCAAATTTATTTCCATCTAGCCTGTTAGTAAGGTTACAAAGACTTGGTTGGGAGGAAAAATAAATATCAATTTAACCCAAGACTACTATAGTCCAAAAAGGACTTTAATTGTAAGTGTTCGTCTCTCCATTGCTTTCTATGGTGTGGTCCACCTGATAAATCAACCTCATTCTTAGTCTTAAGACTAAGATGGCTTGCCAATTAGATGGATGGTTTGGATGCAACACATGCTTCAAGGAGGGTCCTACACATGGGTTGCACACGTCACCAAGGTGGGCTCCAATTAATATGAACAGATGAACGACATAGAGAAATACATGCATCACAGTGGACCCTTGAGATGGACGACATGGAATGAAGTACATGCATCAAGATGGGGTCCACGTTCCCTTATTGGATGGACGGAGTGGATTACACATACATCACGGTGTGCTGCACCTACCACCGTCCAAATACGGACCTCAAAATGGGCCCACCAGATGAACAGGGTGAACATAAAATACATACATCATAGTCAGTCCCTGCAGCACCGTCCACATGGACGGTGTGCATATTCAGCACATACATCATAGACGGGCCCCAGGCAGATGAACTGATGTCATGGACGAGATCCACACATGAGTGGGTCCCGCCGTCCAGATAGACAGTGTGGATTCACACACCCACATAAACTGCTGATGCCTCAAACAGCAGCTATATAGATGGCGTGTGATGTAGGCCAGCCAAACCTCTCCTACAGAGGTGGGTCCCACGTGGGGCCCACCATAACGTTTACTCTCCATCCAATCCATTGATAAGGTCACACGGACCTGGATGCAGGGGAAAAACAAATTTCAAGTTGATCCAAAGCTTCTGTGAAGCCAAACAGAGTTTCAATGGCAGATGATCAATCCCACTGTTTCCTATGATGTGGGCCACCTGGGTTCCAGATCGGGATGATTTTTGGGGGGGTCTCACTTCTCTAAAGGGGGGTAAAAATTCACGGTTTAGATTTTAACACACATCACGGTGGGGCCCACTGCTGGGACCTGTGTCCCCCTGCCCGTCCGTCCGTCAACCGCGGCAGGTGCTGCCTGCGTGCCTCTGGCAGCAGCAGCGTCTGCTGCACACACATATTTTTTTTTGAAATCGTGTATTTTTGTGGTTTTTCATGCGTGGGGCCCGCATCGGAAGAATCCACCTCACCCACTGGTTCCCCTAGCTCAGGACAAGCTAAACAAGCCCAATATCGGATATATTTTGGTGTAGGAATAACAGGGGGTATTTCAATGGTAGACACGTTGTTTGCTAGGCTATGGCCCGCCCGAAAGCCGGATTGGCCCCATTTTTCGGCTCAACGCCTAAAATGGTCCAAGGAAAGGAATAGACGGCGTGGATTAGATGTACACATCAAAGTGGGGCCTGCATGAGCAGCCCACCCCAGAACATAATTATATATGCATTTTTTTATACACCCCACTGTCAATTCACTTTTCATGTCTCAGCCACGTCCAGCGTCCCTGGACGCTAGACGGTTTGCATTCAACACGTGCATACGGTGGGTTCCATGTGTGGGGACCATGGCTGGTGTGTCCCACGTGGTTGTGGCCCACTTGATTTGGACTAACTTAATATTTGTGTTTTTCCATCTCCCTAAGGTAAGGCCCAAATAGTTTGGACGGTTGGATAAGACATACATCAAGTGGGGTACATCCGAGTGGGCCACACCGCCACATCGTCATACACAACAAAATTGAAAGAGAGAGAGAAAGAGAGAGAAGAATAGAGGCACCCATAGTAGGATCTTCCCTTCCTTCTTTCGCCAACACGATCTAGGGCTCCAAGGGGTGGATTTTAACGGTCGAGATTAATTTTGGAGGATGGGATCGGGTGGTAGGGAGTGGGCCACACCAAGCTTCTCCATGGAAGCCATGGACGTTGGAGCTCTTGGGATTTTTTTTTTTTTAGAATGAAAAAGATGAGAGAGAGAGATGTAAAAGAAGTGATGGGAGAGAGGGAGGGTGAGGTGATAGAAAAGTTGACTTTTTGGGAGTTGCTTTTGTACTTGGGAATGGGGAGAGTAAGGGGTTGAGTAATGGGTGTACTTTTGATAAGTGAGGTAATTGATGTGATGGATTCTCTCAGGATTTACAACGTGCAGCATTTTTCTCAAACTGAACGTGGTCCTACATCTTCTGGCCAGGTTACCACATCGACGTGCAAAACGCGGCATCAGAACCGCGGCGATGGCGCAGTCGCACCGATACAAGTCTGGGGTCAAGCCGAGTCAGATATACGAGATACGTCTCAGGGTCACGCGTAAACGCCGACAACTGATCGCGGGTCGCCGAAATTCGACCGGGATGACCACATAAGCCTATGGAACAGTACGGGGTAAGATACGGGTCTTACAATAACCAACCGTTTAGCCAATTATCCACTGATAGGTAAAGATATCCGACCATCTATTTTAAGTTTGGATCACCCGATCATAGTAAACTAACTACCTGATATCTGTGTCTGGTCATACACATATCAAATTGAGATTCTGATTCGTTCATCTTATTCACCACCTATGAATATGCTTAACCAATTATCAAAACTATAATATGAGAAACTTACATATGTGAATAAGTCATTTGAATCTAACGGTAAACATGTTCTACCTTTTAATCACTCCAAAAACCTACTTGTGATCATCCGTTTACAAAACTGACCGTACACCCACTTACATACATGATCAGAGTACTAACCATCAAGTTTTTCAATTTTTAACATGTCATTTGACCCCCCATTATATTGGTTAATATATGTACATTCCCTTAATTAATTTGGTGAATAATTCTTTATTCATAATGATTTAAATATAAGTTCTTTTATAAGAATTACTTGAAAACATGCCTAAAACCATGTAAAACTATTAAATTTCTCAAAACTCTCATATCAACAATAATAACGAAAATGCTATTAACATAGACCTTTGAATTCTAGATCACATGCTTCTCACAATCTGTTTGATGTGAAATTTTATACCATGCACATGTATCATAAATTAATCATATATGTCAAATTTCAACCCTTAGATCATTTTAAAAGTGACCAAATTGACAAATCAGCCCCTTAAACATTGATTTTGGTGTCCATCGAGTAAAGAAACCTTGTGGGTAGTCATAGTAGGATATTTCCCTTCATATGAATTACTTAAATTGCTCATAAGATGGACCAAGTGTGAAATATAAAGACCTCATTTTTGTAGGATTTTCCTTAGGCGTGAAATTATCCTTTCGAGGCTTACCAACTCCTTATAAATATAGATCTTCTGATTTAACCACTTTTTTTTATCCATCACAACACAAATTTTGACTACACTTTGGTCTCATATGATTACGCATATAAAATTTAGACCCTGATATATGATCCTACACTATTGAATGTTGAAGTCAGTTCATTCCTTTTGGTGCAAAAGGAGAAATTTCATATTTTGCCCTTTTTCACCATTGATGAACTACCAACTTTTGTCTATCCTGACTACACATTTCTCCCAAAATTGAGCCATGATCATTAAGTGTAGACCTTTAATTGAGATCGAATTCGTTTTGGCATCCGTTAGGAGAATTTTCAAGTTAGGCCAATCTAAATTTTAGATCACCTAAAAAATCATATACTCCGGCCTTATTCGACGACCCCGACACATTGGATGAATTAGATTTAAAGAAAGATTGCTAAAAAAATTCAAATTGGAGAAACCCAATCAAGTGGGATGTGAAACACACCTCCTCTCACGCGCCTACTCCTTTTATAGAAGGAGTGTGCATCCCCTTCTCCACCCATATGCCCATGCTCCCACATCCAATGGAGAGAGAGAGAAAGAGAGAGAGAGAGATAGAAAGAGAAAGAGAGAAAGAGAAAAGGAGAAAAAGAAAGAGAAAGAGAAGCCTAAACGCCCATCATCCTCTTCCTTCTCCACATGTGTGATGTCTCCCTTTTGCTCAGGCGATGTCGTGATTCATGTAGAAGCTTTCCTACATGGATATCTACCTAAGGTTTAGATCTAAGGCTAATGTGAGGGATTCCTTTAAGCTTACACTAATTTGAGTTGATGTAATTTATCTTATTTTGCATACCTTCATGTTACTATGAATCTCCATGCAATTGATTGATTTACCATTAACAATTATTTATTCTTTTACAAATTATGAATAAGGAATGATTTTAATTATGCATGATTCTTATGAATTTATGTGGTGTGATGGATACAAGCTTTGTCCCTTGCCAATTTTGAGAGCGATGCGTGCTTCCACTCTATATTGAGTTGGCTTTTTTCTCCTCTCCCCTTATTCTTGTTGAGTTAACCTATTTACTACTCTTCTCTTTTATTGAAATAGCTTAATGCTACTTTTCTCATTTATTAGGTTAGTCTTGTGCTACCTTAATTTATGGATTGAGCATGTCTTATAATTTTAAAACTCTCATGGTTCAATTTATTTCCCTTTTGATGTAAGTGATATGTTAGAGGTCTCACGTCTAGTGATTCATATATTTTATCATGGATGTAATGTACTCTGGGTAGTCACCCTCTTGGTCGACGTGTAATTTCATGGATTTTGGGTAGTGGTGCACAAATCAATATAAGTAATTCACAATTTGTGTTACATCACTTTTAAGATTGGATCTAGCAAATAGTCACTCCATGAACAAATCGTATTATGTAATTCATCTGATTCATGTGTTGTGTCGTCTCGAGTTGTTCACGTAAATCCATGGTAGCGTTGGACACGCCGGCGAATATTCATAGTTATGGGATGCGGGGCAAGCCGTGTTTTCCATGAATTATATTTCGCATTGCGATGATCACTAAGTATGATGAGCCGCACATGCTTTTTCTTGGCATGCATTCATATATATTGGTTACGCATACCGATACCACTCGCAGTGGTAGAGTACGAGAAGTATCGGAACCCTTAAATTACTCTTATGAATCTCTTTAATTATTGTTAATCTTAAAAAATAACCATCACTATAAGTAGGGCATTGACCTTATCCAACCGTACAAATGATGTAGGTGGTGTGCAAATTGAAGACATGGATGACAATCCCACAACGGAAGATTATTCTGAATAAATAAAGAAATAGCTTAACATTTAGTTTTATTTATTTTCGCTGCGAACTTTGATGATGTAATAAGCTCTCATTGAGAGAGCATTTGATAATTTGTTGAATTCTTTTAATCTAATAGAATATTAAATATAATTGATTTTACTCTCATGAATGTAACTGGACGTGATTTAAATGGAAAGAAAATCAAGGTAAGACTTTGAAAGCATCCAAATCTTTACATTATTAAGTCCTGAAATTCTTGAGCACGAGTATGTACTCGAGCCATGAAAATTCTGGAAGTTACACGCGATGACCTAATAAGTCAAATCCATATAATCTCTTAATTTTTTTAGGTTGAAATATGCAAAGGCCTTAAGGATCATGCTAATCTGACCATCTGATGGACCCCACTAATCAACGGTAATCTGATTGTTCTTCCTTCTATTTTTTGGTAATTCAAATTATTTCCATCAGATTTACATAATGAACAGTTCAGATTAGTCATAAGTTTATTGTATTGATGTGTCTATAAATCTGCTAAAAAGATAATTTTCTTCACAAGTGCTTTTGCGACTTGGTGCAGAGAATCATGTTGGGTCACCTTGATGTGTGGGATTAAATCCACATGAATCATTTGATTCTCAAGGTCAAAATACGTTAAAACCCCGTAGACACGCCACCTTGGGCCGATAAGCTCGATTGAACAAAAACCTTAATCCATACCCTTAACCATGATCCAAACCTTAATCCATACCCTTACCACTGATTCAAACCCAAAACTCCAATCCAAATCCTAAACCCTAGTCCAAACCGTAATCCAAACCCTAGGACTCTGGAAACCCTAAAACCCAGTTAACCCAGTCCCAGTAACCCGACGGACCCCTAAACCTAGTCTCAAACCCGAACCCTATGAAAAACCTAGCCTATAAAGTCAACCCACCAAGTTAATCCATTAAGTCAACTCACCTAGTTAGCCCACATAGCCTACCCAGTCAATTCACCTTATCAAACCTAGCCCATAACCCATTTTGGCCCAAGCCCATTCTAAAGCCCAATTCAAAGAAGAGGGAGCCAGTAAGGCAGCTTGAAAGAGCCAAAGTTGTCCTTATGTAGAGGACAAACCTCTCTCTGGAGCTGAAGCAAAAAAGAAAGGACAAGAGGCACCCAATGCGTTGCTCGCTACATGGCACTGGCTGTACTTTGGCCAATTGCTCACTCGTGTGTTGTTGTCCTCCCTACTTATTTCATACGTGTGCAAAATCTAGAAGTTACTCCAATGCCCCTCCATTGAGCCAAAATTACACCTCATTCCATCTAAACCAACAATGAGATCTTCCCACGTGGCAATCTCAAATTCCAGCCATCCAAACTCCTTTTAAGCTCAAGCTTTACATGAATTAACAGAAAATCGGGCTGGAGGGCTATAAATACCCCCTTCCCTTCGTGTTTCAAGCATCTCACAAAACAATCTAAGCGTCCATAGCCATTCCTTAACAATCCAGAAGCATCTTAAACTCCTCTAGCCATCTCCCACCAAGGAGAGTGAGAATGAGGAAGAGGGCCTAGCCCAAGTCCAGCCTAACACTAACTTCTTGAGCCAAGCCAAGTTTAATCTAAGCCACCCAATCGATCCTTGCGACACTACCATCCCTAGAGCTAGGCAATCCTGACCCGATCCGGTGGATCCGACCCGATCCGACTAGATCCGACCTGTTTCAAACCGATCCGATGGATTGGATTGGTGCGGATCGAGTAGGGCAATCTGGATCCGAAAGCTTTTCGGGTCGAGTTCGAATCAATACCAATCCAAACCGATCTGATCTGGAATCCGATCCGATTGGATCCAATCCTGACCGATCCGACTCGGACCGATGCCCAACTCTTCACATACCATCTAAAACCAGCTTGGCACCCATTTTCGACTCCCTCCATGGAGAAAGTAGAGTCTACTAATGAGTGGGCCACTTATGGTGCCAGTTGCCATGGTGGCGCAGTTTAGCAAGAGTAGCCACCATCTGATTCCTTCCCTTATTTCTGGTGGGATATTACGATTGGTGTTTGTGGGCGTTTGGCTGGCTTCTTCATCCCTAATCTCTACTCTATTTTTAGATAAGCTTACAGTACAAGTTCGCATTTCCATCGGTTGTACATGAGTATAGATATATGGGAACTGTTAACAACCGACCGTCTTGGCAACGACTGGTAATTGATACCTAATTACGAAAATACCCATCGGATCCTCTAGAAATACGCAGCCAACCCCTAATAGCCACCCTTGATAGGGACACGGATTGGGTACCACACCCCCCTGTCCCAACTCGGCACGGGTAGGGGCCCACCGTGATGTGTGGGCATTATGATCCACATCATCCATCCATTTTTTTCATATCATTTTAGAGTATAAGTCGAAAAATGATGCAAATCCAAGGCTCAAGTGAACCATACCACATGAAGCAGGAACGATAATGACACCTTTTGTTTGTGAGTCCGGATCCTCTATTTGCCAAAACCACGACTTTCCTGCTTTTCTCCTGCTTCGCTGTATAGTAATTGGTTTGTCTCAATCAGCGATGCAAATTCAATGCATTCCACAATCACACGATCCAATTACATTGCAACAAACACAATTTTATTGCTTGACACAAACAGAGGATCGGTATTCTCTACTGCAAGCTTCCAAAGCCCACCGTAATGTTTGTTCTTATCCTAAACGTAGCTCCTCCTTAGAAATTTCCATCGTTTGCCATTTAAATCCCACCATGGATTTGCCTCATTTTGAGCTCTTGATTTTTTATTTTTAATAATTTAAAATTAAATGGACCGAGCCGTGCCCAATCCAATCCGACTCGGTTTTCCTGACCGAGTCGGACTCGGATCAGATCAAGTCATATACATTTCGGATCGATTCGAGTCGGGTGACCCGTACTCGGTCCCGAATCGAATCGAGTTCGGGTAAAACATTCATCTCATCATTCAACATATTTTACACTAAATTGGCTCATAAGTATGCTCTAAGGTTTGTCAATTTAATGGGATCCCGCCTAACAGAAAACTTGCCAATTGCTTCACATTTTATCATGAACATTGCATACATTCCCATACCATAACATAATCCTCACCCTAAAGAACAATAAATCCTATGAAGTAGAGATTGTACATTTGTACAAGCAGAGCGGGTGCCTAACACCTTTCTTCTCTGTAATCATGGTCTCTTAGAATCTCTTATCGCATAACCAAAGAGTTATCTTAAGGCAAGAAATCTTTCGAATCCATACTCTAACGTTTCTATAGGGCCTAACTAACTACAGAGATAAAGAAATTGGCTAGTGGTGACTCTGGTCAAACATTATCAATCAATCACATCACAAAAGCCCTCAAAAGAGGCAACCTGTATAGCAAAGCGACCCTAGAGTCAATTTTGGCCTAGGATCCTAGCATCCACAGATGACGACTCTATTGGGGATGTGCTAACCACACTAGTTGAGACCTGACTCGAAAAACATGATCTTTTGAGTCCTAGAGGGTAAACAATTCTCGTACAATTTCATCTACATCTGAATTTGCATCCATTTTAATTCAAAAAAGCAAACAAACAAACAAACAAACAAAACCATTGTGCCTACGCAAGCCAAATTGTCCCGAATAGCCTTCTACTATAGCCCAATCAATACCATATCCTGAATAGCCATGGCCAACAATGAATAAGACTTCCCCACACAAACACATTTGGCAGAACCAACGCCAAATTCTTACATTCAAGAGCAAGCCTAAAATACAAAGATCATTCAAGAAATGCTTTGCCGATTTATGCAAGAAACAAGTTCATAAAACCTACAAGATGGCCAACCATGACAACAATAACCACCATCTCTGATGCCTCTTTCAACCTCTAGTACAATCCAACCACAGCCGTTAGGATCCATGTAGGACTTTCGATACCCTCCTAATGGAGACTTTCAGCTGAAAAATTATCCACCTCAAGGCGTTTCTTCTAATATCCTCCCATAAACGGGAACCATTTCCAATCACATTGTGCAGCCAATATTCACAATCAATTCCTACATCCTCCTCCTAACAGGAATTCTAGCTAGTTTCAATATCCTCCTGCAACCAAGGTTTCTTTTTAGTCTCCTTTCTCGGTCCCACTTCAATAAACTTTTTACAACAGGAGTAATCATCAGGTCCAATCTCCCTCAAGTAGGAGTCATAGGGGCACCAATGAGACTAATTAGTCTTTCATCCATAAAGTTCAGGGACCTATGTCCCTTCCTGACACAAAGGGAAGGTTTTGAGGTACCAAAATTTAAAAGATATGATGGTACGGGGTATCCTATAGACCACCTAAGATCATTCTGTGGAGAGCTTAATTTCATGGCAGGCAATGACGGAGCATTAATTCGTCTGTTTCAAAACTCCTTGAAAGGTAACACGTTAGATTGGTACGTATCGCTAGACTATCATCGAGTCAAGAGTTGGGAACAACTTTCTCAAGCATTTTTTTTTTTATCATTTCACGTACAATCTCAACTCAATTCCTAAAAGGGTGGATCTTGATGCCTTCAGGCAAGAGAATGATGAATCATTGTTAGCTTACATTAGATGGTGGTAGGCTATGGGTGCTAGAATGAAAACACCCATCGATGACGAGGAAAAAATCTTTATAGTCATCCACTTGGCAAACCCGAGTATCTCTGGATACCTTATCTCATATCATTATACAAAATTTACACAACTCATCCGCACCGAGTAACAAGTCAAAGTGGAAATAAGGGTTGGGACGATCTCCCCTTGGTGGCCTCATCAGGCATCCCCAGTACAACCGATAGTGGAAGGAAGGCATACCAAATATGAGTATGGTAATGAAAGTGTTCTTGTCCTTCATCTAACGAAAGAAGGCAATCTTGTCACCTCTACCGAAGGCACACAATTTGCTCCTCAACAAGGACAACCGCAACAACAATAGTAATAACCAAAGTGGAATGTGCAATACTCCAATCCCCTACCACATCATCAAGCGGGTCCTAGTACATCGGGCACTCATACCATCAATATTATTAGGGAAGAATCTCCTCTCCATTTGACCCAATTTATCTAGACCATTAACTCTCGTCCAGAGTTCGAGCCCCTCATCCTGCAAGGGGCACCTCTAGTTGGTCCAATCTTAAAGCCCCCATCCTACGAGGGGGATTTTCATTTAGTCCAGGCCCCATGCCCCCAAAATAAATAAGGGCATCTTCAATCAGTCCAGTCTTCGCACCCTTAGTCAATCAGGGGCACAACTCTCCAACAATCAATCAGGGGGACAATGTCTCTGTCTTAACAACAATCAACCAGGGACACAACCTACCCTTTTCATCTTAGGGGATTTTAGTAAATGGGTCTTCTAGATGATTTGGACAATGGTATTCCAAGATTGCTCAAGTCCAATCTCTAGAAAGTGGAGGAGTTTAAGCACATCTCAATGTTAAAGTTGGAATTCTCATTAGAGTTGTAATATCAAAGGAAATAGCTTGGAACTCAATAGAATAGAGGCTAGGGATGAGGGATATGCATATAGAATTACCCTACCTCTGGTTGCTCCAAAAACCCATCATTATGCCTAAGAACCGAATGCCCTTTATAAAAAGTTCGAGCTCCAATGATAAAAAACGAGCAGAAAATGGCATTGTCGAAGGTCTTTCGATGTCATCGAACAATCCAAACAATATATATAGTATTTTCTTACTAGACAGTTCTGGACCATTACCGATGTCATCGACTGACCTTCGATTGCATCAAACATAAAGTAATCGATGCCATCGAGAAAGTCATAGGAAAAAAATCCAAAACCTTACTCGACCAATTTGACTCTCAATCAATGCCATTGAGGTGGCTTCAATGTCATCGAAATGAAGGGACATCGATGCCATAAAAAATTTTAGAGTAAAATCCAGTTTGGTTGCTGGATATCCTTGACTCTCGACCGATGTCATTGGCCAGGTATTCGATGTCATCAAAGACTGTTCGTTGGCAGCTCAATGTGAAAGATGAGCTATCAATGTCTTAGAGATGGGTGAATAGGACAATACCCAATATTTCGATATAATGCGAAATAAATAAAAAAATTAATCTCAATTGCTTAAAGTATTAAAACATTAATTCTAAATAGTTCGTAGGACAACGTTCACCTAAAAGATTTACGCAGGACAACCTTATTTCACAACCTCTTTGAAATCAATCTTTTAAACTTACAAGAGACAAAAAAATAAAGCATTCACAATAAAAGAGATAATCAATCACAACCAAAGCTCAAGGAGTTATAGTGGTTTACACATACTCCACTCACAAAATTACTACCCTCATAATTTTGGCTTTCACTATTTCAAGGTTTTCACATGGTCACCTTAACAACCTAATACAATTCTTGTAATTTTCACAGACTATCACAATAAAACTCACTTTGTGATTTTCATGGGCTCACCACAAAACAACCTGCCGAGATTTCCTGTCAATCTTAGAAAAACCAAATGAAATAAATAAAAGGAATACAAGGTACTTATCTTCTGAAGTCGAAGATGTAACCGAAGCTTGATTGGAGCATCTTCCTTATTGGGAATAGATGTAACAATATATGTTTAACCCTAAAGAATAAAGGGATCTAAAGTATTTTTAATGTAATAAAAGAAAACCCTAATGTTACAATTTTAATTCTTTAAATCTCAAGTATAATATGAATTACTCTTTTAAAAATGATTAAAACTTACTTGAGAAAGAGAAAAAAATAAGCTAAAATAAATATTAGAATTACCGCACAAATAGCTTAAAGGAGAGCCTGACTTTCTCTCTTTTCTTGAGTAGATTATTCATAATTTTTCATAATTTAAATGAACGAGAGAAGGCCTCTATTTATAGCCAAAAGATTTGAAAATTTGGTGAGCCTGATTTTTGGTTTCGTTGGCCAAATTTCAAAGATTGCGATCCAATGCTTCTCGAATTCTGCAGGATAAAAGAAATCAAATTTTCGGTTGGCTTGAGCTAAAATTCAACTAGCTGAATATAGGGTTCGACTGGCCGAATGTACCTAAAATTCAAAAAAATTGTGTTGCAGGAAACTTGACCGAACAAAACTTGGGTTGACTGAATGTTAAGTTTGGTTGACCAAACCCAGAGTCAGGCTGGCCGAACTTGCCATGAAAAATTCGATCATTGCTTAAAGTTCCCTGAATTTTGTTGGGTTAGCTAAATATGGTTAGGTTGGCCGAACCTAAAGTCAGGCTGGCTGAACTTCAGTGGTTTTACATTATATCCATTATATTAATGGGCATAATTTTAAAACACTTAATCTAGGGTCATTCAAAGGTTTATACCACTTGATGGTTGACATATACAGAGTGCTTCAGTCTTGAACCATGCAATATTTTAAGGCTTGAGATGTTGAGTTTGTATTTAAGTGATCTTCACGAGTTACTAAGGAATACTGGAGTGTGTATGTGATACATCTGAAACAAGGAAAGTTGACAACACTAAGTGTGCTTTAAATATAGGCACTTACATGATGCCATCGAACATCACCTGAAAACTACTGTTTTGGACAATCTTTTAGACAACAGCTTCAAACCTCTTATAGCCTTATTTATCATATTTTTCTTGGTCTCCTAAGGCTAATGGATGATCAATTATGTATTCCTATTAGGTCAAGATCATCTAAAGGTTTATGGGTTGTTTTGGATCAAGGGTTAAGATCACAGGACACCTGTTTTACCTATTCCTTCTTCCTTGATGCTTCGACTTCGCTTATGTCTTCGGTCTTCACTTTCCAACGGCGCAACCGACTACTTGACACAATGACTCATGTGATTGACAAATCGGGTGTAAAAATAAGTGCACTAATAGGAACCATCGATCAGACTTTGCCTTATTTTTAGGTAAGCCTGGTTAGTTGACTATCAAACATGTTAGTCGATTTACTATGCAACATGGAGAATTGGCCAATAGTGATTATCATAAACTGCAATTGTTTAGTCATTCACTAACGGCAACGGCCTTTACACGGTATTCAAACTTACTACCAAATTCAATACACACTTGGTAAGAAATGGAAGAGAAGTTCGACGCTTAATTCTTCTTTAAAAATAAAGAAATACCTATGGCCAATCTTGCCCATTTTTGGCAATTGCCAGGACAAACTTGTGAGAGTTACATCACACGGTTTAAACGGGCAAAGAGCCACTATAAGGTTGTCATGACTAAAGCCAAATTTATGCAACTTGCACAAGATGAGCTTGAATACAATCTTCGTAAAAAGTTCATAGGCTCAGAGTTCATAGATTTGTATAACCTAACCAATAAAGTTTCTTGGTATAAAGAACCCCTGCAAGAAGGAACTAGGTAAAAGAACTCATTATTAGGGTTATATTACAATGACCCGAATTACGATGTTGAAATTGCTGAAGTGGTCACTAAGAGGCCATTGGTGTTTTCAGCCTTGATCAAAGCAGAATCAACTGCATCGACCACAAAGAAAGCTCAAAACATTTACAGCTTTGACATCACATGAGCTGATGAAATATTTGATATTCTGCTGGCCGAGAAATTTATCAAAATTCTTATGAATCGTAAGATGCCCTTGGCCGACGAATTACAAAAGATTGAATATAACAAATGGCACGAAACTTGCTCTCATTCGACTAATAAATATGTTGTGTTCAGGAACGTCATTCAAGACCATATCGACCGCAGATTACTAAAGTTTCCTGAGAAATGTGAGGAAGCCATGCTGATCGATACGGACCAGAGGCAAGTTACACATCTAAAATTGCCAGCGGTACCAGAGGCGCTAACCCACATTTAAAAGCGTCGATGACAAAGACATCGGGTTGTGATAAGAAGGACATCAGAAGAAGCTGCATGACCGCTTTGGCTAGAGGTAACTCAACCTAAACCCTTCTTGAGGATTCCCATGCCTGAAGGTCAGTTGGTTGTAAACACAGTGAGGGCAGTACTTTCTCCCGTGCTACAAAACCAGGAGTCAGATGCTCTCAACCGACCTAATTAGTCGGCAAGTCTTAAGGAGGAGGACAGTTACAGAAACTTATTAGATTAAGTTAGTGATGAATGCTTCCCAGTGGATGAATAGTTGGCTAATGAACTAACATCGACTATTGAAGCGTTATAAATTGTCTCACCAACAATCGCCTCCGCTAGCCGTCTGGCCGATGAAAGCGTTGATCATGTAGAGGATCTCATAATAGAAGCAAACCCTGAAACACTAAGGGGGCAATGTCCAAATGAGGTAATTATGTTTGGTACATTGCCACCATTCATTTTCCATTGCAATATGGTTTTCATGTGGAAGAATACACTCCCCCAGTGATAATATAGCATGCTTCTTTCCCATTTAAAGAATATGCTAGAAATGAATTCGAGGCGGATGAAGCACCTCATATAAATACTTTCATAGTGGAGTCAGGGGCCACGTCCGAAAGGGTGTCATGGAGAGACCTGCTCACGGTATGATGCAACATCTCAAGCCATTATACATATCTGCTCATCTCGAAGGATGCCTAGTCACCAGGATCTTGGTCGATAATGGGATGCTATCAACCTTTTACGATTGAGAATGATGTCAAAGTTGGGAAAGACAACAACTGGCTTGATTCCATCAGAGGTGACTGTCAGTAACTTTGCCAGTAATGTTATGAATACCCATGGCGTATTACCGGCTGATCTGACTGTCGGGACCAAAACAATATTGGCACCATTTTTCATGGTTGATACTTCATCAAGCTATAATGCTTTGTTGTGTAGGGATTGGATTCATTTATTTGCATATATCTCATCCTCCCTACATCAGTTCATTTTTTTTCTGGAACCAAAGTAAGGTTAAACTAGTATTCACCGATAATATACCTTTTTTGGCTACCTCGAATGCTAATGAGGCTTATTGTTATGTGGAAGAAGTGAGACTAATTTAGTTCACTTGGAGAAATAAGTTTGGCCGACCAACTGAAATTTTAGTAAAGAAGAATCCATAAAGTATTGTCCAAGTGTTGAGGGTCAAATATTGCATATTATCCCCCATTCATATCTTGATTTTATGAACATGATAATGTTTAATGTTTTATTTTACTCATGTTTGTGTTGCCAGGTGAATTTAAGGGCTTGGATTTAAAAGGGTGCTAAAAGCATGGATTTGATGCTCAAGAATCACCAGGGCAATGGATGGATCTTAGAAGACCAATATTGAAGAATTCACATGCTAAAGATCCAAGAAAACCAAGTGAGGAATGAAGAGAATCAAATATTTGAAGTAAAGAAAATGAATCCTGAAATTGTCCTAAAAATAGACATATTCCTGAAAGTGTTCTGAAGAAGCATATTCTGAAAGTCTGGGTCATTCTATAAAATTGCGCAGAGTGAAGTCTATATTGAAAAACTATGTAAATTTGAGGCAGTTTCTAGATTTTTCCAAGTTGGTTAGAAAGGAGATGCTGCAAAACTATAAATAGGAGTCCCTAGGACATCCCTAGGCATCATTTAGGGTTTGAGGAGTGGAGAAAAAGCGTGAAGAAGCCGTCGCCAAGAGTTTTTCTTCCTTTTCCTTAGTAGTTTTTATGCTTTTCTTAAGAGATTTTTAGTTCAATCATGTCTATGGTTGGCTAAACCTCTTAGCTAGGGCTAAGAGGTGAAGCTTGTAGCTTGATGGGATGTTTCTATTCTTTGATTCATATTTATATTGAACTCTCTTTGATTTAAGTTTGATTATAAGAAATACTTTCAGTTTTTAATGGTTTGTTGTGACTCAAATTATAATGGATCAGCGATAGCTTTGAGTATGTTCTTTTCATGTTTTGGGATTGTGAATCTAGGAAATCCTGTCGTTCACCATCGTCCCTTGGGCATGGTTGGATGATGGAATCCTCCCTAACTTTCACAATTCTCTCGGATTGATTGTGAGATTAGTAAATCCTGTTGTGAGCCATTGTCTCATGGGCATGGTTTTGTGATGGAATCACTTCTAGTTCTCACACCGCTCTTCGATTGAGAATTAGGTCAAAGGAAGTTTAGATTTGACTTTACTTAGATATCTTCTAATTGGATAAGATGGGACTCTGATTCCAGTTGTGTTCGTGAATCAAGCATAGATCTCCCTGATCTCTACAAGTGGATCCCTAGAAACCCTAGTTTCCCACCTTTGAATTTCTTAAGTTTTTCATTAAATCTCTCACGATTACTCTCTATACTTCCATATTTAGGTTTTCATCTTGTTTTAGTTCTTCTTCTAGTTGTTTTCTGAATACTCACGAGATTAGTCCCTGTGGATTCGACCTCGGTCTCACTGAGATTATTACTACATCGCGACCCTACACTTGGGGTTGTGAACAACAAGCCATTCTTGAAGTAATACGATCGAGTGACAGCCTGCCGAGAGATATCGCTCATTATCGGCCGGTTTCGCGTTGCACTATTGAAGAAATTCCATGATCAGTGCACCAAGGATCAAGTAATACCAGGTTGATTTCACGGCCAAATAAGAAGGCTTGAGGAAAGTCTAGAAGAGATGGATGATGATTGTCTCATAAATTTGGCTGATGTGGATGTCTCGGTCGAATAAGAGGGCATCAAGCTTGAAATGGTGCCTAATAAGATGGAGGAATATCGGCCCCAAGTTCAAGTCCCTTTGACCGAAGTCAACCTAGGGAGTGGGGACTGAGCAAGATGCAAAACCTACATTCATTAGTGATTTGTTGAAGTCTCATGAGAAAGAACAATTGACGAGTTTGCTAAATGAATTTTCAGATTGTTTCGTATGGGACCATCACAACATGTCGGGCCTCGATCACGGTTCAGTTGAGCACATGCTGCCTATAAAAGAAGGATATCGGCCGCACAAGCAATCGCCCAGGCAGATGACATCTGATGTAACCTATAAGATAAAGGAAGAAATCGAACGGCTTTCGAATGTTGGTTTCATTAAGCTTATTAAATACACTGAATAGATGTCAAATGTTATTCTAGTAAAAAAAAAAAGAATGGCAAACTAAGGATTTGTATTGATTTCAGGAATTTAAATTTAGCTACACTAAAAGATAAATACCCGATGTCGGTGGCCGATCATGTAATCGATAGGGTTGCTGGGTATGGAATTGTGTCTTTCATGGACAAACATTCCAGATACAATCAAATGTACATTACAACGGACGATGTGCCGAAGATGGCATTCAGATGTCCAGGTCCATTAGGAACTTAATATTAGGTGGTGATTCCTTTTGGACTAAAAAATACATGAGCTACATATCAAAGCGCAATGAATGCGATATTCCATTATATGATCAACCGATTCGTGGAAGTCTATATGGATGTAGTTGTCAAATCGGCCGAAATAGAAAACTATGTTGCCTAGCTATGCAAATTGTTTGAGCGAATGAGGCTACATAAGTTAAAAATGAACCCCTTGAAATGTTCTTTTAGGGTATCGGCCAGTAATTTTCTGAGATTTCTAGTGCATTAGTAAGGAATTGAGGTCGATCAAAATAAGGCTTGAGCGATCATCAATGCTCACCCACCGAGAAATAAATTAGAGTTACAAAACTTCATGGGGCAAGTTAGCTTCATGCAAAGATTCATATCCAATTGCACAGGAAAGACCAACATTTTCTATCAATTAATAAAGTTGAAGCAGGGTCTGAGTTCATTTGAGAAGTGGAGCACCAGCTGACCTTTGATAGAATCAAGGAGTATCTGATGAGGCCACCAGTTTTGATGCCGCTAATCGAAGGTTGACCACACAAGCTATATGTGGCCACCTCTGCAAAATCAGTGGGAGCCCTCCTAGCCCAGGATGATGAGATGCAAAAAGAATGCATAGTCTATTATTTAAGACGGACATTGGTTGATGCCAAGAGACGATATTCTGCTATAGAAAAGTTGTGCTTGCCATTGTATTTTGTGGCTACAAAATTAAGAAATTATTCGTTGGTCGAAAGAGTAAATATAATAACAATAACTATTTAGTGAAATACATGTTGAATCAACCGATATTGAATGGTCGAATTGGCAAATGGGTACAAGCTTTGTCTGAATTTGATCTTTGTTATATTCCACAGAAATCAGTGAAAGGTCGGGTCATAGCTGATTTTTTGGCTGACCATCCTTCTGATCTAGAGGCATAAATTCCTCCAAAGATCTTGGATCTGTATTGCATATAATTGATGCCATCAAAGTTGATATTCGATGAGTAAAAAATGCATAAGGTGTCAGGAGCCGGAATAATTTTGATTACCCCAAATGGGAATAGATAGGAGTTTACATTCCAATTGGAGTTCGATTACACCAATAACCAAGCCGAGTACGAAGCCATGACAATCGACCTAGAATTATTGGTAGAATTGGGTGCAAGGACTATGACGGTAATGGGTGATTCACAGTTAGTAATCAATCAAAGGATATGATTGTTTAAATGCTCCAGTGCAGCATTGTTACCATATTATGCCTTGGAAACCTAAATGCCGGACTATTTTGAAGAAGTGGAGCTGGTACATGTGACTAGAGATCACAACATGGATGTTAATGAGATGACACAATTAACTGCAGGGCTTGATGCCTTAAGAGGATCGGCCGAGCGAACAATTGTTGTCCAGAGGAGATCTTTACCATTGGTTTTTTAAAGAGGAGACATTATGGAGATTTTCTAAGGAGAGTTAACGGAAGAAGATTGGAGATCTCCTTTGATGGGTTACTTGCAAAGCCCATGTACTAAGGTCGACGAGAATGTGAGGAGATCGGCCACCAATTATGTCATGATCGACAATGAACTATATCGAAAAGGGGCGGATAGGGTCTTGCTCCGATGCATGTCTAAGAAAGAGGCTCTATTAGAAATGGACGAAGTCCATAAAGGACTGTGTGAGGCTCATTAGGCAAGAAGGAAGATGAGACTCACACTCAGATGTTAGGGGTATTTCTGACCGACGATGATAGCTGATTGTATACGATATGCTAAGGGTTGTGAGGCTTGTCAAAGAAATGGGCTAATCCAGCATCTACTCGCCCCAGAGATACATTTCATCATAAAACCTTGGCCTTTCTGAGGTTGGGTGATCGACTTAATAGGCCACATTCACCCACCTTCATCGTAGATGGATTCGTTCATAATTGTTGTGACCGATTGCTTCACCAAATGGGTAAAGGCAAAGCCTATGAAAGGAGTCGGTCACCAAGAAATTATTGAATTCATTGAGAATAATATTAACTATCGATTTGGAATTCCAGAATCCAATACAGTGGATTGAGGTGTCACGTTCTTTGCCAAGGAAGTGCGGGCGATGGCTGATCGAGATGGAATAAAAATTTTATATTCAACGCCATATTATGCATAGGCTAAAGACCGGGCTGAGGCTACAACACAATAACCAAAAAAATATTTTGAGAAAAATAATCAAATAGAATTCTCAAGAATGACATACTAAGTTGTCGAAGGCTCCTTAGGCATATAGAAATTCAGCTTGTACAGGTACTGGGGTGAGTCCATTCACGCTGACATATAGGCATGATATAGTAATACCCTTAGAGGTCACTATACCATCCTTAAAGACCGTTTATCAAGCCAAGTTGAACCCTCATGAGTTTATAAAAGCAATGTTGGCGGATTTTAAAGGGCTAGATGAAGTGCGTATGAAAGCCATTGATTCGATTATTGCCAATAAAACGGTCGTTGCATGTGCTTATAATAAAAGGGTGAAAGGAAAATCTTTTGAGGAAGAAGATATGGTTTGTAAAGTAATATTGTCGATTGGTCAGACGGACCCTGCTTTCGATAAGAAATGGTCTCTTACATGGGATGGTGTAACACCCTGGTTCTCAAAACCCGAGGATAGTTGCTCCTCATTGAGAAATGATTGCTTGCCTCCAAGTGCAGAGGTTTGTAAATAGTATCCCGTGAATACAGGGTCGATCCCATAGGGAGATGAATTGTGAGAAGAAAAAAATCAAATGCAAAACAAGCTAAATAATAAAAATTAATCTGATGATTTGATTTTGGGATTTTTGAATGGATGTAATTCAACTGAATAAAATAACACCCAAGCTTCAAAGTTCCACACATATGTTAATGTTCCAAAATCATGATGACTTGGATAACACAACTAGGATCTGATCACTATGGTCAGCCTAATTGGAAAATAAAACAGTTTAAATATTTTAATAGATAATATAGAAGATTAGAAAATAATGGATTTGCACCATTGACATATATTCTCAAACGCCAGTGATTTTAAGTATTCAATATCTATAAGATAATGAATATCAAAGAAATATAACAGGTTGAGAACATCTCCTATCTAGAAAATCTGATTGATCTAGGGTAAGTCTATCCATCAATGTGGATCTCATATGATGGAAACATATGGATCTCACCAGAGGATAAAAAAATAAAACGTAAATAATAGATAACATGCATACACCATTCTTCTCATCATTAAAACAATCAATCATCATAATCTTAAAGAATTATTAAACCCATGTGCTTCCCTTCTAACTTGGGCTAGAAGGAACTTAGAAAAACATAACTAGAATAGAGAAAGAAAGAAACAAGAAAGAATAAATGCAAATAGAAAAGATCTAAAAGAAAAAAAATAATTTATAAAACTTAAATAAAATTGAAAACCCTTTAAAAACCCTAAATATTGCTCTTGAATGCTTTGAATGATGTTTAAGAATGCCCTAGGAAGCCCTATTTATAAGTAGCGAATTCTAATTTTCGTACAAAGTTGAAAAACCCTAGAAAACGCCTCAAATATACATATTTTCCCAAAATAGACTTCTCGCTACATAGTTCATTTAAAACAGATTCCCTACTACGCTGTTTTCTAAAATAAACTTCAGAGCTTTAGAATATACTTTTCCGGATAATTTCAGGATTCTTCACTTCAAATCTTCGATTCTTTTCATTCCTCACTTGGCTTTCTTGGATCTTTGGCATGTGAATTCTTCAATCTTGGTTTCTTAAGATCCATCTCTTGCCTTGGTGATTTTTTAGCATCAAATTCTTACTTTTTAGCACCCTTTTTCAATCCAAGCTCTTAAATTCACCTTGCAACATATACATGAGTAAAATAGAATATTAAGATGATTTATGTTCATAAAATCAAGATATAAATGAGGAAAATTATGCAATATTTGAGTCTCAACACACCCCCCAACCAGCATTTTGCTAGTCCCGAGCAAAATAAGCAAAGAAAAATAAAAATAAGAATAAAAATTAATTTTAAAAATAAAATTAAAATGAAAAAAATTTCAACTATACGAATTTCACAGGTAATCTCGATTGCATTTAGCATATGCAACAAGCCTTTAAACCCCTAGGTTTCCCCTAGTAGACGAGTTATATCTCGTGAGGGTTTTTGGAAATATTACCCACAAACATTAAAAACATGAAAAACAGTTCAACACTCAGAAATTTATACAATTATGCCTCCATTCATTATATGAATTCCAAAACAAAACAATACTTACTCTAAGTCTGAATTTAGTTAGAATCTCAATTTCCTAATCCATTATATACTTGAGTTCAGAAACCTAATCAAAATTTAGAATAGTTATGATCCAATATACTTAGGTGCTCCGTGACACTAGTATAACTTTGAGAAATATGCATATTCCATATCCTAACTCCTTTCAATCATCCCAAGAATATGAAATCTCTAGTTATCTCATTTTTTTATGACATTTCTTCTTTTATCATCATATCCTCATTATTATAAACCACCCTTAGATGAAGATTTCCACTGGGTTTGCTTCATAACCTAAGGTATCGTACTTATAATAGTAACAGTAATGGATACTTAGGTATCCTTACTCCGGATTACTAACACGATTGTTATGGTCATTGCATTCATGCTCTATAATAATAAAAAAAAATTTCTATCATTTTTTTCTTCAATATTCTCTCTTTTAAGCATATATCAAAATGGTACTAATTCATTCAATCTTGTTTGGATTAAAATTTGTTATTCTAGTTCAAATATCATATTCCTCACTTAGTTAGCTAGGGTGTATTGTGAATTTAGTACATCAAATTATAACTCACTTTAAACTAGTGATTAGATTATTGAACTCAAGTTTATAATTTTTAGTTATCAGAATTCTAACTACTATTGACCTAGACTAAGTATTAACTTTGCCTTTAGAATTCGCAAAATATCATGTTCACATTCTTGCATATAAAAATATTATTTTGAAAATGTTGAAATTTTTTTCCCATAAACCAAAAAAAAATAAACTTAAACCTAACTAAAACCTAAAAATAATAAAATAAACTGAAACCTAAAAAAAAAACTTTCACATGAATGACTATCCACACCTCCCAACCTAAAATCTACATTGTCCCCAATGCAATGATAATGTAATGTAGAGAACATAAAAATAAAAGAAAGGGTGGATAGTACCTACCATGAAAAACTCACCTGCTATGTGACACTAAAAAAATTGGATATCATACAAATCCTGCACAAATGCTCCGTCAGACCAGGAGCATCAATCTGAATATTCTAGCTCATGAAGAGGGAAGGACTCCTCTCCCAAATGAAAGTTTTCCACATAAGGCTTCAATCTCTGACCATTAACCTTGTACACATTGCCCTTATGTGGATTTTCAATTTCAACAGCCCCATGAGTATAAACATTCTTCACAATGAAGAGGCATGTCCATCTTGATCTTAACTTTCCTGGAAAGAACTGGAGATGAGAATTGTACAATAGGACCTTTTGCTGAGGTTCACAATTCTTCCTTAGGATATTTTTGTCATGAAAAGCTTTGGTCCCCTCTTTATGGATTTTAGAATTTTCATAGGAGTCTCTCCTCAGTTCCTCTAATTCATTCAACTCTAATTTCCTTTATCCACTTGTTTGATCCATATCAAAGTTTAATTTCTTTATTGCCCAGTAGGCTCTATATTCTAATTCCACAGGCAAGTGGCAAGCCTTACCATACACTAATCTGTATGGAGACATTCCAATCGGGGTCTTATAAGCAGTCATATAAGCCCATAAAGCGTTGGATAGTCTGAGGGACCAATCCTTCCTATCTGGCCTTATAGTTTTCTCTAAAATGTGTTTGATTTCCCGATAAGAAATCTCAGCTTGCCCACTCGTTTGTGGGTGGTATAGGGTGCTCACTTTATGCTTGATGCCATATTTCTTCATCAAAACCTCAAATGTCCTATTGCAAAAGTGAGACCCGCCATCATTAATGATAGCTTTTGGAGTTTCAAATCTAGCAAAAATATTTTCCTTGAGGAATCGTATAACCACTTTGTTGTCATTGGTCCTACTTGGAACTGCCTCAATCCACTTTGAAACATAGTCCACACCAACCAATATATAAAGAAATCCAAAAGAATATGGAAATGGACCCATAAAATCAATACCCCAACAATCAAAAATCTCCAATGGTAAAATTGGGGATAAAAGCATCATGTTGCGTCGGGAAACTCTTCCCAACCATTGACATCTATCACAAGCAACACAGAAAGCATGAGTGTCTTTAAACATGGTGGGCCAGTAAAAACCACACTGCAGGATTTTTGCAGTGGTTTTCTTAGCAGAAAAATGGCCACCACATGCTTCCATATGACAAAAGGAAATAACACTCTGAACTTCATCCTCTGGGACACAACGTCTAAAAATCTGATCAATCCCATATTTATATAAATACAGGTCATCCCAGAAGAAGTTCTTAACCTCGATTTCAAAACGCTTCCTATCTTGTGACTTCCAATGATATGACATTTTTCCCGTTACAAGATAGTTCACTATATCCGCATACCAAGGCAATTTGGAGATCACAAATAATTGTTCATTAGAAAAAGTATCTTTGATATGTATCTCCTCAGTGGAATCATCTAACACCAATCTAGAAAGGTGATCGGCCACTACGTTTTCTACTCCTTTCTTATTTTTTATCTCTAAGTCAAATTCTTGGAATAGGAGGATCCATCTCAAAAGTCTTGGCTTTACATCCTTTTTAAATAACAAATATTTCAAAGCCGAGTGATCAAATGACCACTTTAGATCCCAGCAAGTAGGACCTAAACTTATCCAAAGCAAAAGCTACTGCAAGTAACTCTTTTTCAGTTGTTGAGTAGTTCACTTGGGCTGAGTTTAGAGTTTTACTCGCATAGTGAATAACGTAGGGTCGTTTATCTTTCCTTTGGCCCAAAACAGCCCCTATGACATAATCACTTGCATCGCACATTAGTTCAAAAGGAAGTGTCCAATCTGGTGGACGCATGATAGGTGTAGTGGTAAGGGATGATTTAATTTTGTTAAAGGCACTTGCACACTCATCTGTCCACTTAAATGGAACATCCTTTTGAAGAAGATTAGTCAAGGGTCTAGTAATGGCACTAAAGTCCTTGATGAATCTTCTATAAAAACCAGCATAACCTATAAGTGATCTAATATCTCTAACAGTTCGGGGGATAGGTAGATTAGCTATAATATCGAGTTTTGAGCGATCTACCTCGATTCCATTTTTGGAGATAATATGCCCCAAAATAATTCTCTTTTGAACCATGAAATGACATTTCTCCCAATTTAAGACAAGGTGTTTCTCTTCACACCTAGACAAGACAAGAGATAAATTGTTGAGGCATTCCTCAAAACTACTCTCAAATACAGAGAAGTCGTCCATGAAAACCTCAAAAAACTTCCCACCATATTTGAAAAAATGCTTAACATACATCGTTGGAAAGTTGCTGGGGCATTACACAATCCAAATGGCATCCGTTTGAAAGCAAACGTGTCAAATGGACAAGTGGATGTGCTTTTCTCTTGGTCTTTCAGGGCTATCTCTATTTGGTTATATCCAAAATATCCATCAAGAAAACTATAAAAGGAGTGACCTAGTACCCTCTCTAAAACTTGATCAATGAATGGTAGAGGGAAATGGTCCTTCTTTGTGACCTGGTTCAATTTTCTATAGTCAATGCAAGCACGCCAACCAGTGGTGACACTTGTTGGTATGAGTTCATTATTAGAATTCTACATAATAGTTATGGCAGATTTCTTTGGGACTACTTGAGTTGGACTCACCCAAACACTATTAGATATTGGGTAGATGATTCTCACATCCAATAATTTGATCACCTCATTTTTTACAACTTCCATCATGTTTGGATTGAGACGCCTTTGAGGTTGTCTAATTGGTTTGGCCTCCTCATCGAGGTGGATCCGATGGGTGCATATAGAAGGGTTTATACCCTTGATGTCAGAAATGGTCCAGCCCAAGGCTCCTTTATGGTCCCTTAGAACATTCAACAATTTAATTTCTTGATCCTTGTCTAAAAATGAAGAGATCACCACAGGATAAGTTTTATTTTCACCTAAGTATACATACTTAAGCTCATTTGGTAGTGGTTTTAAATCAAGCTTTGGAACATTGGTTGGTGATGGTAGAGGTCGCAAGTCCTCGATAGATATGATTTGAGTGCGCGGTCTCCATTAGTTCATACCAATGTCCTATGTGGTAGTGCTCTCATTATCATCAGAAATTTCAGCAAACACTTTTTCTAAATCATAATTTTTCAAGTCCCTAATTACTTGAATCAATTCCTCAGTCAGACTAGGTTCCAATTCCTCTTCTTCTACGAAGCAGTCCATGAAATTCAGCTCATGGATCTCATTATTATCAATAAGCTGCTTACATAGATTGAAAATATTTAACTCTAGAGTCATGTTACCAAAAGACAAGTTCATCATTCCATTCCTGCAATTTATGATTGCATTTGAAGTTGCTAGGAATGGGCGGCCTAAAATGATGGGAACTTGAGCACTAGCATTTACACATGGTACAGTGTCTAGTACAATAAAATCCATAGGAAAGTAGAATTTCTCCACTTGAACTAGCACGTCCTCTAAAATTCCCCTTGGTACCTTAATAGAGCGGTCAGCGAGTTGGAGTGTAATCGTGGTTCGTTTAGGCTCGCCTAACCCCATTTGTTTGTAAACTGAATAAGGTACTAAGTTGACACTTGCACCCAAATCTAGCAAAGCATGCTCAATTTGAAAATTCCCAATAATATAACGAATAGTGGGACTTCCCGGGTCTTTGTATTTGGGTACAGCCCTTTGTTGAATGATAGCGCTCACTTTCTCAGTAAGGAAGGCCTTTTTGTGCACATTTAATTTCCTCTTTACAGTGCACAAGTCCTTGAGATATTTAACATATGATGGAATTTGTCTAATGGCATCAAGCAGAGGAATATTGACAGTAACCTTTTGGAGCACATCCAACACCTCTTGATATTTCATGGGGACAGTTAGATTTCGAAGTCTATATGGGAATAGAACTAGAGGCTCATATGACTTAGTCTCTTTATCCTTTTGTTGTTGCGGCTCTTAAACCATAGCCGGTTCATCATTTTCTTGAGACAGTGGTTCATCCTTCGGTATTTCTACTGGTTGCATTATCTAGTTATCAACGTCTTTTCAACTTCTCAAGGTAATGATGGCCTTAGCTTGTTCATGATGTAGCTCACTTGGATTTGAGTCTCCAATGAAATGTGTGTTTCTAGGGTTTGGCACAGGTTAAGAAGGAAGTGTGCCTTTTTCCCTAGCATTTAGTTGAGTCTCAATCCTAGCCACAACTGTCTTTAATTCCTGATTTGATTGGATTAGAGATTGATTCATTTGAGCTTGAGAGTTCATGAATGTGGTCAATGCATCCTCCACAGATGATCGCTTTGGTGGGGACACATATGGTGTATTGTTAGGTACCCCAAAGAAGTTATTTTGTGGAGGCATTTGAGGTGCATTGGGCACATTAATTTGTGGTACATTCTTACAACTAAGATTAGGATGGTTACGCCAATTTGGATTGTACGTGTTTCCCATTGGTCGCATAACTGACCTTTGGTAATTATTTATAACATTTGCTTAATCATACTTATGCGTGATATTTTGAACAACTGAGATTATTGGACAATCCTTTATGTCATGGTCTGTACCACCACAAATGATACAAAAATTACTTGAGAAAGTGTTTGCTTTAACCATATCAACCTTCCTAATTTCCAAAGCTTTGACCTTTCTAGCCAATGCAGCGAATTTTGCATTAAGGTTGTCTTCCTCTCTTAAGACATACATTCTCGCTTTCTCTCTAGGAATGGGTCTAGTTTGGTCTGATTTAGCAGAGACATCCCATATCTGCGTATTCTCTACTAAAATATCTAGAAAATTCCAAGCCTCATTATGATCTTTGTCAAGAAAGATTCCACCACACATCATCTCTATGAACTGACGGGTATCCATGGTGAGCCTCTTTCGAAAAATATTAATCACGTGTCATGGTTCATAACCATGATGTGGACAAGTAATTAGAATGTCTTTGAAGCGCTCCCAAGCTTGAAAAAATAGTTCATTCCCCTTTTGGGAGAATGACATGATTTCTTGTTTTAATGCATTTGTTTTGTGCTTGGGAAAAAACTTTTTCAAAAACTCTCTACTTAAGGCTTGCCATGAAGTGATGGTATTAGGTCTTAGAAAGTTGAGCCATGCTTTGGCCCGATCCTTTAGAGAAAATGAGAATAATCTAAGCTTAAATACATCCCTATTGCCATTGTTTACTTGTAATGTTGCAATTACTTCCTCAAAGTCCGTCAGGTGCAAGTAGGGGCTTTTAGAATCTAAGCCATGAAATTTAGGAATTAATTGAATCACACCTGGTTTAAAATCAATATTCCTTGTATGAGCAGGGAACACTATGCAAGATAGTAAAATTAATCTTTCAGGATGTAGATGTTTACGTAAAGTCCGTGGTTGGTTTAACATATTCCTATGAACTTCATTTTCATCCTCAAGAGGAGGATTATGTTGATTTTCTCTATTTTGATTTATAGTTGGATCTGACAGATTTAGATTTGGATTATCAACTGGATCTGCCATGGATCCAAGTGATATTGCGTGCCTCTTCTAAGTGAATGATCAAGGCCTAGAACTAGTCCCCCTTCAGAGGAGAGTCGATTGTTTTGATCCCTACTCCAACGGGACATAAACCATCCACACCACACAACAAATACCACTAATTCAAATAGCAAGTATGATACTTAAAATAAAAATAAAAACTTAAATCAACAACCCAGGCGGCAGGGCCGACCATGAGGGTTCAATCCACAAAGCAAAATAAATCAACAACCCAGGTGGCAGGGCCGACCATGAGGGTTCAATCCACAAAGCAAAATAAATCAACAACCCAGGTGGCAGGGCCGACCATGAGGGTTCAGTCCATAAAAAAAATATAAATAAATGAATAAATCAACAAAGTAAAACTAATGCAGAAATTAAATTATGCTAATCTGAAAAATAGATTAAGCGGATGATCTTTGTGATCAAATAGCAATTGTAGGACAACCATAACATTTGGGTGATAAAATCCCAAGCAGGGCAACCTTATGCCATAGTTAGTACTTGAAAGACCCAACTGAATTTATTTTCAAAGAAAAAGAAAAAAATCTACAGAAAATTTGGAGGGTTTAAAAGAGAACTTACCTTAGAAGAAAACTTACCTTAGCTATCTTGCACCGATCTGATCTATCTCAGTCTCTCCCCGGCAACGGCGCCAAAACTTGATTACTTGCCTCAAAGTGTAGAAGTTCGTAAGTAGTATCCCGTGAATACAGGGTCGATCCCACAAGGAGATGAATTGTGAGAAGAAAAAAATCAAATGCAAAACAAACTAAGTAATAAAAATTAATCTGATGATTTAATTTTGGGATTTTTGAATGGATATAATTCAACTGAATAAAATAACACCCAAGCTTCAAAGTTCCACACATAGGTTAATGTTCTAAAATCATGATGACTTGGATAACACAACTAGGATCTGATCACTATGGTCAGCCTAATCGGAAAATAAAACAATTTAAATATTTTAATAGATGATATAGAAGATTAGAAAATAATGGATTTGCATCATTGACATATATTCTCAAGCGCCAGTGATTTTAAGTATTCAATATCTATAGGATAATGAATATCAAAGAAATATAACAGGTTGAGAACATCTCCTATCTAGAAAATCTGATTGATCTAGGGTAAGTCTATCCATCAATGTGGATCTCATATGATGGAAACATATGGATCTCACAAGAGGATAAAAAACATAACCTAAATAATAGATAAATGCATACACCATTCTTCTCATCATTAAAACAATCAATCATCATAATCTTAAAGAATTATTAAACCCATGTGCTTCACTTCTAACCTGGGCTAGAAGAAACTTAGAAAAACATAACTAGAATAGAGAAAGAAAGAAATAAAAAATAATAAATGCAAATAGAAAAGATCTAAAAGAAAAAAATAATTTATAAAACTTAAATAAAATTAAAAACCCTAAATATTGCTCCTGAATGCTTTAAATGATGTTTAAAAATGCCCTAGGAAGCCCTATTTATAAGTAGGGAACTCCAATTTTCGTGTAAAGTTGAAAAACCCTAGAAAACACCTCAAATATACATATTTTTTCAAAATAGACTTCTCGCTATATAGTTTGTTTAAAACAGAGCTTTAGAATGCACTTTTCAAGACGATTTCAGGATTCTTCACTTCAAATCTTTGATTCTTTTCATTCCTCACTTGCCTTTCTTGGATCTTTGGCATGTGAATTCTTCAATCTTGGCTTCCTAAGATCCATCCCTTGCCTTGGTGATTTTTGAGCATCAAATTCTTACTTTTTAGCACACTTTTTCAATCCAAGCTCTTAAATTCACCTTACAACACATACATGAGTAAAATAGAATATTAAGATGATTTATGTTCATAAAACCAAGATATAAATGAGGAAAATTATGCAATATTTGAGTCTCAATAAGAACCCGAGTATTACGTTATGAAGTAGACTAGCATACATCTAAATAGCGGCAAATTTCATAACATGGAGTAAGGCAACATTGCATGAATTAAGGATATCAAGAGTAACAATAAGAAAGTTTAATACATGTAAATAGGAACAAAATGAAATCCCACAATAAGGGAAATATTTTTACAACTTAAATATAACACATAGTCTGAAATATGAAACCAAGTAAATCCTAAAGTATCAATTGAGCTCCAACGGCTCATCAACATTCACATAGAACTCTTCCTCGCCAAACTCCACCTTAGTCATCCCTGGAAACCCATCGTAGAGGTCTCCACCTATCCTCATTCCTTCATCTATTTGGTGCAACCGTACGATTGGGTGAGTGAAAACTCAGTGGGAATTTTCCATAAGGATTCATGCATAACATGTTATTCCAAAACAATTTTAATCAACATATTCAAATTATAAGGAGACTAATGATGAAATTATAAATGAATGTATGGGTGTATGAATGTATGCTCAAGTCACAGATCTGGGGATGCACATCCAGCTATTAAAATAAAGGGTCGCCCAAGGCAAACTAATCACCCAAAAAAATACTCATAGGTACGCCCAAGGAGAACTAGCCGTCCGGAAAAGACTATGCAGACCGCTTGCGGTAGATTATCTACCTGGAAAAAGTCATGAAAGTGAGAGCGTCCAAGGATATCTCCTGGAAAAATACACGGGGTGCGCCCGAGGAGTGTCTAATCCCAAAAAGGCCTCATAAAAAGAAAGAGCGCCCAAGGTGACCCAAATGCACAGGTTCTGTGAATCAAACTAAAGTGTTGGAACTTTCAGTAAATCAAATAGAATGTGGCTTACATTGAGCACCCGGAAAAGCTCATATGTCATGCGTGAATGTCATGTACCATGATGCTCATGCACATTCCATAGGATTAACAAGATTACTCTCATAAGCATGATCAAGACTTGTAGTTCTTTAATGGAATATCCAGCATTCAAATATGAACTTAGTATAAATTCATTTACTTTCCCAAGGTCCAAAGAAGGGCCCAAATATGACATTTCAAACACATTTGGATAGTAATATGATTACTACACATCTTAAGAAGAGATATTCGTTTATATCAAACTATAACAATTCTAACCCATATAATGAGAAATGGAGCAAGGTTATTATTGTAGTGGAAGCAAGGACTCTTACATTTAATGCAACTAGAAGATGTATATAAGTAATTTCAAATGTGGCATGATAATGTGCAACAAGTAGGAATATGCGTATACAAGCAATTCCCAATATGGCATGGTGATCTTAAAGCAATTCTCACAAGATATGTTGGGGTAACATAAATTGAGGCAGTCCCACATGTTTATTCATGTCAATTCAAAGTTAAAGGAACACAACTACTATTTGCACAATTATAATATTTTTCTACAATTATTTTAGAATTCCATGAAATGATGAAGCCATGTAGGATATCCCTTGCCTTGGAAGAAAGTTCTCCTTGGTTTGATCCTCCCTATAAGGTGAGTTTATGATTTCCTAAATCAAAGCAAGGAAAAATCAAATATTATTCTAGTTTATCCATGGACTATGGGTGGATTAAAATCTTCTTCACTTAATTGATTCGAAACTGATAGAAGGTAATTATCCTTCAGGATTTCAGTTGCAAGCAGCCCTCATTAAGATGCTACAAGACTCTAGCGAGTCACAGCCGAGTTGACTCGGCTGGGCTCCTCATCTTTCGACCAGTTGGGTATGGCCTTTGATAGTTTGCTTGGTTAAAGCCTAGTTGAAGGAATAGTTTTTCCTCAAGGAAGGCTGCAAGTGGCTCTGGATGAGTCATTCTATGGTTTTAGCAAGGTGTTACTGAGTTGACTCAGTTGGAACTGGACGAGTCAATTCACAATTGAGTTGAGAGGATCTCACAGCTAAAAGTTTGTGTTAGTTTTTATACCTGGGTAACGATCCCTTTCAGCCGTTGAAGGGAGGGCGTCTATTCCTTAGTATAGTTGGTTGGAGACGTCCCTGGAGGTAATATTACAACGCATTAGTATTGAGTTAACTCGGTCCGGTCTCTAGTTCCAGGACTAGTTGGATGAGGGAATGACCTTTGGTCTTTCCTGGTTCTAATCAGCCATTGAACCTGGTGAGGCTCTTAGAGCTCAACACAGGTAGCTTCGGGTATTGGTCCTAAGGGGTGAAATGAACCTGACTCAGTCGGATGCTTACTGAGTCAACTCATTCATGAGTTGAAATGAAAAATTGATTCAAATGGATGGAGTTTGATTGTGATACCTGGCGGTGAGTTGGCTCTATATGATGGTGCAGAGGAGGTCGTAGAAATTATGGCCCCAGGTCGGGCTGAATGCTGGAGATTACTCTGCCTCTCTGAAATACCCCCCTTCTTCTTAGCTATGGACGAGTTTGCACGACCGAGTTGCTATATGGTGTGACTAGGTCAAGTTGCAACGAAAACCTGCAACTCACACCATCAGCCGATCCATAATCCCTCACTACCACTATCTTTCTCTCAACCCACCCTCAGCCTTCTCTTAGAAATTGGACGACACGAGCTGAGTTGAGCTGCTACAAAGCTTGCAACTCGCCCCAAACGGTGCCGAATTCCCTCTCTTTCTCTTTCTATTTCCTGTCTCTCTCTTCTCCTTGGGATTCGCCCTAATATCAGGCTATTTATAGTCGTTTCCGTTTCTAGAAATCTCCACAGCTAATCGCAAGGATTAGTGCGGATATTGTTTAAGTTAACCCAAACGGTTTGGCACTAGGATCTCCTAATGTGTTAGATCTCATGTATGGGCCCATTTGATTGTCCCAGATGGACATTAAATGTGGTGGGCCACACGATAGACGGATGGGATCAGTGAAAGGATAGATACTACAGGAGGTGGGTTCCACAATTGATTTGGGGAAGATGAGACCTTGGTCATGGCAGATTTGTAAAGACCGCACGATCTAATGATCAAGTCCGTTTAGATGGCTTAAATTCCTCCCAAAAGGTGCGTGGGGTCCATCTCATGGTGAAAGGTGGACTGTAGGTTAAGACATTCGTATTATAGGCGAGAACTCCTCCGCCGTTCCAATTTCTCTCCAACTTCTCGTTCGCTAGAAGTTCATCTCGAAAACCTAATTTCGACGTCCCATAATGCTCGAACGAGCCTTCTAGAAACTGAGGAAGGGAGGAGATCAAAAAGAGCTAAAAACGGGTAATATTCCTTCCGCTTCTTGATGCATATGGAGCTATTTCAGGAAACTGTAGGGCTGACGGGGCCTACTCTTGCGTGTGTGGGTGGTAACCGACCATTCCGAACGGTCGGATTCACCAGCGAGATGGCGTATGTGGCTGTTCTTTCCTCGTCAGCATCTTTCGTTCGCAATGCTCGACCGGTTGATGCTCGAGCCTATGCAGGTGACTTTCAATCGGCGATGCAAGCATGGTTGGGGTCGGTGGGACCCACTCTATCATATGGACGGTCTGGATTTTCTTTTGTATTCGGATGGATGGCGGAATGTGTCGACGAACGAACGGTCAGGTTCGAACGTGCGTCGAGCGGGAGTTTCTGTTTGAAATTTCAAAGGTTTTTGGTTATCATCGGGTCAACACTCTATTGACCCGATGCTAGGTGTTGTGCACGGTGTGTGCACATAATCTGTGCACGTCACAGTTCGAATGTGGGGTCTATGTGATGCCTTTGATCAATCTATTCCGTTAATCTGACTCTACTACTACTGCTAGACCCTTAGACTAATTTTCTAGTGGATCCATCTGTCGGATGGCCCATAAATTTAGGTTTTGGCCCCTTAATTGTAGATTTTTGTTGATCCGATGGTTTGATCATTTCGAGATTGGACATCAACGGTAAACAGAGTCCAAGGAACCACTTAACTATAGTTTAATGGTCAGATTATAGATCAGATGGCCCATTACATACGTGTAATATTAAATATCATTTTCATTTTGTTTTTAATATCATTGGTATTATTAATTTTTGTTATTATATCATCTATTTATATTTAATCAGATGGTTCTCCCTTTTGGCCATGTTTTATAGGTTTATCAAATGTAAATTACTTATTTATATTTAGATATATATATATATATATATATATATAGAGAGAGAGAGAGAGAGAGAGAGAGAATTATTATCATTGTTATTATTAGTCTATATATTATTTACATGGGTCACACACTGATCAATGTCATCTATTCATTGGGCTTTACTTCGAAGGATCAGGTCATTTTAAATTTATAAGTGGGCCACGATACATGGGTCTTAACCTTCAGTTATCAATTTATTAAAATTAACGGTTGGATAGAAACTGTTCTATGAGTGGAGATTACTCCCGATGGCCACACTTAGGTTAAATTAGAGGTAAATGTTAACATAAGTTAGGTTGGTACTTATACTATGTTTGGTTACACGGTAACACCCAAGTACTCAAAAGCACAGGGCATTACAGATGGACCACACGTTGTCGTCCGGGTTCTCAAAGAATGAGCATATATCTTAAAGGATATGAACAGAAAGGTTGCGAAAGCCTCGATTAACGGTTGATTCCTAAATCCACAATTTCCTTTGTTGTGGGAAGTCGTTTGGGAACAAACCGAGCGAAGTTGAGGGACGCAATAATATTATGTGTGTGTGTGTGTGTGTCTATTACAATAAAAGGCCTTAAAATAAAGGTAATTCGATTACAAAAAAAAAAAAAACCAAAAACAAAAGAGTACAAACCTCGCCAATTGATTGAGTTACAGATAAGTTGCCTTGACTTCTTTAAATCTCTTGGCGGCCGATTATATTGCTACCATAGCCTGCGCGCTTATCTCTCCACAATGGCTGCTAGTTTGTGAGCTTTCGGAGAAGGCCGACGACTTCATCGAGGCATCGGTTGACTGCTATGAACCCATGTTCAGCCCGTACTTCTTTGGACTTGTTAGATTCTTTACGAGTTCGATAGAGCTCTATTTGCAACTCGATGAAGTTTCAAAGGTCTTGATTATCCGACCAATCATAGTCCAGATAAAGTTGTTGGGCCTTAGAGATGTCAACGAAGAAGTCGCTAAGTACAACCTGCATGGATCGTAATATCTCTTTATCAAAGTGATGTTGACGGGTCCAGTGCAATCGATCCTTTTAAGCTGCATCATAACAAGCTGAAAAAACTGCTGACTCATCACTGAGAGCTCCTAGTTCCGTTAGAAAGGCAACGTATTGTTCAAGCTTAGAATCGGATTTGGAGAAGGTCTCTCTGAGCTGTTGTAAGTCTGAAAGGACTTCAAAAACCTCTCGCAGAGATTCATCAGTCTTGTCTACTTAGTTACCTTCCTTGGAAAGAGGCAAGTGATGCATAGGAGGGAGGAGCATGAGATAGAGTCAATCCCTCCCCTAAGGATCAACTCTAAAATTGTCAAGGATTAAGAGAAGAAGGAAGAGGAAGTCATGTCGTCGAGGCTTGCTACTAAGGCTTCTTGTTTGCGATGTATTGCAAATATGAACTGTGACTACTTTTTATAGAGACCAAGATGAGTAATGAATGCATGCATTGGATAGGATTTGACAGTTGGGAACCCGAAGTGGGCAGCTAGGTTGTCGTTTCATTTCCTGTGAAGTGGGAATGTGCAGTGAAATAAGTAAGGCCTCTCGAGGAACATGGCGTGTTTACTATTGCTAAGTCAGCATATGGAAGGGGTTATATAAATGAAAAATGGCTAAGTGTTGGATGACCGATTGGTGATAGAAAGACTCGGTCGACTGTGAGAACATTATTCAGACTAGTTATCTTCTCTGAATATTTGTAGCCATGATTGATGGTAAAGAATAGGGTACTCAAAAAAAAAAAAGATCACCGCACACCTTACCATAATATTAATCTTATTGATAAAAGGAATATTTATTTAATAACATTGACAGTCATTGACCACATTACATGTGCAAGAAAAGAGAGATAAAAAGGGAAACAAAGGCGACCGAGTGACTTAGTTCATCTTGATTTTCATCTCCTCGAACTCCCCGAGGAGAGCTTGCATCTCAGTCTCATTTTCTCCTTTTTAGGTACCTAATCTGCTCATTTCTCGATGATGATCGGAAGAAGGTGAATCAGTTGGTCGACACGGACACTGTTTAAAGAGACCTTATTCTTGACATCTCTTTTTTACACATAAACTTATCTTTGATTGCATTCGGTAAATGACAATTTATTCATCTAGAAATGAAAAGGTCTTTTGGGATGACCACATCTTTTGCGAAGAAGGAACATTCTCATTCCTTGAGTTCTTCCATTAGTCTAGTACGATAAGCTTGTAATGCATGGAGTATGGTGGGATTAAACTGGTGTGTCTGAACCTAGTGCAATTGGCTGTGCCAAGCCCGTTCATGAGCCTCACTCACCCCTGCAGATTATTCTTTGGCTTACGCTTGTTGGTGGAGATACCTATAGAGTAATTCAGAATCGAAGGTAAGCTCGAGATAATGACATTCCATAGAATACAGATGTTTCAATTTTTGAAGGAGTTCTCCAATCACAGCCTTCGATTTGGCCATTGTCGAAGCTTCTTTAACAAAATAATTTGCATCAAAGAGTAATGAGGATTGACAAAATTTTGCCAAACCCCACTAGAAAATCTCTTTCGGATAACTCTCAACGCCAACAATGAAAGCAGGGTTGGAAGCCATTGGAGTAACACAAAAGTATAAAAATAAAGTTAGTGTGAATTCGAATGGGGTTCATAGTAGTTTAATAGATGGCTCAGACACCCATGATTGAGAGTAGTTGTAACATGAAAAACTTTATGTGTTCTAAGTAATTAGGGATGTGTAAGTCATTGAGGCTACTTAGCCAGAACAAGCCCACGATATATCACGTTTTGCAGGCCAAGTTAGCAATTAGATACATAGGAGCAGGAAAGATGCTAAAGCATAAGAAAAGGAGGAGACTTGATGGCTGATTGTATTGATAAACATTACAAAATTACAAATCGACATAAGAAAAATGTTGCATCGAAGTGGTTAACATCTCCAATTGCCCTTTTACTGCTAGCAAAGTAGCATCTTGCTTAGTAACATATTGACATAGTTGACAAATGGTGGCTGTCTGGATCTTCACAGACACCTTCAGTCTCTCGACCATTTCCTTTCGGCGATTGTGCTCTGCTTGTTTATCCATGTAGTTCCTTTTTAGGGTCATTAGTTTTACTTATAGAGCTGTGATTTCTGATCTCCATATCCTCCAACTCAACTTTATAAGTCTTCAACTCAGCAGTCCTAGTTGCAATATCTCTGATAGTATCCCTGGTGGAAGCCATTTGGGACCCCGCTATTGAATGTTCTGCTTTGATTCGGTCAACAATAGTGCGTACATGATTATTTGCTTTGGCAAGTCCCAAGAACTCCTGAAGAATAAGTAACTTGTCTATCAGGCTGGGATCTAACCAAAAGACAACACGGTATGACTTGACCAATAGTTTGAGCTTATCGACCATCTCGGCTGTTAGAGATCCAGATAATCCCATTTGCAGAAGGATTTGGAGTTCTTCCTTAAGGTTTTAAAAACCACTCGAGAAAGAGAAGGTGACTTGGTCACGACGATGTCTTAAGGGAGAGCCTTTTTAAAAGAGGAAATGATATCCTCATATGTGGGCTCTTCTTCATTAGAAGGAGGTGTGATCGGAGTTTCGCCCACTGTTAATGGTACATGGATGGGTAATGGATGCGATTCAGGCTAAGGAGCATCGATCGCGGCAATCTCCTCTACCACATAAAGAATCACCTCGCAAGCTAAAGAATCTTCGATTATTAGAAGAACCTGTTCGTGGGGTGAAGAAATTATTGGCTGAGAATATGGTCTTTTGCCATAATGGTGAAGGAGGTGCTGTAACAACCCGTACTTTCCAGTACTCGAGTGTTACCATTTTATTTAATTTAATATAAATACAAGAAAATAATACAACCTAAATATATATACTATGAAATGCTATTTAAATATTTTATAAATATTTAAAGTTTCACATTAAAATGATATGTAACTATAATCCATATTAAATGCATATACTTACAACATCGCTAATATAAATTACAAGCTATGGAAATTGTAATATGTAAAAATAAAATATACTGGAAAAATTTATAATGATTAACATATTTCAAACAATTTAATGACTTGTATAAAATTTAAAACCTAATACGTATATGACCATACAAATAATATACAAATAATATATATACCTATATTAATATCTGCTTATTGATATTCATATAATTTATGTATATTAACAATTTGTGATAATATAAGTTATATATGACAAAATACATAAAGGAAATAAGTAATGATAATAATAATAATAATATTATTATTAAATATTAAAATTATTCTAATAATAACATTTAATGTTCAAAATTCATAGAACAGGGGTCCCTGTCATCTAAATAAGTTATTAGGGCCCTTTTAACCATTGACGTTCGATTTCGAGATGATCTGATCGTCAGATCGACGTGAGTCCACAAATAAGACCTAAACCAAGTTGTAGGGCCCACCTAAACTTTAGATATGCCTGATTTTTGGTCAGAAGGTTTGATTAGGGCCTCCTAAGATAAATGGATGGTATGGATTTATCACAAAAATCACGGTGGACCCCAACTGGTGGAGTGCGTGTGCACTGCTGTGGCACACCCGCTGTGCACCGTACCACCTGGAGCGGTCAGAGCTCTCTTGACCTGTGACTTCCCGAAATAGAGAGGTCTCTCTCTCTCTCTCTGCGTTTTCGACAGCAGCGGACGAGCGTCCGTTTGCAACGTGCATGGCCCACCTTGATCACACCCTGGAGGTGATCCAAACCGTCCTTTTAATAGAGAGTCCGCGCGTGACCAAAACTCTTAAATTTCCCATGATGCTACACTTGTGAGTGCACACAAATATCGCTGCAATCAGGCCTACAAAACCGTGTTTCCAAAAATGGCAATTTTCCTCCTTGCCACGAGGGCAATCCGCGCGCCCTCCTTCCCTTGCATCCTAGCCGTCCATGGAGAGCGAATCCTGGCCTTTGAACACAGCAAACGTTGTTGCCAGCTATACCACCGTGCGACAGATGGTTTCATAAGAAGTGAGAGAGAGAGTGAAAGTCCAAGATTTAATCCAGGCCGTTTATCCTCTATTCGACGGTCCTGGGACATTAGGGTAGGTGACAAAAGGGCTAGGGTTCGAGCAACAATAGCAGAACTCCCTCCCATCCTTGTGGTGGCTTGGAAAACTGGCTGTTCCTTTCTGTGCTCGAACCCACCGAGGAAGCTGCGGTGAAGCTTCGTTCCATCCACCCTCTAAGCTCCACACGGTCCATACAGACCTTCTGCAAGAGGCATATTGAAGGAAAATGGTCCGAGCGAGATTCTGCCATTAACGGCCATATCCTCCTCCACCGAGCTGCTGGGTGCCGAGCTAACTGACCCGACCGAGATCGGTTTGGGTTAGTGTTCTTGCTGACCAAGATTGGAAGAAGAAGAAAGAATAGAGAAGGAAGAAAGCAGAAAGAAATGAGGAAGAAGAAGGATAAGGGAGAGAGGGAGACGGGACGCGGGTTGAGTCTGCGTCAAGTCGGGTAGATCCCGACCCACTGATTCTTAGGGTCGATTGGGCCCAGATATGTTGCTGGCTGCAGCTAGCTTGGGTAGGGAGAAAGGAAAGGAAGAAAGAAAAGAGAAAGAGAAGGAAGAAGAGAGAAAAGAGAAAGAGAAGGAAGAAGAAAAAGAAGAAAAGAAAACAGGAAGAGGAGACCGAGTCCAACGCACTGGACTGAGTTCGGTCCGAGTCGGGCGTGGGTCTGACCCATTCCAGGGCTTATGGGAGGCTAGGAGATAGGAAGGAAAGAGAAGGAATGATGGAAGAGAGTGGTGGTGGCGTTGCAACATATGTCGAGTCGAACCGAGTCAACTCAGCTGACTTGCGGAGGTGCTGTGCTACTCTGTCTCAACTCGCTGATGAGTTGAGTTGAGCCTTAGCTGAGTTAGAACGAAAGGAAAGGAGAAGAGGAGGAAAAGAGAGAGATGGGTGCTTAACCAAGTCAAATCGACACAACCGAGTCATCTAGGTGAGAATTTCCATTTCTTTTCATATTCGTTCTCAGTTATTTTGTTATTAATAATATCACTATTATTTCCTACCTATTGTAACAACTAATGTTATTGTAATGATAATGACTAGGAATAATAATTAGTACTATAATATACAAATTAGTGTCATGGATAATATTATCATCAATCATAATTCTATCATTAAATTCCATCATAATGATTTTTATTACCATGTTAGTTAATGTAAATCATAACACTAATGCTAATAATTATTTTATAATTATTAAGTTTACATTATAATTAATGGTACACCAAACTAGAAGGATCTCGATTTATAATTTCCACCCTTATTACTATTATCATGGAAATTTTTATGATTAGCCACTAATAGATTACTTATACTAGCATTAGTTATATCATTAACATTAAACTACAACTAACCATATTATTACATCGAGTAAGCTACACATGTATTATAGTTCAACTCCTAGGACTAAACCCTAGGATAAAGCCCTAACTCTATACCAAAATCCTAAAAGTAATCCAAACCCTAGGTAGTGCGTAGAGCTTGGATCTAATCGTATCAGTTCCTGATTTATGATAGGGATTGATTTTAAGAGAACGCGCATTCCCTAGCGATGCTGGTAGGCAACGTGAACAATGAGGTGATGATTCTTCCCCTTGAGCTTTCTATCTTTCCATTAACTTAAGTTATAGTTTTATTTAAATTTATAATTGATATCTCTCTCTTATAATCACATGTGTTAGTTGGTAGAAATTGAATTGCTATATTGTCTACTTAATGTTCATCCTGTATATTTGTTCATGAATTATTTGTGGATTACTTATGGAACTTAAACTAGTACATCAGTGGGAAACCCCCGCTTATAAATGTACACCCTTACTTGGGATGTAACCCGACTGATTGTGATTGAAATGGACCTTCGGCTTAGAGGTTATTGAATGGTGGTTTAAATTGACCATTGATGTGGGCCTACCATCCAGGGTTGTTGTGTCCAATGGTTTTCAAGAATGATCTTTTATCACATGGTTTTGATACTCGCCCTATGTGGCTTTGTTCTAGTATTTTTCCTATATGGGTTTGATGTTTTATACCGTGCAACCATGCGATGGTAAGCCCTATATACTGTAATATGATTGGCCACTAGTCGACAGGTTTTCATTAAACATCCTAAGATGGTAGTCTCATAAGCCGGAGATGGTGGTAATGGGACATTATGCCTAAGCCGTCGGCCTACGCTGGGTCATGTGCTCCCCGTAGTGATCGTGAGCTTATTTAAATTGGCTGGTTGTAATTGGATTAATAATGGATTGGCTAATCATGCATAAATGGCATAGATCAGCATCTATTGCTATCGTACGTGATGTACGTATTGTTTCGACTGGATGATGTTTCCCAGGTTCGATGATTCCGACTGGATGATGTTTCCTAAGTTCGATGATTGCATGGGTGACGGCCCACTATCCGCACGGATGAGCATCCCCGGGGCATGATTGCATTCACGCATCCATGCATCTAATAAGACCTGCATCATGTATTGTTTTGTATGCTTTACTTTATAACTATGCTTACCTAATGCGACAGTGTGTAATCTTGAGGGGAATTCACACTGAGTTGGTCACTCATCCATCAAATAAATATAACTGTACAGGCAGCACAGGTGACTTAAGTGATTTTCAGGTTCGGGCTGATGAGGAGCTAGGTCCAAGTGCCAGGGTTGCATGGCTGTATCTACCTCGAGGAGCTGTGCAGTCTTGCGGCTTATGTTTACATTCTTATGTTATTTTTCATGTACTAAATCATGTGGATTCTTGTATTTGTTATATCGAGACATTAGTTTGTATAAGTTAGTATGGGCACACTCTTGTATACTCTAAATGTAATTGAAATTTTCTTTTATGCTGATTTGTCCACTCTACACTCATCGCTTACTCTGATAAAAGGAAAAAAATATTATATCTAACCATCCTTTAAGGTTAACACTAGGGTTTTTGGGACACGGGTCATATACTCGGGTCCTGAAAAGTCGGGGCGTTACAGGTGCATTTCTTCTTCTTGATCGACCGTAGCAGGAAGTATCGGAGGTACGTTGATCATGTGTTCAGACTCCGTAATAAGAGTCACAATTTCGGGGGAGCTATGAGATGGAAGGGCTTTAATATTGACCGTATTAAAAGAATTAATAGTCTAGACATCAACGATCTCAGGAGCATCATTCGTTGGTGGACATTGTTGTAACGGTTGTGGCATAATAATCTATTTTATAGTGGCCGATAACTTCCGGGTAACTACAAAAGAAAAGAATAGTTAGTCATCACGAAGAGTACATATGATTCAAGATAATTATATAGGTAAGTAATTTCCACCTAAATCAGAGCTGATGATGTAAGCGATGGATCGTTTGTCCACAGCCTAAGGGTTTTTTATAATCATCACTAGCGCTCATCTTGAAGTAGGGAATGGTGGCGGATTGGGATGATAGAGAGTAAGATATTTTTCATCAAAATGAAGATCATAATTATTTAATCTCTCAATCCCAACACCATTTATTCCAACATTTGTTATAATGAGCTTTTTGATGACATTTCAAGCCTTCTTTGATCTCTTTTGAATAATCGGCAATGGAAAGACCTAGCCAGTAGTTAGTTTTGAATTTTTTTCCAAAAGAAGATAATCTCAAACAATGATGTACCTGATGCCCGTCTTGGCCTCAACGAAGCTGACAATGGTTGATCCACAATTGTTGACTGAAGAGGTGGATCGATGCATCTGAGGATCATAATAGGAGGCTGAGGAGGTGGAGCAAGCAGAGCTCCTAAGTCAAGGGTTCTCCTCAAAGTTGATGGAAATTGTTAAACTGTTGGGAGTGCATGAACAATAGGAATCTTTGCCATAACTTTCTGGTGCGTTGGGGGAGCGATTGCTGCTCCAGTTAATGAAGTATGGGGTGAAGATGTTGCGACCGATTTTGTCTTTGGCTTATTTACCCATTGGCTCAGTGTGATGGCCGATGAAGGTGTTGTTATTTTCTTTCCTTTGGGCTCCATGGTAGGGAAAAGTTGAGTTATGATCTTTTCTTGAGATTTATTTATCAAGTTTTGGTAAATGGCCACCAAGCAACGAAGGTGTCAATGACCTGAGGTTGAGTCAGACAGTATAGGAGGGTGAGAACTAGGGTGGATTCTTGGAAAGAGATAGAGAGAGAATGATAGAGTTCAACTTTGTCAATGACTAACCGGCTACAGGGAGGTTGATTACAAGTTATTTGAATAAATGGGCAAGAGATACACTGGACAAGACCAAACTGGCAAGCTAGCAAGTTCGGACAATATTGTTTGACCTTGACTTTAGCATTTTTACCAAGATTAATTGTAGCCCCATAAGAAGATCCACATATGAGATAACTTGCCCATGCTTGATATAGTTGGGACACCTCTTCACTAGTAGCTTCTTACTCATATCAGCCAGTGAGCCAAGCAGGGTGATATTCTCCATCATGGAATGCAATAAATGACCAATTCCGCTTACCTTCTAAGGGAAAGAATAAAGTGCTTATATACAAGGAAAATGATTGAACTTCTTGGGGAGAGTTGACAATGTGTTCGCCATAAGAAGAATAAACTACTTCAAAATGGATGGAATTACGTACAATGGACAAACAAAAGTACTCGTAGATCCACATTTGAAGAAGCCACAATGGGCGTCCTCCATGTACAAACCCTTGGTGGTGACTTCGTGGATGCCTCTGTACAAATGGTCAAGGACATAAGGTGTTAAAGTAAGTTTCCAACCTTCGATGAGTGCCTCAACCAATGGAATATATTCATTTGTGATTTGCACAACATTCACATAAAATAAATGTCGGCAAATTCAGAGCAGTAAAAAGGCCATATGTTCTTCATAGTTGACCGATCCTTAGGTTATGCGATAGGTTTGCATGAAGTGAGAATAGGCTTTACCGGCTTTATTCGTGAAGAGTCTGGATGATATTTGTGAAAAGACTGGGTAGACTGCTTCACTGAAATGAAGGAGTTGAGTCAAGGTTGCAACGTCCAAGATAGTTGGGCTCATCGACCATAGCTAAAGAATAATGTGTTCGTGTAAGAGCTCCAAAACGTCGAAGCAGCAACAAGAATGGCATGAACTGGTGGATAGTCGTAGATGGATAATTTAATGCATTCATAGACGCATGAATGCCTCCATGTGGTTTCACATCTAGAAGAAATGCGAGCAAACCAAACATCCCATTCTGGTAACGATTTCGGTGATGACTGAGGATTCTTCAAAGCATTGACAGAATCAGGGATGAATTCGGATTGAATCAGCAAAGTCTCACCAGGGAAGATGGGGGATAAGGGATCCATCATGCTAACTTCATCGACATCTATTATTGGAATAAATGCTAGACCCTGGCATTGGTATTCTTTATTAGGTGTCTGAAACATTGTTTTATTGTTGCATTTCTTAAAAAGGGCATCCATTACGTTAATGAGATCACCTTGAGGGAAAGGAGAAGAAGATGAAGAAGTAGTAACCATTAATCGGAATGAGAAATAAACATAAAACCAAAGGATTCAGAAAGGTTTAGGGAAGTGTAGGAATGAAAAAGATTTAGAAACAACACTTATATCAGCCAAGGGAAGTGTAAGATGAGGACATCATTATAATTTTGTGGAAAACGATAAAAGAAAACATGTCGACATGGGCTCGACTCTTACTTCGGGAAAGAGCAACTGTTGCTGGCATGTTATAATGAATTGGTCGAGGGAGGTCATTTGAGCGTTGCCACACGTGGGTAATAAATGCCGCATTTATGAGGAATCACACCTCGCTTTCACTTTTTAACAAAGGCGAAGTGACATTGGGGGCAATGTTCATCCCCATTATCATCATTCCTCATGAGAACCAATTATGATAGGTTACATGTGATATGTGTGGATCGGCGTGGTGTAGTCAAAGATTTGTAGAGATGTATGAAGAAGATTTATTGATAATTATAGCTAGAATGTATCAAGTAATGCCACGTTATTGTTTAAGTAGTTAATGGAAGAGCAATCATGAAGGAACAGTTATATGACATATGGCGAAAGAATAAACAAGGGAAGTCGAGTAGCGGTGAATGATTATGGTAACCGTCAGAATGTGGGAATGATCTAGATGGCTAGATCAAGGCTATAATTAGTAAAGGAATTCAACAAGAAGAAATTGTCTCATACCAATCCAATCAAACTAAATATTACCTTTCAAATTATCCTTTCAAAATACCAGTCAATTTACATTCTATAGTGTAATCATTTACTTACCTTGCCAAGTAAAGTACATTTCTTGGTGTAATCATTTACTTTCAGTCTGCTATTTACATTTCTTAGTGTAATCCATAACGCTAATAAGGTAGCGAGTAATTTTAGCTGTAATTTAAGTATATGCTCGCATGCTGGATTCCGTTCTTCACTTAAGAATGTGTTTTGCAGTTGTTCACACGACCGATGATAAGAATCCCTTTCTCATTTTACTCGACCTGTATTGAAAAGTCATTTCGAGTCTTTGTTCTTCCAGACCTTGGTGGTGATTCAACTAGGAAAGCGTAGTCCCAAATGTTTGTTGATGGGTCAGATGACGACATATCTACACTTAAATTTTAATTAAAAAATCAGAAAGTTGATAAATAATTTGAACTTGATATAAGAACAAAAATAAAAGCAATATAAATATATCAAAAATAAAAGCAAATGAATAACAGTGAGTAAATAAATATCAAAGTCTTACAGACCACATTTCACCACTTTCATGTTTCAAGTTAAACAATATTACAAATCATTCAAGTTTGAACCAAAAAGAAAATAATTGAAAAACCGAAAATGTCTTCATGTATTTGTTGATGCGGGTAGAGACTCGTCATGAATCTCAATCTCTTCTTCTTCATCATCACCAATATCATCTCTTCCCCATATCGGGCGCAACCAATCTTCCATACAAATCAATGCTTCAACCGTATTTGGTGAAAGTGAGCTTCGATACTTGCTCATAACCTTGCTCTCTGTGCTGAATGCGGATTCTAGTGCCATTGTTGAAATTGGTATTGATAATATGTCCTGTGTCATCACAGATAGAGCTGGGTAATCCTAACCCGATCCGGTGGATCCGACCAAATCCGACCCAATCCGAACAGATCCGACGGCCTGGATCGGTGCGGATCGAGTAGGGCAGTCCAGATCCGAAAGCTTTTCGGGTCGAGTTCGGATCCATACCTACCTAGACCGATCCGATCCGGAATCCGATCCAATTGGATCTAATCCAATCCGATCTGACCTGATCCGGAGTGGATAAACCACACGCATTTTAATGGTGGGCCCCAACAGAGTTTACTCAGTACGATAAAAGAGAGCCCCACAGAGCATGATTGTTTTACACGCTTCATAAAAGTAGCATTGTAGACGATTCTAGTACGTTCCAATTCCCCACTCACGCCGTGCAACTCATGCCTCCTACCTGCAATCAGATGTTTTGCGAGCATCATCCATCTCCTCCCTACACCCATAACACGTGCCAAACTGGAAGGTTTTTGAGAAATCTGAACGAAGCATCTAGATCTCCTTGGCCCAAAACAGACCACATAAAAAATTAAAGTTTTTCCCTCATCATTTGGGCCATCCCTTAAAACAAATAATGGACGGTACTTACAAAACTACCAACGGTCCAAATTTAACACACGTTTTATGGAACACCTGATGAATGAACGGTCTTTATTTGCTACAAATGGCAATCTTCTTTAGTTTCCGCTATATTCACTCACACGAGTTTAGATACGCTTGCCAAAGTGGCACGTGCAATGTGTGTAGGTTGCGTTGTAAAGGGCGGGTGAATGTGGTGCTATAGCTAGCAATAGCATGTCTCTTCTTTCCATTTATTGTGATAGCTAATCTGTCCGTATTTAGTGGTAAAAAAATGGAAGCGGATTGGCTGGTGTACCTCACACCAACTATATAGCTGCTGTGGGTACGTGTTGTGCGAAAACGAGCACTAACGCTCCTCGAGCTCCGAGTTGTACGAACGGTTCAAAGGAGATCAAAGTTATATGGCCCCCCAGTGATGTGTTTATTAGATCTACATCAATCATATAATTTTAGAGATCATTATAGAGCATTATAAAAAAAATGAATAATATTCAAAGATCATCTGGACCACACCACAAATAGCAGCAGAGAATGATTTTCAACGTTAAACAATTCGTGTGGTCCACTTAATAGTTAGATTTGTCTTATTTTTTGTCTCAAGCCTTAAGACGAGCTTGCCAAATGGATGAACGGTTTGGATATAACACATACCCCATGATCAAACCCACAGAACTTGCTAACGTCAATACAGTAAGTCAGCAATGCACTATGCACGGCTACACTTGTTTGAAAAGCACGTCACTATACTTTCGTGCAATGCACGTCAACACTAGAATATGTTCGATAAAAGCATGGATATGGTAGACGGACAGTCTTTCAGAGCTATGTGGGGCCCGCCTTGATGTATATGTTATATCTAAGCCGTTCATCCATTTTGGCGTATCATTTTAGTCCTTGAGTATAAAAAGGCGGTATATTGAAGGCTAAAGTAGACTACACCACATAAAATAGTTGGATTAAATTCATACGATCAGAATCGTATCGAACCCAATCTGACTCGGTTTCCCTGATTGAGTCGGACTTAGTTCGGGTCATGCTAACCGTGCATCGGATCGGTCTGAGTCAGGTGACCCAAACTAGGTCCTAGATCAGATCGAGTTCGGGTCAGGCCATTGAGATTTCGGATCGGATCGAGTTGGACCCAATCCGATCCAATCCAGACTGATGCCCAGCTCTAATCACAAATAATGTAGGGTATTTTGATTCACTGACCATCATCTTTCACCATACTAACACATCAAAGTCGGATCGCATTATGATTAGCTCATTGAGGTACAATTCTAGCTCTAATTCATTAGTCTTTCACTCCATTTCGTTCTTGTGCCAAGTATGACATGTATTTATTTAACACATCCTAATTATCATGTACAGAAACATCTGTATCTCTATTTTCTTGAACAGCTGCTGCAGGTAAAATAGTGGCATACAAATTGTACAAATCTTCAAGGGCTTGACGAACCTTGAACATCTCCGCTGCCAATATTTCAGGAGCATAAATCTTCATGAAAATAAACTTGACTAAGCCCATATTACAATGAGGATTAAGAGCAACTGCTAAGGACATCAACAAATGACATTCGTCCTAATATTTATCGAACTTCATCTTCATACCAACTGTCATCTAGCGTATAAAATCTGGACCCGCACTGACATTTTTTTATAGAGCATCCTTAATCTTCCAAAGAGACGGAAGAAACAGATTCACAATTGGATACTTATTCCCGGAAAAAAATTTCGTGCAATCATAGAAAACTTTGAAAAAGGTGTAAACTTATTTTGCTTTGGTCCAATCATCTATGCTCGGCAATCCAAGAATACGATCTGTCACGTGCCGCATATTTAGAAAATGCAAGTTGTAATTCCATTGTTATATCTAACATTTCATAAGTCGAGTTCCAACATGTACACACATCCAACTTCAATATTTTTTTAGATGAAACATTCAAACGTTGGATGATGTCATTCCATACACTCAGTCTCGATAGCGACCTCCTTATATATTTCACACTTTCTCTTATATTTTGTACAGTGTGGTCAATTTCTTTCAGCCTTTCTTTTACAATTCGAATTTAGAATATGGGCACAAGATTTGACCTGGAATATTTTTCCATCAAAAAATAAATTTCTTGTTGTCCTAAACTGGTTATGTAAATAAGAAATCACACTGTCATTTGCTGAAGCATTGTCTAAAGTTATTGTTAAAATTTTCTTCTCAATGCCCCAATCTTGTAGACACTATAGATGCAATCTGAAATAAGTAAACTAGTATGTGAAGGAGGAAGTTGCGGAAGTTTAAAATTCTTTTATAGAGTTTCCAATCAGCATCTACATAGTGAGCGATTAATAAAATGTATCATTTTCTTTGATTTGACGCCGTCCATAAATCAGACGTCAAATTTATTGTGAATACCGAAGCCAAAACTTCTTTTAGTTTCATTTTCTCATTTGCGTACATCTTTATGCACTCTCTCTAAACAGTGACACGGGAGATATTTTCGGCTCGAGGGTTAAGGAATTGACAGAAATACCTAAACCTTTTACTTTTTATCATTCTGAAAGGTTTTTCTTCGAGAATCACTAATCTAGCATACCACCCTTTCAGCTTTTCTTTATCAAACTTATGAGTGGACGCCACGCCTTATGAGTCGTCCCCTTCTGACTTCGATAATTGTTGGCCTGGAGGAGGGAGTCTTGGTCTCTTAGGACACGTCTTCAAATATTTCTCTTAGGACATGTCTTCAAATGTTCGTCCAGCCAGTGGTCGCTAGTCGGATGAGTTCGGACTGTACCAGGTTCGTCGGGCCAGTGGTCACTAGTCGAATGGGTTCCGCTGCTTGGACCGACACTACTCGTTGGAAAAAATGGAAGACAGCCTCCGTAGTACCCCATTCTCGGCTCCCAGCGTATATACGCCAGATTCCGATCCTGGAATCCTACAAGGAGGATTTTTTTTTTTTAATGTACATTTATCTTATAATGAGCATAACCACAAGATTACCCAAATCACCAAGGCAACATCATCATCACATATTCACTAATATAATCATTTGAGTACAATACGAAAAGGAAATACATATATAAAATAAATCAAAGCTCCGGAAGACCGTCGAGGCTCAATGCTGCCGCAACCTAACATCACCTGCACGCATCTATCGTGCATGATATATAAAGCTTAGTGGGTGGTGAAAGTGTGTGTATAAGGTAAGTGCCAAGTAAGCAATATCGAAGTAATCAGAGTAGCGAAAATACTGATAAATGCATAATCATACAATATCGTAAACACTATCAAGATCATAAATCATACGAAATCGGAGTAATACGAAAAACTACTAATAGACCCATAAATACCATCACCTTATCCAAGCTATGCGAAAATATAATAAAAATAATATCATATAATCGATGAAGCAATGTAGATCAACTATGCAATACAGAGACAACAAGTCAAATATCAGATGTGAGGATGCAAAGCAATATACAAATCCTAATGAGTCCACGAATACCGACAGTTGTATCTAGGCCATATAAATGTATAAACATAGCAACCTAAAATGCTAAGTACACTGCGGATGTAATGTGGTATGCGGTGCGAATGAAATGACCATGCCGGAGTGTGAAGTCGGGATGATAAGACGTAGTATCGCAAGCTACGGGGTCCATCACAAGGGACTTCTATCCAAACCAGTCCCATACCTAAATTTGGATAGCCAGACTCAATGTAGTAGACTCCTGATCTCAGGTTAGTCGCGCGCCCAACCGAAATCCTCGCCATGCGAAGGTACACATAACAAGTAGTTACGCACCACCAGCCTGGGTGGATAGTGAATGAATGAATATGCAATTCCTACTCAATAAGTCCACATATCAGTACGGTTCCTCTCTCTGGAAAATCACCGGGGTCTATTACACTCCAAACCAGGTTGCCGCCCCATCGCTCGCAACAACGTGAGTGGAAGAGACCTCACTATCCGCCTGTCAATATCGGGCCCGGCTCGTCGATAGCGGACTCATTCCTCGAGCTGGTCGAACTAACCTAGCATTGTCCCCTCCTCTCGGGCGGTAAGGCCGCACCCCCTTCCAACCGACCACGACACGCTGGGAGACACGGCCCTCATGCGCTTATACATCCACTCGGTCTAGACGTTGGAGCTACCTCTGGAACCAAGAGGGTTTAGGGACTTTCAGCTAGGGATATTTATAGCACCTCATATAGAACAGATTTTCGGTGTCCCATCTAGCTATCCACGACATGTCTATGGAGGCTACGACCCTGATGTCACTAGGGCGTATAGTAATCATAATCATACAATGCAAGATGCATGAGTCATGTAGTCCAATCACACATCAATCTTGCGTATACCGTGCGCTCATGTAAAATAACCTCCGTCTATTAGGGAGTCTCATAACAACCTGCCCAATGACATATGCAATGGTCAACCACATCTCATAATAAACATGCAGATGATGCGTATGGGCATGTATCATGATGCTATGCTGTCACATACTCATAATTAGCATCGATAATCAGCCTCGATAATCGGAATCAGCCTCGACAATGTGGATATTTAACCAACATTGCCTTTAAGGAATGGCCACATAGAGCCAAACATATAATGGGCCCACGGCCTCACACAAAGGCCTAATATACAACACAATAGGTCTTACTTAAGGGCCACAATCAAGATCAGCTTAGATACTCGGCCTATACAATTGGCCTCGACAAATCGGAATAAGCCTTAACAATCGGAATCGGCCTATACAATCGACCTCGACAAATTGAAATCGACAATCGGTCATGACAATAGGAATCAATTGATAATCAGAATCGATAAATCGGTCGCGTCAATCGAAATCGACAAATCGGTCATAACAATCGGAATCATCGATAATCAGAATCGGCAAATCGGTCACGTCAATCGTAATCGATAATCGGTCATGACAATCGGAATCGATCGATAATCAGTATCAGCAAATCGGTCACGTCAATCGAAATCGGCAATCGGTCACGACAATAGGAATCAATCGATAATCAGAATTAGCAATCGGTCAGGACAATCGGAATCGATCGATAATCAGAATCAGCAAATCGGTTACGTGAATCGAAATCGGCAATCGGTCACGACAATAGGAATCAATCGATAATCAGAATCGGTAAATCGGTCCACGCTAATCTAATCGCAATTGGTCACGACAATAGAATCAATCGACACGTCAATCGGCAAATCGGTCACGCCAATCGAAATCGACAATCGGTCATAACAATCGAAATCGATCGATAATCGAATCGGCAAATCGGTCACATCAATCGAAATCGATAATCGGTCATGACAATCGGAATCGATAGATAATCGAATCAAGAATCGGTCCACGCTAATCAAAATCGCAATGGTCACGACAATAGGAATCAATCGATAATCGGAACAAATCGGTCACGCTAATCGAAATCGGCAATCGGTGATAACAATCAGAATGATCAATAATCAGAATCAATAAATCGGTCACGTCAATCGAAATCGGCAAGCAGTTATAACAATCAGAATCAAAAAATCGGTCACGTCAATCAAAATCGACAATCGGTCACGCATAATAGGAATCAATCGATAATCGAATCGGCAAATCGGTCACGCTAATCGAAATCGACAATCGGTCATGACAATCTAATCGATCGATATCCAGAATCGACGAATCGGTCACGCTAATCGAAATCGACAATCGGTCACGACATAATAGAATCAATCGATAATCAAAATTGACAAATCGGTCATGTCAATCGGAATTGACAACCGGTCATGATACTCGGCCTCGATAATCGGTGAGAATAGGCCTAACAAGGTCTAAGGGAAGGTCACAATGAGGACATCCAACCATCATTGCCCATCAATGTGGACATTCAACCAACATTGCTCCCAAGGAGTGGCCCGCATAGGGCCAAACATATAGTGGGCCCCTGGCCTCTTACGAGGGCCTAATATACATCGCAATGGGCTTCATACAAGGGCTACGTACACATCACCATGGGCCGCAACACATGAACCTCGAATACATCACAATGGGCCTCGATCACGGGCCTTGAATACATCATATTGGGCCTCGCCCACGGGCCTCGAATATATCACATTAGGCCTCGCCCACGGGCCTCGAATACATCACATTAGGCCTCGCCCACGGGCCTCTGAGTACATTACTTTGAGCCTCACCCATGGGCGTTGAATACATCACAATGAGCCATAACAAATGGGCCACAAATTCATCAATGAAAGGCTCACCGTCCATGCAACGGATGGTATGGATGAATCACATGCATCACGGTGGTCCCACGTGGGTGTGGGCCACACGTGTCATCAAGGTGGGCCCTCATATATAGCTTGGATGGTACGGATATAAAACACACATATCAAACGGGACCCACAGAGCTTGTTGACGTCACAGAAAGGCAGCTGTATAGGAGGGTGGTCCCCACGGTCCATGGTGTGGATCATCAACGTAGGGTCCACGTCCAGCTGGTCTGAACAGTTTGGATACACAGCACATACATCACATGTGGACTCTGCAGATATTTGGTATTGATAAAGTACATGCACCACAATGCATTCCACCGTCCGGCCATCTGGACGGTGGAGATAAAAACACATATCATGGTGAGCTGTCCACCGTCCAATCCCTCAGACGGTGGATGGAAGGAGTGGAACCCTTACATCTGGTGGGTAGCACGTGTGGCCAACTAGACGTATAACATAAAGTTTATATGTATACACCCACCGTGATTTGTGTTGAACAATCAACACCGTGTATTTGATGGGTCCCCCTCTAAATTATGGGATATCCCAAAAATCAGCTGTATACGGAACTCTGGTGGGCCATACCATCTAAGACCATGTGAAGACATGCCTAAAACATATCAAAGCACTTGGTGGGGCCCACTTGAAATTTGGATGCTTCTGAAACTTGGTCTGACCCCTCATTCAAGTGGGACAGACATATTGGATGGGCTGGATGGCATGGATAGAACACGTACATTACAGTGGGTCCCATTGTCATAAAACACATAAATCACGGTGGAGTTCACCGTCCACTGCACGGCGTGGAGGGAAAACATACGCAGGGTGGGTTCCACCGTCCCGTGCCGGGGACGGTGTGAATAAAATACATACATCACTGTGGGTCCCACGTGGGGCCCACCATAATGCTTATAAGCCATCCAATCCATTCATAAGGTCACGCAGACCTGGATGAAGTGTAAAAATAAATTTCATGTTGATACAAAATTTCTATGAACCCAGAAACGGGTTTCAATGGTAGAGGGTTCAACCCCACTGTTTACTATGATGTGGGCCACCTTAGACTTGGATGGGGCTGATATTTGGGTGGGGCCTACTGAAGGAAGGGGCCCACATAATGAATGGGTTGGATGACAAACAAACATCATAGAGGGGCCCACATGTGGGGCCGTGACCCTTGGCCCGTCCGCCCATACAAAGCAGCAGGCGCTGCCTGCCCTCTGACACAGCAGCAGCAATGCTGCTGTTATTATTATTATTTTTTTTTAATTGATTTTTTTCACGGTTTTTCATACATGGGGCCCGCTTAAGATGAATCCACCCCAGCCACTGGATTCCATGGCCCGATACCGTCCAAAGGAGTCCAATATCCAGTATGATTTAGCTCAAGGTGGGTCCTATTCAATTTTTAATAGTAAAAATCAACATTTTCTATGCTATGGCCCACCAGAAAAATCGGATTAACATCATTTTTCGGCTCAACGCCTAAAATGAGCCTTGGAAGGGAATGGACGGAGTGGATAAGGTTCATACATCAAGGTAAGGCCTATATGAGTGGCCCACCCAAAAGCCTTAAATATCAAATTGTCCTTTTTTTTTTTTGGGAGAACACCTTGCTTTCAGTTCACTCAGTTCTCTCCACAACGTCCAGCGTCTAAGGGACGCTGGACGGACGGCGTGGGTATTCATGGCATCAAGGTGGGCCCCCACGTGTGGGGACCACAGCTGGTGGGTCCCATGTAGACGTGGCCCACTTGATTGGATCAACGTGATGCTTGTATTTTCCCATCACCAAGGGTAGGGTCCATATGGCTTGGACAGTTGGATATGACATGCATCATGATGGGCTATATCCGGGTGGGCCACACGGCCATATCGTCACACCAAAATAATGGAAAAGGGAGAAAGAAGCACCCACCTCTCATTCTTCTTCCTCCCTAGCCTTCTAATGCTCCAAAAGTGCTCCTTTAACGGTGGAGATAATGATCTAAGGGTGGAGATGGGAGATAGAGTGGTAGGGAGTGGGCCACACAAAGCTTCTCCCATGGAGAGCCATGGACGTGGGATGCTTGCTTGGAGAATGAGAAAGAGAGATGAGAGAGAAGTGTAAGAGAGAGAGAAAGAGATGGGTGTGATGGGTGTGAGTGAGTGATGTGTACTTGTGTAAGAGAAAGTTGACTTTAGGGGAGGGGTGGTTGTACTTGAGGATGGGTGAGTGATGGAGTGTGATGTGTACTTTGATTGATGGGATTGATGTGATGGGTTCTCTCGGGATTTGCAACGAGCGGCGTTTTCCTCGAACTGAACGCGGGCCCACATCTCCTAGCCAGGGTACTGCATCGGCATGCAAGACGCGACATCAGAATCGCGGTGATGGCGCGGTCGCACTGGCACGTCTTCAAATATTTCTCTTAGGACATGTCTTCAAATGTTCGTCCAGCCAGTGGTCGCTAGTCGGATGAGTTCGGACTGTACCAGGTTCGTCGGGCCAGTGGTCACTAGTCGAATGGGTTCCGCTGCTTGGACCGACACTACTCGTTGGAAAAAATGGAAAGAATGGAGGAGATGACTCACTTTGGGAGAGGAGATCGTCCAGATAGAAGTTGGAAGAAGGGATTTCGTCGGGCGGTGGAGAACGAACGGTCGTTTTGGGTTAGGGTAGGGTGATTTGGGCGAAGAAATGGGTTAGGGCTGGGTTGCTGCTTGCTGGGTTAGGGTAGGGCGAAATGGGTCGGGCAAATGAGGGTTTTTTTTTTTTAAAAAAAAAAAAAAAAAACTCTTATATACTCACTTAAACTCAATCCGAGTCGAGTCCAAGCTGAGTCGGGTCGAGTCAAGCTCAATACCGAGTCGAGCTGGGTCCAGCTTGGACTCGACTCAAAATGTTCCGAGCTACCCAAAAAAGGCTCGACTCGGTTCGAACATAGTTTCGATTCAAGTCGAGTCGAGCGAGTTACCAAGCTAAGTCTGCTCGTGTACAGCTCTAGACACCACCAACCGGACGCGAATTGGTTGGTGTATCACACACTAGCTATATAGCTGATGTAGATACATGTCGTGTGAAGACGAGCACGGACGCTCCTCGAGCTCTGAGTTTGCAAGGGGACGGCGGCGACGGTATCTACAAGAGCCTCCGGATCCAGATCTGATTTGAAAGGTGTGCTTGCTATTAATTTTTCTAACGATTACTCTTGAAAATTACCTTCTTTTCTTGCAAAGATTGCATCTTTATATGAGATTTTCGTGTATTTGCTGGCAAAGATCTCATCTTTACGAGAGAAAACTTGGATTATTGCAGATTAATCATAAAGCTCGTATCTTTATATGATAATCATTGTCAAAATTGCATCTTTACCTTGAAAAACGATGAACTCTTTCAAATCAAGCATTAAATCTGCCACAGAAGACCGATCCGGCCGTCTCCTGGGCTGTTGGTACTTGTCAGATTTTATCAAATACACGGCTTCGGATCCACCGAGGTGGTTGGATCTTTGACTGTTTGGGCCCACCCTGATGTACGTACCTTATATCTACGCCGTCCATTCGTTTTGACAGTCCAGGGACGATCAAGAAAATGTAGATCCAAAGATTGGTCGACCAAAACACAAGAAACATTGGTGATTGAATACCCACCATTAAAAAAAATTCCTGGGGGCCACCAGAATATTTATTTGCCATCCAAGCTGTTGATAAATTCTCAGGGAGGTGGATGAAGGGGACCATATAAATATCAGCTTGATCCAAAACTTGTTTGGCCCAAGTTTATAATGGTCAATCACCACTGATTCCTGTGGTGTTGTCCACCTGAGAATAAGGATCTGTTACATTTTTGGGATCCTGCCTTAAAATAAGCCATCAAAAGGGATGGACGGCGTGGATGTAAGGCACATACATCACGGTGGGTCACACAATCAAGGATACACCAAAATCACGCCCATTGAAATTGGATTGCGTTCAGAATTACTCAATACGCTTTATCGTACCGGGCAAACTTGTTGAGCCCACTGTTATTGTACGTGGTTTATCTATGCCGTCCATCCGTTTTTTCCATCTCATTTTAGGGGTTGAGATCAAAATCGAAGCAAATCCAAAGCTCTAGTAGACCACACCACTGGAAACAGTGTAGAATAATGATTTCTACTTTCGAAACCTTCCTAGGGCTCACGGTGATTTTTATTTATCACCCAACCTCTTCGTAATATACACTGACATGGATAAAGGGAAAACACAGATATCAGGTTGATCCAAAACTTGTGTTGCCCCATGTATTTTCAATGGTTGACGTTTAATTTACTCTGTTTCCTGTTGTGTGGTCCACTTGGATAATTTTAGGGGTAAAATGGATGGATAGAGTGGATAAAATACACAAATCATAATGTTCACTCATTACACAATCTAATTTAGTGGGTCTCTGTTTATAATCCATACAATGATTCATGTGACTTGTTGCACCGTAGTGTCACCGGAAATTGGGCCTAGTTTTAGATTCTATCCAGTGATTCATGGGACGTGCTACACGGTAGTGTCCAAGTTTTGCTGGCTTAAACATGTGATTTATTTTTTATGTATGAAAATTAATTAATTAGCCAACAGCTCAAGAATCAATGGAACAGGTCAGGCTAGCCTTATTTCTTTAGATATTGTAACAAATCCCTCTTCATGCCTTGCTGGCGTAGTAAAAAAAGATTGTTTTGATCACCCTAATATCATATACTTTCCTTTTCAGCATGTTTGGATGTGCAGATAGTAAAAGCCAATTTTTATTATTTGTTAGACCTTTTTATTTATTTATAAAATTAGTGAGAAATTTCTTTTCTTATTTTTCTCTTTTGTTGAAAAATGGATGAATTCATTTTTCTGCCAATCTAAGAAAAGCATTTTCCTACTATAAAGGAAAATGAATTTCTCAAAAAAATAAACACTTGCCACTGTCCCTCTCCAATCACCTCACATGTGTCACATTTGTGACACTGCCCCTCCAATCACCTCACATGTGTTACATATGTGAATGATCTACCGCTCATCTTCTATTCTGCAGTACTGGTGCCACTGTTCCACATATGCCAATGCACTGGATGTGCTACAATCTATCTTCACCTGGGCTCAACATGTACAGAGCACCACAAATGCACTTCATATGCAATCTTACAATTGTCTATTTTCTGTCGTGCAGCAGACGTGCCACCATCCATTTTCACTTGGGCCCCACGTGTAAAATGCCTTCAATTTTCCATCTCTTGTTGTGTCATACATGTGTCACTATGCTACATGTACCACTATCCATATCTCTTGTGCCAGCCATGTGCTATTTTGCACATGTGCCATTATCCATTTTCAATCACTATATGTACCACACGTGACAACATCCCACATACGCCAATGTGCATAGTTGCACATGTGCCACTATCTATCTTCATGTGCCTAAATGTGCTATTATGCACATGTGCCATTATCCATTTTCAATTACTATATGTGCCACACGTGACAACATTCCACATGTGCCAATGTGCATAGATGCACATGTGCCACTATCTATCTTCATGTGCCCAAATGTGCTATTATGCACATGTGCCATTATCCATTTTCAATCACTATATGTGCCACATGTGACAACATTCCACATGTGCCAATGTGCATAGATGTATAGGTGCCATTATCTATCTTCATGTACCCAAATGCATCAAATGTGCTAATATGTCGCTTTGTGTCATATATGCCACCAAACAACCTCAAACACCCCTCATGTGTCAACATGACACCACTGAGTTTTATCACCCACATGTGCCATCGTCCATCTTCAAGTGTCCCGTGAGTATTATGTGTTAATCTGGCACATGCTAATGACATGAGGAAAATTCTTTAGATTTTTTTTTTTTTTTTTTAAAGCAAACAATAAAGTGGGAAATCAATTCCAATTTTTATAAGAAATCTAATTTAAAAACATGGAAAATAAAGTTTTCTTTTCCATAATTCCTAAAAATAAGGTTTTTTGAGACTTGTAATTTGGTTCTACATGTACTGGTAGTGGTTAGGTTTTATGAAATAGCATAATAATTACTGTCGGCACCACTTTGGATCCACCAAGGCGGGTGGATCCTTGACTATGGGGCCCATCGTGATGTATGTGCCTTACTTCCATGCTGTCCATCCATTTTGACATTTCATGTACGATCTAGAAAATGAAGTAGATCCACGTCAAAGGAAACTGTGGTGATTGAATAGTCACTATTAAAAAATTCCTAGGGGCCACTGGGATGTTTATTTGCCATCCAACCTGTTGATAAATTCACAAAGACTTAGATAAAAGGATCACACAAATATCAACTTGATGCAAAACTTGTGTGGCCCACAAGAAGTTTTCAATGGTCAACCATCATTGTTTCCCGTGGTGTGGTCTGCCAATCTTTGGATATGCTTAATTTGTAGGGATTGTCCCCTAAAATTAGCCATCAAAATGGATGGATGGCATGGATGTAAGGCGCATACATCACGGTCACATTATCGACAATCTACCCAAGCCACGTCCATTGTTATCTATAACTCATTTAGTGGATCTATTAAGTGTGATGGGTCAACTGAGATTGGCTTCTATTTAGAATCTATCCAAGTTGGCCCTTACTAGCTTAAACTTAATATATAAGTTTTGACTATGATGCCAAATGCTAAGAAATTAATTAAATCACTTGAAACTGGAATCATCTCTTCTCTATGTTATGATTAAAAGGCTTAATTTAATGTATTTTCCTTTTATAGCTTCTTTGAATTTATAGAAAGGAAAGAAAGAAAACAGAATTTTCCATTGCTTGCGAAGACCTTTTTTTTTTCCAGGAATTAATGAGAAACACCATTTTTGATTTTTTGTTTTTTATGAAGACTTATATATATATATATATATATATATATATATATATATATATATATATATATATATATAGGAAAAGGTACTATACGCTCGACCATATTATACCTTCCATAAGGTCGAGTGTTGGCGGCACGTTATTCATCAGATGGTAAAAAATTTATCTCTCATATTTTCTGCAAAAGCCTTGTGCCCGCTGTTGAAACCTTATTAAGGCCCACGATGATGTTTATCTGAGATCCAACCTGTTCATAAGTTAAGACATACATGAAAGAAGGGAAAACACAAATTTCAGCTTGATCGAAAACTTTTGTGGCCCTTAGAAATTTTTAATGGTGGGCGTCACACTATCCACTGTTTTCTGTGATGGTACATTCCAGCTTTGGATTTGGCTCATTCTCTGTCTCATGCCTTAAATTGATATCTCCAACTGAATGAATAGTATGGATATAACACATACATTTATGGTGAGTCCTGGGTAACTTGGTGACATAACTTGTTCGTAGAATCTGCGTCTAGCTAGTGTTAGAGTACTCTGTTACGACTTTTAATAGGACGACGCATATTGCGTCCTACCCCCGCCCGGACAGTAATCCGTCCGGGCAGGGCTTTGTGGGACGCACCGTGATGTAAGTGTTTTATCCACGCTGTTAAAAGATTTTCTCATATCGTTTTAAGTTATTATCTTAAAAATGAGGCAAGTCCACAGCTCTAGTGGACCATGACAAAGGAGGCTACACTAATAATGACATTCACCGTTGAAACCTTTCTAAGTTCCAGCGTTATGTTTTTTTTTACCATCCAATGTATTCATAAGGTCATGTAGACGTGGGTGAAGTGAAAACACAAATATCAACTTGATCTGAAACTTCTCCAGCTCGTAAGAAGTTTTTAATGGTAGTCATTCAATCACCTTATGGTCCACTTAATCCGTCAACCTGCTTCATTTTTTGGTTCATATATTAAAATGATCTAAGAAAATTGTTGAACGGCGTGGATAAAACACTTACATCACGTTGGGCCCCACAGAGCCCCGCCTGGACGGACGGGGGTAGGACGCAATCCGTGTTCCTTTAAATATTGAAGGGACGTACACGGATTAGATATTGACAGGTTGAGTAAAGTTACGTCACCAAGTTCTGTGGACCCCACTATGATGTATGTGTTGTATCCACACCGTCCATCCATTTTAAGATATTATTTTAGGGCATGAGTCAAAGAATGACGCAGATAAAAATTTGTAGTGGACCCTCTACAGAAAACAGTGGGGAGAGTGATTCCTACTGTTGAAACTATCCCAACGCCCACCATAATGTTTATTTGAAATCCAACTTGTTCAAAAGTTAAAAAAGACGAAATAAGAGAAAATACAAATATCAGCTTGATCTAAAACTTTTGTAGCCTTTAGAAGTTTTTAATGGTGGGCGTCACTATCCTCACTGTTTTTTGTGTTAGGCCCACTGGATCTTTGGATTTAACTCATTCTTTGCATATTGCCCTAAAATGATATCTCCAAATGCATGAAAGGTGTGGATATAAAACATACATCATGGTGGGGCCCACTTGGTGATGTAACTTTAGTAGCCAGTCTAGCTACTCAACCTGTCAGTATCTAATCCACTCATGAAGTGGATGGAAATAGAGTGAATTGAACTTCTATCCCCCGAGAAATTCTAAGCCTGGTCAGGGTTGCACAGTGTTTGTGAGAAATCTACGCCTTCCATCAGTTTTTAGAGATCATTTTAGGACATAGGGCCAAAAAAAGAGCCAGATCCAAGACTCAAGTGGGCCGCACTAAAGGAAAAGGTGCGTAGAGAAATTCCTACCGTTGAAACCTCTCTGGGTCGAAAGTGATGTTTCAATTGCATTTATACCGTTCATAGCAATACTCCTACTGAGATGAACTTAAAACACAAATATTATCCTAATTTAAAACTTCTATTGCCCCACGAATATTTCAACTGTGGACGTTCAATCCTCATATTTTGCGGCCCATTTGAGTCTTGGATCTGGCTCATTTTTGGCGTCTTGTACTAAAATGATATGGAAAAACAGATGGACGGGGTAAATTTCTCAAAAAAAAAAAATCACGGTAGGCCCCACTTTAGTTTCTAGCACAAGGCTTTTTGTAGAAAATAATCATGAGAGAGATATAGGTGGAGGGGTATTTTAATAAGCGGTTGCTTCTTCAATTTCCCTATACAATCTCCCATCTAACGAATAACGTGTCTCCAGCACTCAACCTTATGGAAGGTATAATACGGTCAAGCGTATAGTACAAGGTACTATGCGCTCGACCTCACGATAAGCTCCCGTGAGGTCGAGCTGTGTGGGCCCCACCGTGATGCATGTCGACCATCAACACCGTGCATTTGATGGGTCCCCTCTAAATTATGGGATATCCCAAAAATCAGCCGTATACAGAACTCAGGTGGGCCATACCATCTAAAATCATGTGAAGACACCGTTAAAACATATAAAAGCACTTGGTGGGGCCCACCTGAATTTTTAATGCTGCTGAAACTTGGTCTGAACCCTCATCCAAGTGGGACACACATAATGGATGGGCTGGATTTGCAAACCACATCTCGGTGGGCCCAAAAAATGATTATGAATGTTTTAATGGTGCACGGCCCCTCCCCACTTCTGTATGTGGTGTGGGCCGTGTGGCCCACACAAGTCATGGATTGACTTGATTTTTGAGACCTAGGCCCACGATGGAATGGTGCATCTGACTGATGGGGTAGATGTTCGAAACGCATCACGGTGGGGCCCACACAGCTCGACCTCATGGGACGGACTCGTGAGGTCGAGCGCATAGTACCTTTTCCCATATATATATATGCATCTTCTGTTGTGCTACGCGTCACTATCCCACATATACTAATGCACCAGATGGGCCTGATGTATACAAAGCACCTCAAATGTGCTTTACGTGACAACTTTCCATTGTCTATCACCTGATGCCACGTGCCACTATCCATATTCAATTGGGCCCAGCATGTATAAAGTGCCTCACATGTGTTGCATGTGCCAACTTTCAATTTTTCATCTCTTGTTGTGTCATACATGTGTCATTGTGATGCATGTGCCACCATCCATCTTTCGCATGCACCCTCATGTGCCACTTTGCACACGTGCCGTTATCCATTTTCATGCATTTTATATGGGTCACATGTTACAACATCTCATAGGTGCCAATGTGCTTAGATGCACATGTGCCACTATCTACCTTCAAGTACCCACATGCATCAAATGTATTAATGTGTCGCGTGTCACATGTGCTACCATATAACCTGAAGCACCTTTCAAGTGTCGTATGTGACTCCATCAAGCTCTAGCACCCACATGTGCCATTGTCCATTTGCAAGTGTCTCACGTGTTTATCTCGCACATGCCAATGACCATGAGTAAAATTGTCTCTATAATTTTTTTTTTAAATTTCCAACAATAAATTGGGAAATTAATACCGTTTTTTCTAACAATTTTTATTTAAGAACAAATATGGAAAATAAAGTTTTCTTTTCCATAATTTTCTAAAAATAAGGTCTTCTTCATAATTTTTTTTCCTTTCCCACACTTTCAAGGGCTTGTTTGGATTTGTTGAAGCCTAAATCGAGGAAAAACTAACTATTCATGTGAAAATGGCATTTTGGATGTTTTAATTAATTTATTTATTTTTTTATGAAAATACTGTTTTCATTTTCCTCTCATTCATGAAAAAATTCCATTTTTCATTTCCTCGCCCCTAGGTTAAGAAACCCTAATTTCAAGAAATTGATAAAAAGAAAAGGAGGAAATGAACTCCCTTTACAAAGTGTCCCACATGACAGTCACATGTCCCACCTCTAATTTTCTAAATCTCCCACGTGTGCAGCCGTCCATGTTCAAGTGCCTGACATCCAAATATGCCACTTGTGCCTACATCCCCCTTAAAGTGCCCCACATGTGCCAATGTGGCAAATGCAACATGTGCCACCACTCATCTTGTAGACCCCATGCGTTTATGTGATATGTGCACCACGTGCCAACTTCATCTTCAAATGGCCCACGCATGCATTTGCCACAACTGCCATATGTCCATTGTCCATATTTAAGCATTTCATGTGCATCAATGTGTAACATGCACAGCATGTTCCACTGACGATCTTAAAGTTTCCCACATGTGTGAAAGTCAATATTCAGGTGTCACATTCATCATTATTCTATAATCCATCTTAAAATACCGTATTTGTCCACTGTGCCATGTGCAACATGTGTGGCCGTCCATCTTCAAGTGTCCCACGTGTCAGTTTTCCGCAAGTACAATATGTGGTAACCTCATCTTTAGGCACCCCACATGTGCCATCAGAATATAAAATGTGGTGCTGGGGTCCATGTCTTGTGTACAAATAGAATTCCCTCTGTTTCAGCTGGTTATCCTGTTTTAGTCAATCCCATGGCTTGTTTCGAAAGACAATCTGGGTAAACTTAGGTATAGTAGGATAATTTTTTGAACCATTTAAGTAGTTATATTGACCGTGCAACAAGTAGTCAAACTCTTAGAAAAGAATGGAAATTTATTACTTATAAGGTTTTGAAACCAGAATAACTTACGAATTAAGTATGGACAACATAGGTCCAACATCCTCTACTTCTTTATGAAATGAAATAACCCTTAAGAACTGTTTTTTTTTTTTCCCTTTAAATGAAATGGTGACTGCTACACTGTACACATTCATAGTTTTATATTGTATTTAATTTAAAATTAATAATTTTGGGTTAATAAAATTAGTGGTGTGGACTCACCTGATTTTTTAGCGGTGGCATCTATAGAGTTATGATGGACAACTCAGGTGGGTCACATTGGCACATGGGGATGCTTGCTTTGGAGTTGTGTGGTGCACGTTGGACTAACCAAAATTGCAGGTTTTCATAGTTTTCTAGGGCAAGCTTTAATATGCTGAGGCCAGAAGAGAGCCATATTCTGTGGCCTCGTCTGGTTCAGGCTTAGGGTGGGCTGCCTGTGGGCTTGTACTGTCCTCTGCCTGCTCCATGGGATGTGTTTAAATCTGCCCATCGGTTGTCTAAACCGCATTGTTTCCATGTGTGTGGATGTTTTTTAAGGTCACTTGGGCTGGGAGTTAGAGACCGTCAAACTACAATCTGTCGTTGACTCTTCTTGCACCCCCACCTGTTGCATTCCAAACCCCCACATGTTGATTTCCGTATCAACACTCTTTCTGAAAACCATGGAATTGAGGGCCTTAAATAAACGCTTCGGTGGAGTGGCTCCCTTCATGGTAGCTAGTCCAAGCTAAATAAAGGCTAGGGTACCTAGTACTAGATCAAAGATAGTGGAGGTGCCTCCTCTTGATATGGAATGAGTGAGTGGTATGCTTCATCCACTTAGGGGTTGGTTTGGCCATAGCTAAGTATATGATCCCCTCCAACCTTGATAAAAGGTAAAGGGGGAGCCTCATATTGTTTGATTGAAGTGATGGCACTATTATTTTGCTGGCTGGTCTAATAGCCTCCAGGGTGAATACTTTCTTCATGTCCCCTTTATGCCATTAAGCTATACATTTATGTCAGGGATTTGAGGTTAGGGGAGTTTGCAACCAGTGTCAATTCCGCAATTCAATAGTGTGTTGAATTTATGACGAAACACAAAAAGCTAAAGTAGTGATACTTTGCCTAGGAAGGTTAGAAGACACCATTTGCAGCACCTGTCTTTGTTCCACCTATAGACTACGTCACCAGATCAAAAGATATGAATAGCCCCGGGAGGCCTCCATACTCTTTTGAAATTTGAGATTCATATTCTTTTTAAGAATTTCTGAAAATGAAAGATTCCTCTATAGGTAACACTGCCCCACCAACTAGAGGGCCACAACAGTACCGATCAAGAAGACTGTCATAGGTAGAATAGGACGAAATGGTTGAATTCACATTCTTTGAAAAACCTAATAGTCCATTGGTAGTTCACCTTAGGATTTTTTAGGTACTGTACGAAGTGTTCAAGATACGAGGTGTACAGATGCAGTGCAAAAAGAAGAGAGAAAAATCAAAGAAAACCCAACAATTTTTCTTGGAGGAGATAGGAGCAGAGGTCAATTGGAGGAGTGGTTTTGCAAAGCTTGACAATCATGCGCACATCTTCTATTTTGGCTCTGGGAGAAAAGATGTGCATATGTCCATTGTTGGTTCATCGATCATTGATGGTTACAGAACCACTAAACTATGATACAATAATCCCTGAAATGACTACACATGTATACTAGAAAAAAGAGTTTTGATCATTTGGCCAAGCAGGCGGACATTCATGTGGCATGTGTGGGTGTGAAAATGTGTGTATTGACCATTTAAAAAAAAATAAAATACAGTTATTACAAATCAGAAAATCCAAATTCAATAATTATCAAACAAACTAATCATCAGTTATCACAAAACAGAAAATCCAAATTCAGTAATTATCAAACAAATTAATCATCAGTTATCACAAAGCAGCAAATCCAAATCAAATTTAGAGTATCAAACAAAAAAATGTAGAATCAATCATCGTTAGGTGGAGAGGGAGGGGGAAATGGAGATGGATGAATGGGTTGGGGAGATGGAGAGGGAGATGAAGTGGGTTGGGTACAGGGATATTTCGTCATGACAACATAGAAAAAGTTTCAGTTTTCACCAGCCAACTGCCTCTGCTCCTGGCGGCGCTCCTCTTCCTGGCAGCGCTCTCTTTCCTTCTTGCAGGCAGTCATATGATTTGAATATTCTTCCAGGCCGCTAAAATATTGAATGGCGGCAATAGGTGCATGGCTTAACACCGAATGAGAGCTTCTATGTTTTCTTATTTCTTTTCTTGGTCATTTTGAGCTAGGGTTTGAGGAAGGAGATCGATCTTAGGTTTGAGTTGAGGGATATCGGGTAGAGAGAGGGGGTTAGAAATACTAAAAAATTAGGATTTTTTAGTATATATATACTAAAAAATCCTAATTTTTTAATATATATTCGACTTGAAACTCGATCCGAAACCAATCGACTCGAATTCAAGTATATATATATACACTAAAAAATTAGATCCTAATTTTTTAGTATATACTTGACTTGAAACTTGATTAGGATTTTTTAGTATATATATATACTAAAAAATCCTATTTTTTTAGTATTTCTAACCAGTGTTTTAAATAGTGGTAGCGTGATGCGTAGCGCCCAGCCCTTTATAGTGTGTAGCGTAAGCTACACGATACTTTCATTTTTAATTTTAAAAATTGGACAAATTAATAAATAGTGAAAAAAGGGAAAAAATATAAAAATGCCTAAAAGATGATTCATTTTATCAATTATAAGTATGTTCAAAAAAGTTATTAGTTATCATTTATCAAAAGCCAATCTACATATATAAGCCAAATCAAATAATTATCACATCAACAACTTTCTAAGCAAACCACTTTAATTAATAATGTCTAATTGAAACCACGAGTCACAATTATGAAAAGAAATAAAAATTCCATAGGTTAAAAGTATCAAGTACAATACAAGTGTCACATTCCTCAACATTAGAAACAAAGAAAACATGAAAAAATAGTAAAAAAATACATTGTAGCTTACGCTACGGACGCTACACGCTACGTAGCTGTAGCGTATGCTACGACGTTACAGGGGATTTACGCTATTTGGGACGCTACGTAGCGCTACGGCCACGCTATGCTACGTAGCGTACGCTACCGCTATGCTACGGGCGCTATTTGAAACACTGTTTCTAACCCCCCCTCTCTCTCTCTCCACCCGATTTCCCTTAACTCAAACCTAAGATCGATCTCCTCTCCTAAACCTTAGCTCAAAATGACTAAGAAAAGAGATAAGAAAACGCAAAAGCTCCCATTCGGTGTTGAGCCATGCACCTATTGCGGTCATTCAATATTTAGCAGCCTGGAAGAATATTCAAATCATCTAATTGTCTGCAAGAAGGAAAAAGAGCGCCGCCAGGAAGAAGAGCGTCGCCAGGAGCAGAGGCGGTTGGCTGGTGAAAACTGAAACTCTTTCTGAGCTGCCATGACGAAATATCTCTATACCCAACCCACACCATCTCCCTCTTCATCTCCCCGACCCATTCATCCATCTCCATCTCCCTCTCACTCTCCCTCTCACTCTCCCTCTCCACCTAACGATGCTTAATTCTACATTTCTTTGTTTGATACTCTAAATTTGATTTGGATTTGCTGCTTTGTGATAACTGATGATTAGTTTGTTTGATAATTACTGAATTTAAATTTTCTACTTTGTGATAACTGATGATTAGTTTGTTTGATAATTACTGAATTTAGATTTTCTGATTTGTGATAATTGTATTTTATTTTTTTGAATGGTCAATACACATTTTTACACCCACACATGCTACATGAATGTCCTCCTGCTTGGCCAAATGATCAAAGCTCTTTTTTTTAGTATGCATGTGTAGTTATTTCAGGTACTATTGTATTATAGTTTAGTGGTTCTGTAACCATCAATGATCGGTGAACCAGCAATGGACATATGCACATCTTTTCTCTCAGAGGCAAAATAGAAGATCTGCATATGATTGTCAAGCTTTGCAAAACCACTCATCCAATTGACCTCTGCTCCTAGCTCTTCCAAGAAAAATTGTTGGGTTTTCTTTGGTTTTTCTCTCTTCCTTTTGCATTGCATCTGTACACCCCGTATCTTGAAGACTTCGTATAGTACCTAAAAATTCCTAAGGTGAACTGAAAGAGTGTTGATACGGAAATCTTTCTTCTTTCATTTTGGAAGAAAGGATTGATGAGGTGTAGAGTAGAACTGGTGAATGACAGGGGTTGGAACAAGCTCGACTACTTGACTTGTTGTTTCATTAAATGAGGACAATAAGGAAAATGATCACATCCCGTAGATGAGTTGTCGGCTTGCCAAGAGGAGGAAGGGAAAGATCCAACTTTGCATCCGAAGACCTCTGCTAAGATGGAGAGAGAGGAGGAAGGGAAAGATCCAACTTTGCATATGAAGACCTCTGCTAAGATGGAGAGAGAGGAGGAAGGGAAAGATCCAACTTTGCATATGAAGACCTCTGCTAAGATGGAGAGAGAAGAGGAAGAGATTGATTCCCAGTAGTTCACCTCTTGAAAAGATATCATTAAGCCTGATATAGCTTCTAAAGAGTTCACTCTTTAAAAGATTATTCTTTAAGCCTGATATTTCTTCAAAATAGTGAATGACTTTACCAAGATTGGAAAATGCCACTTTTGTAGCCTTATAGAACAAAAGTGTGTCGTTTGTGAATTGAATACGAGTAACTACTAGAAGAGACTTTGAAGCGATTGAAGAAGCCAACCATTTTTCCATTCTTAAGCATACAACTCAAACCATCAGAAGCTATGAAATGGGGAGAGGGGGTCTCCTTGACTGAGCCCCCCCTAGAAGAGACAAAGAAGCCTTTAGGGGATCCATTGATGAGCACATAAAAATAAAACGACGCGAGAGGCGCATATTTGGCCATTTTTGCCCAAAACCAAATCTGACCAACTAATAAATAATCCAAATATCCCCAATCTACACAGTTGAAAGCTTTTTCTATGTCCATTTTACAGACCACTCCCCCCCGACCCGATTTATGACAAGAATCTAAGCACTCTGTCTAACAGAGCACAGTTTAAGATCTACCTGTTGGTAAGGATAGCTGCTTGCACCTTGGAGATAATGTTTTTAGCATGGGACGTAATCTGGTAGATAGGATTTTTGCCAGATTTTTGAGAGGGGCTCCCAACAAACTAATAGGCTGAAAATCTAAAGGTCAGTAGCTACCTCAAAAATAAAAATTAAAGCAATGAAGGCGGCTCCACAGCTCTAGAAATAAGACTAGAGTGATGAAATTCTGTAAGAAATACAACAAAATCATCATTTATGATATTCCAAAACACTTGAAAAAGGGTCGTGGGATAACCATCTGGCCCCGAGGCTCCGTCCTTGCTAAGAGAGAAGGTTGAAATTGTTATTTCTAATTCTGAGAATAGAGCCTCGACAGCCAAAGTATCTACATCAGAAATTGTAGGTAATTCAAGATAATCCAATTATGGTTTTATCCAAGATTCTGCAGATAACGATGACGAGTAAAAGGAGACCGTGTGAGAAGATACCTGCTGAGGGACTTCTAACTTAGAACCATTATCAGATATACTACTTGTCTTGTTAGACCTTGCTCTGGAACTGGCTACCGCATGGAAGTAGTGAGTGTTCTTGTTCCTTACTTCAACCACATGGCCCTAGATCTCTGCCTCCACGTGATTTCTAATTGTTCGACTATTCTGAAGTACTCTTCCTTAAGAGACGATCTTTAGGATTTCTTCCGAGAGGGTTGAATTCCTCCTGCACAAACAAACCCCAAATGCAAGCAGGAGCATTAGAGATTGCCACCTCAAGATCATCTTGGTTTTCCTTCCTCCAAACGATAGGATTCAGCTTGAGGAGCTCGAGTTTTCTACTAGGACGAAACTCAGGCCACCTGACACTGAAAAGAAGTCCCACCAGTTAGCTACTAATGAACCGAATCCCTCGATTTCAAATCTAAACGGCTTATGCCCCCAGCTTTCTTCAGCAAAGTACAAGAGAATGGGACAATGGTTGAAAACTGGCCATAGGAGCCCTTGCTGAAAGTCTATAGGGAAGGGTTCCATCCAAGAGGGAGAGACAAGGAATCTATTAAGATGAGCCCATTAGACCAAGTGAATTTTGTGTCTAAAAGGGGAAGATCAATAAGATTGTTCTGTCCCACCCAATCAGAGAACATTTCTATATTTCTAGTTATTCAACTCCCGTTGGATTTCTCGAAAGAAAACCGAATAACATTAAAATCACCTGCAATGCACCAAGGGACCATTTTTCCTTAATATGATTGAGGTCGTCCCAAAGAAGATGTTTCGAACAATCCAAACAAGGGCCATAGATAGAGGGTAGGATCCATTTAGAACCAAAGGATCAGGTTTTTTTTTTTTGGACAATAAAGGCTGCAAAAGTGCCTACCAGGTACTCTTCTTTAGCCCAGGAGAAGAATCCCAGGCTATAAGGATCCCTCCCAAAGAAGAGCCTTCCGCATCCTTGGAAGTCCAATATATATGTCTCAGGCCCCAGAAAGAGTAGAGTGATTTACCGAAGAGAGCTTGCCTTCTTCAAAGGCAATAATCTGCATTTTATAGGATTCTAGACGGAATGTGAAGAACCAGGCACTAACTGAGGGTGGATCAGAGAAACAAAACTGTTAGTGAGTTCCGTTCCTTCGTTTGTTGTATGGGATCCAAATATCCAATGCATCCAGTAGAGCGAAGCAGTATTCCATTCTTTTCGATGGCATCCTTCTGGATTGGCAGTGAGTGGAGTGCCACAATCCCATTCATCATTTTTTATCTACATAAGCCAAAGCCCATCCGATTCTCAATATTCCAGCGAAGTGAAGATCATTCACCAAGGGAATGAAGTGGGTCAACCTCTTTTTGGCTTCGGCCAAACACTTTTTTCTTGCAGGTCAAGCTTTCTATAAAAAACAAAACAAAAAACAAAATCCTATGCAAGAACGTACTTTCTTATCTAGTCTTCGTCCCTATTCATTCGCTCCCCCCATCGTAAAGGGTTCAACCACGTCGATGCCACGAAATGTTGAGAACTACAATTGGGTCAAAGTGCATTTTGTTCTTTGTATTCCATAAGTATTGCATGACCGAATAATTCAAGGAGGGGGGCACGGTAGGGAGGGTCCTTTTAAGTAGATGACTCATCTGGTAGCCGCAGCGGGACTTCTTTGGTAAAAAGAACTTGCAACCGAAAGCAAACTTTTCATTTTCATTAAACCGAAAGAACCTCCCTAACTCAGATGCATATAGATACAAAGGCATTGCTGAGAGAGAGAGAGAGATGGCTTTTCCTGGATGAAATGGAACTTTTGATTCATGTAATAGGAGAGATTTTGTGGCCGCACCGAAACAGTGCTTTACCTCTAGGTGTCCAGTCAACTGCTGCGTCTGTGCCTCAATGTATTTCAGGAAGGTTCGGCGCTCGAAACACCACTTCCTGTCCGAATTGCATTTTGGATTTAGAATAGATTTATATATCTAGATCGAATTGGAAAATGGAAATATTTATGCAAGTTACAAGTTTTGCCACCACTTTGTGGAAAACTGTTGGTTATGAATGCGTCGTATACTCGAGGTCCTGTTCTTGGACAGAAATATAATGAAATTGTCTTTCGAGGGGGCTATTAAATTGGATATATTTTTTTTTCAATTAGGAAAGATTAAATAAGTGGTAAAAGAAAGTAGAGGGTGGTCATGAATGGAGAGATCTCTTGCAAGTAACAAATTTTGGTGGCTACTGATAGTGACAAGAGGTAAAATATCACAATATTATTGTGTTTTGGGCAACATTTTGAAATCATCAGGATATCTTCTCATTGCCAGTGTATTTGAAATAAATACACAATATCAGAATAGTTAAAGCCTTTCAGAATACTAGATATAGTTACTGCAACGGTGACAAGAAGGATGTTGTAAAATGCCAATCTGAAAAAAATGTCACTGTTGTATTTTAAAAAGAAAAAAGAAACATATTACTCCTATATGTGTTCATTTCTTATTGTTGAATCTACAGAGATTGGATCTTTAGTTTCTTGTATGCCGAGAACTATTGTTTCTGTCAACCAGTTGTCTATCACAGCATGTTACTGTTGAAAAAAAAAGTACCAAAAAGAAAAAAGGAAATGCATAAATGAAATATAATCTACGGAAAGTTCTCTTGTACTTACCCGTTTCAATTTCAGGCCATAAAAAATAGGCACTAAAAACCGATACCTTCCATAGGAACACAGAATGATAAATAGCATGAAATGGAATATGGATGTAATTGGAGATTGATTAGAGATGCCTATCTTATGAGTAGTTTAAGTCCTTCGAGGCAGAAGCTACGTTACCTGATTATGTTATGGGCGAATGCAAAACGATTGCTCAAAAGCTTTTGGGTTCATATTATAGGTTTAGGCAAAAGAATTTTAAAAAAAATAAAAAAGCAAGGAAGGATTGGTCTCTTGCGGCACAAATGCCCAAGAGAGAATAGCCAGCCAGGGAAAGGCCTCCACAATTTTGATTTGGATTCATTAAAATTCGAGGTGGAATTGGCTCAGTGTTCAACCACTTGAGGGTTATTTGTCGTTTGCTCTTTCCTCATTATCATTTTGAATAGGGCAGGTGATAGTAGTTTTTTGCGATACGCAGGAAACAACCCCGATTAGCCCTACCAATTTGAAGTGGGAGCTTTGGAGTGGATAGCCTTTTGCCAGTTTGTTTCAGACCCTCTTAGGGTTCTCCCATTGAAAATTCTCTGGAGTGGAAAGCTCAATTGGACCCACCGGTGGTGCCTTCGGGCCACAGGCAATTCCCCTCGGCTGAGAGCACTTCATCACAGGAGGGGACTGCAGGTACTACTACCAAGACTACCAATTTGAAGCTAGTCCCACTATAGTTGTAGTTGAGACACCCAATTAACGGAGGGAGCCTGCCTTGGAAAGGCCATTCTTTGAATGGCCCCATTGGGAAACCCACCCTTCCTGCAGCTGCCCCCTTTCTCCAGAGAAAGGGGCAATTGTGGTGCATCAAGCCTGGGACCATCACCCTGGAGCAGTTCCTCTCCTGTTGTGACGACAAGAATGTCCCTCTCCCCCGCTACCGGGTTAATTAGTAAGCTATTCCTCAATAATCTCTGTATTTCTATCACTAGAATGCTTTGATTATTTCCCAAGCCACAATCTAATATCTAGTTATCACAAGATAAACATCCCATCCAAAATAGAGAAAGAAGAAATAGATCACCAAGGAAAATATGAACAAGAAAGAAAGCAATACACGATATCAAAAACTAAAAAATCAATTATTCCTAGACATTGAATTAGAACAAAAGCTTATTCAACACCTAAACCATAAGGGAGAAAGCTATGGAATGCACTTCCCACTACTTACAAAATGATTGCAACTCATCTCACATATACAAGTACTTGAATGCAAACTATCCAAATTGATGGGACTTACAGAAGTTGCCAACGTCAATACATCTGCTATATAGCTGGTGTGTGGTACACCAGCCAATCCGCTTCCCCAACAACCTAGCTGTGTGGGTACGTGTCGTGAGAAGTGCTGACGATCTTTGAGCTATGAGTTGTACGAACGGTTCAAAGGAGGTCAAAGTTTAATGGGCCCAAAATAATATATTTATCATATCTACACTGTTCATTCATTTGGAGAGTTCATTTTAGATCTTTATATGAAAAATGAGTAATTTTCACGAGGTTCAACTGGGCCACACCACAAATCAGTGGGACAATGATTCTCACCGTTAGAACATTCGTAGGGCCCACTGTAACGATTACTTTGAATCCAACATCTTCGTAAGGTTACACAGACCTGGATGAATAAAAAAAATAAAATCATATTGATCCAAAATTTCTGCAACTGCAAAAGGATTTCAATGGCAAGCGTTCAATCCCCCACCGATTTTTACTGTGTGGTGCATTTAATTTTTAGATCTGTCTTATTTTTCGATTCAAGAATTATTACGATCTAACCAAGTGGGCGGAAGGTTTGGATATAACTCATAACTCATGATGGGACCCACATAACTTGGTTACGTTAACACACCAACCACATTAGTGGTGTGCGGTACGGAAGTGGATTGCGTACTGAGTAACTCAATACGGTAAGCGTATTGAGTAAACTCCGCGGGCCTTAGTGTCATTCATGCATTGTATTCACTCCGTCCATCTCTTTTAACACATAATTTTAGGGCTATATCCCAAAAATGGAGTATATCCAAACCTCAAATGGACCACACCACAGGAATGTGAATTGAACATCAACCATTGAAAAATTCTTGGGGACAACAGAAGTTTTAGATCAAGCTGATATTTGTGTTTTCCCTTCATCCATGTCTTTCTGATCTTATTAACAAGTTGGATGACAAAAAAAAAATAAAATCACTGGGGGGCCTTAGAAATTTTTCAACAGTTCGAAATCAATACTTCCACTTTTTCCAGTGGTATGGTCCACTTGAGCTTTGTATATGCATCCATTTTGGGTTGAACCCATAAAATGATCTAGAAAAACGAATGGACGGCGTGGATAAACCACATGCATTCGCGGTGGGCCCAACTGAGTTTACTCAGTACGATAAAAGCTTACTGAGTAGCTCAGTACACAATCCGATTTTGTGCGGTACAGCCAATCCACTTCCGTTCACTTCGGACGAGGATTTCTTGTGAAAGCCTTAAGTTCCAGCGCTGTGAATCTTTGTGGGGCCCACCTTGATGTTAGTGAGAAATCTACCTCGTTCATCCGTTTTATGAGATGATTTTAGTACATTAGGCCCAAAACAAATCGGATCCAATACTCAAGCGTGCCGAAAAAGCTAGGATTGAACCTTCACAATTGAAATATTCATGGACCACATAAGTTTTGAATCACGATAATGTTTGTGTTTTAAGTTCATCCCAGTAGGAATGACGTCATGAACGCTATGGATGGAATGTAAACATCAATATCGACCCAAGGGAAGTTTCAACGGTGGGAACTTTCCTTGCCAACTTTTCCTTTCTTGCGGCCCACTTGAATCCTGTGTACTTCTCAATTCTCGTCTGAAGTCCTAAAATGATCTCAAAAAACGGATGAACGGAGTTGATTTCTCAAAAACATCAAGGTGGGCCCCACGTAGGTTTCCAATGCATGAACTTCTTGCGAATGGCTTCGGCAGGGAATCCGCGTCCGTTCACTTCGGCAAAGGATAAGGTGGGAACCCAACCTCACCCAAGACGGTGCGGCCCTTACTGTGGGGCCCACTTTGATGTATGTATTCTATATCCACGCCGTCCATCCGTTTATCCAGATCATTGTAGAGCATTATACAAAAAACGAAGTAGATCCAACTATAACGTGGACCTACTGTAGGAGACAGTGGTAATTAAACTTCCTACCGTTAAAAACTTGTTAGGGAGCACTTTAATATTTCTATAGGCCCCGTTTGTTAAATCTGAAGTCTAAAGCCTGAATCTGAAATCTGAAGTCAAAAAACTTGTTTGGTAACTATGGCTGAAGTTTGAAAATTAAATACTGAATTTGAAACAATCTGTTTGTTAACAAACATCTGAAATATGTTAATTTGACACATTTGCCCCTATCTATCTCCTGTTTTGAAATGCTTTACATTATAAAGAAACTATTTTTTATTAAATGAAAATAAAATTATTCTATTTAATTTAAATAAATTATAAAGTACTTAATAAAAAAATTAAAATATCATTATTCATAAAAACAGATAAAAAATTAATGATTTGCATGTATAACTGTGGCGGCAATTTCTTCTTGCATATTGGATATAATAGTTTGTTCAAAGTTTCCAAATACTCCTTCCACTTCAGGCATATCATTCTCCGATTCGATATTCATCTCTGAAAGAACATTTTCATCATTGTATTGTTGGAAGAGTGGATCGGAGATGGATTCTTTTCTGATGTAGTTGTGTAGTGTCATGCATGCAATAACTATGTCTCTTTGCGTCGGGAAGGAATATGGTGCCATCTGCTTCAAAATTGCAAAATGCGCCTTCAACATGCCAAAAGACCTTTCGATTACATTCCGTAACTTTGCATGCATATGATTAAAAACCTCTTCTTTACTAGTAGGCCGCCCACCACTACGAAAGTCACCCAACCAATACCGAACATTATGGTATGGTGCCATAAATCCTCTTGTGTGAGTGTAAGCAGCATCAACAAGATAATATTTATCTACATAAAAACAAATGACATTTTAGCAAAATTTCAAGTTATAATTTTACCAAATTATATGAAAAAATATATTAAATATTACTAGGAGGGGGCAACGAAAATTTCTTTGTTGGATCAAGTACATCCTCCATAAGTACCCTTGAATCATGTGCCATCCCATCCAGCTATGACATATGTAAAAATCATATTAAAGTCACAGATAGCCATAATGTTCTGAGTACATTCACCCCTTCTTCTTCCTCTGTAAGGTATTTGTTTATCTGTCGGGATACATGCAGGAATGAGGGTTCCATCTAACACACCAACGGCACCCTAAACATTAAAGGTAAATTGTTAACCCTTGAGTAGGATGATTCAATTATAAGTAAATATATTTATATTTTTTTATATGAAGTTTTACCTTAAATATTTGTCGAAGATGTCAGTGTGTTCTGATTTCTTGGACATTTTGATCAAATGATGGAGTGACAATCATTTCTTCGGCAAATTTTAGCATAGCAAATAATACCTCATGAAAGTACTTATGTACTGTTTGTGTTGAATGTACAAATCGATTTCTTACCAATCTATTTCGAAGGTTATGACCAATTGTTATTATAAACATGTCAATCTTTTCCTCGAGTGATACATATCTACTATCAAATAACCACCTTCGAATGCGAAACAAGTTACACAAACTATTGAATGTATCTTTCTCTATTCTAAACAATTCGTAGCAAACTGAAGATGATTTAGGTTATGACTGATTGTCATTATAAACATGGCAATCTTTTCCTCGAGTGATACATATCTACTATCAAATAACCACCTTCGAATGCGAAACAAGTTACACAAACTATTGAATGTATCTTTCTCTATTCTAAACAATTCCTAGCAAACTGAAGATGATTGTCCAAAAATTGGAAGACCCCACAGACTGCATACAAGGACATTGGGTTCCTGGGAGACTAGAAACTCGCGTCCCTGGGTTATCTTCAAAATTGGAAGGCCCACTCCTGACAAATGTCCAAAAATCAACTGTTAAGGAGACGACACATGTTCAAACAAAACGAGTCAAAAGATAAAACGGTCCAAACACTCCAATCTAAAACTTTCCATTTTGGGCATTCCTGTCCATGGTGTGGCTCATCAATGAATGGTTTGAATCATTAGAAAATGAACCCTAGATCCAGTGGATTGGATCATATTGGTAAACTACATTAGCAAAATTTAGAATCAACAGCAACAATTGCATTGAATTTGGAAACATGCAAACGAATCCATTACCGTGTATTTATTTAAATAATACTTTGGTGTGTTTGGATAGTAAGTTACTTAAGATAAGCTTCTTATCCCTTAGGTAGTTTATCTTGATTTCTGCTTATTAAATTGAAGTGATTAAGTAACTTTCAATATATATAAAAAAAGCTACTTGTAATTAATCATAAACCAAACTTATTTATCTCAAATAAGTCACTTATCTACTGTTGTAAGCAGAAAAAGTAACTTATTTGGTGGTATCCAAACAGGCGAATCCATTAACTTATTAATGATGTGGCTTAATGAAAAGTTAGTTTAAATAGGTACCAGGATGTCAATACCATATTAATGAGGGAGTATCATGTAAAATTCCTTTTTATCTTTTTAGGAAGATGGAAATTTGAAGCTGAAAATTTCAGCTACTATTGCAAACGCTACCTCCTAAAACCATGTTAGTAATCCCAATATAGACTGAACACATCATATACATAAATAGATATTCTGACAATCCAATTAAGCAGTGGGCCACCCAAAAGTTATGGCACCCTTCAAGATGGGAAATAAATGTGAAAAGGTGTCAAGTAATTAGGATCACTAATCTGATGGGTCAACATGTAGATGAGAGGACCATAGTCAAACAATTGTAGTATTTTAGTTCAATTTGAGTTTTTTTTTTTCCATTTGAATGTGGAGCATGGTTTTCGTACTTCTGTTGCCAAAAATCAGGCTAGTCCTCTCAATGTCTGGGCCATATGGCCTCACGTGAGATCCAAGCTGTGCATTTAGATTGGAATTCCAGGTAGAACCCTGTTGCCAAAAATCAGGCTAGTCCTCTCAAATTTTGGGCCATGTCATACAAAAAAAATGGACTTCTATAAGAACATGTTAGAGCCATCCATGCACCACGACCCACTTGATGTGCAGACTGCCTGACTTGACGCAATTAAAGATCAGTCCCTCCAAGCTGACCAAGGGCCTGATCAGCATCTTTGGGCACCTTTTTGACGCTACCATTACAAACATTGGCCTATATAATATGCAAATCATTCACTGGGCCCCACACACTAGTGGTAATTTGAACCCTGGACTGTTACAGCCTATATAATAGCAAAAGATTTTTTAATTTTTTTTTCCTCCCGAGAAATTATAGTTTAAATAAGATAAATAATTAATACTGATTTTCAAAGAAAATTATCTGTTAAGACCCTTGTCCTACTAAGGTTTGACTCCAATCAAGCTCTTCAGCTGAAGGTTGAAACCACCTTGGTTCAAGCCAGGTGCTATAGATATAATTGTCACACTCATAAAAATCTCTATTGGTATAGCATCTGCATTGTTTGAGTGAGTAGAAAACACAATCTTCACTGCTGACTAAAGGAAAATGGATCTTATTTTCCATCCCTTTCGCCAACGCCGTCGAGGAGAGAGAAGTCCAGCGACTTACAAATAGCATTCCATCTTCCAAGGTTTCAATCTTCACCCATTCCATCTCTGAAGGTTCCAGCCTGAAAACATGAATTGGAGTCCCGAAAAAACCGATGACCACCATTAATAGCTCCCCTCTCGATTCTACCAAATAATTTTCCCACTCATATCTGGGAATTGATTGACAGTTGCAGAATTTCAGTGGCTTGGGCTTTGCAAGAATAGTCCAAGTGATTAGCTTTGGATCAAAGACCCCCAGTACCCCATTATGTCCCAAGACAGAGAAAACCTCATCCTTGAAAACTGGATTCGAGTAGGATATCGAGAACGGCAAATTACTATAAAAAAAGTACTCAGTCCAATATCTGTCCCCACGACAACAAATCCATATGGAAGCAGAAGTAGTAAGATGTTGAATAGCAAAAATTGTGGAATCTGAAGAAGTCGGTGTGGATGAGAAGGTGATGCAATCGAAGTGCTTATATTCCAAATCCGGGAGTTCAATCCTTGCTTTGATAAAGGGATTGAAAAGGAACACAGAGCGGTTGCCTCTATACAATACCCAACCATCCTTGCAGGAACAAATTGTTGAACCAGAGAGCTCTGGGATATTGATGAAATATCTCTCATTGTACAAAGGATCCAAGAAGCTACACATGCCATGGTCTTTCCCAAAATACATGAGCCATGGCAAGTGATTTCTGAGAAATGGCAAGCCATGGCTAGTGAGCAGTGAGGGATGTCGTTTTGTGATCAGTCTTGGTGGAGCAATTGATCTCCAACTTCTACAGGAGGAGGTCAGATGAACAAAATCTGCTCGAAAGAGATGCGATACGATCAACTCTACAATATTTATTGGAAGGTCAGACCAAGGTCTATATTCAACAATTTCTGTCTTTTTAGATGGAGTTATTTCGAAGATGTCCTCCATATCACCTAGGTTGGTATTTTCTTGTTGGATCCTTTCTTTTTGAACTTGTTCGGCTTCTTTCTTCTCATCCTTTCTTCTCGTCTTTCTGTGTTCCTTCTTGCTGGATCTCTTCATATGGCTTAAACTGTACGAGGGACACGATCTCATGGAAATTATTATCAAATAAATTATGAAATTACAGCTAAGGGAAAAGAGAAAAACCCCACCTCTCAACAAATCTGAGCAATGACTGTTTCAGCTTCAGAAAAAAATTAGTTCCATGGAGTTAATCAAGTCAACAAAGGGAGGAATTATATGACATGTGACCAAAATCGCAGCACAGTATATGCAGCTTTTAACTTCTAACAAGTAAAGCACATGATCTGATAGGACAGGCCATTGGGATGTTGTATTCCACTATGGATACACCATGCCCCAAAAACCTCTCAGATAGGATGATCAAGCAGCTTGTCTTGATTTTTTGAAAAGTTGGATGCGGACAAATTGTTGCATTTCTCCTTAACTGTCAATTTAAGGGCCACAAATTAAAAGGATAAGATCGTCATGTGGAGGAAATTTTAGGAAAGTCCATCTATGGTGTGACACAACAGCCTAGAGGTCTAGAGTACCAAACCACATGCTCATCTTGTCAGAATTGAACGCCGATCATCAAGTACAAGGCTGGAACTTCATCTGCGAAAGGGTTAAAATTTAGATTATGGAAGTTTTTTTCTTTCTTTCATTATCTCAGCTTTTACTTTTAATCTTGCTGGAACACTTCCCCTGATTGTAGCGAAGGCGTTAGAATGCTGCTTAAGTGCATGTCAGCGAATGCATACATTCTGTGTAGTCAAGTGTTGAGTGAAGCATCCTATGCAAGATTGACAAAAAAGGCTTATGACATAGAGTGGGAGTTCATTCTTTATCTCGAGCACAGCTTTCCTCTTTAAAGGATGGAGAGGATGGATGAAAGAATGCATTTCCACTGCTTTTGTCTCAAATTTAGCCATTGTAATTGCAGTAACATCTGTCCAAAAATCCATGGGTCTCCAACTAGGTAAGCATTTGTATTCTGTTTTATTCACCAATGTGAGAAGGGTTTTAATAGGATGCTCACTAGGATAGAAGTTTATGCTCTTTGGAAAGCTGTGAAAGACCACCTATAATATGATGGATGAAAGCATATTGAGGTAAGTATCACCATATGAAAGATGCCACCAGGCATGAAGAGACTAGCTGGCAGCTACCATAGAAAGAGAGAAATGTTAGCCAATCCTCTAACAAAGTTATTGGAGATCTATTTAACATGCAATGGGATTATGGTATCTATGTAGATAAGTAGCCAAGAGTATGTTCTCCTCTCATTTTGATCCAATCACCCAACATCCCACATTTACACGCTCCACACGTGTGCACAAGAAAAGGCCCACTTTCCTTTTCTAGCCTATATCTAGTTTCCTTTTCTTTCATATCTCTGTACTAGAAATTTGTTCTTCTTTCATATCTCTGTGTTATTACTTAGATATTTCTCGCTCAAGTGCTTTCTTATTTTAGAGATTCTATGTTAGGAAATAGAGGAGGATTTTGATAGCACCAAAAGAGGAAGCCCAATAAGACTGGTTGAGAACCAATACCTTCCATTCACGAGAATCATGTAGTGGAAAGGTTGATGGAGGCAGTAGTATGAATATGGCCTCACAAAGCATGGTGGACAAATTGAAGCTACAACCTCACAAGCATCCCAAGCCCTATAAGATTGCGTGGATGAATGACACATTCATCCCTGTGACCAGGATGTGCGTAGTGTCATTCATCCCCGTGACCAGGATGTGCTTAGTGAAATTCTTCCTGGGTTGTTATGAAGAATCGCTTTAGTGTGACATTATTCCAATAAAGGTCACACATATATTACTCAAGCATCGATGATATACGAGAGGGATGCAACTTACAAAGGCTGCAAGAACACATACAACTTTATGTACAAAGGAAAGCCCATTACTCTCAACCCTGTGAAGGATGACAGGGCCAGAGAGGCCAAGTTGGCTTCGACAATGTTGAAAATGGCCCGATTTATGGAGAAAAGTCGAGAACAAGGAATATGTATGCTTTATCCCTATTTTAGGATTTAGTCCCTAATGAACTACAAAGTGAGCTTCCGCACATACCCAACATTCAACATACGATTGATTTGGTACCTAGAGCACCATTACCAAAGCTTCCCGCAAACTGAATGAACCCGACAGAGCATGCAAAGCTTCATGGAGGAATTACTAACCAAGGGTTTCATTGTGATAGCTTCAGCCCATGTGTCATGCCAACATTGTTGACACCAACGAAGGATGACAGCTGGCAGATGTGTCTTGACAATTGTGCCATCAACAAGATAATGACAAAGTATTGTTTTCCCATTCCACACCTAGATGACATGTTTGACATGATGACAAAAGATACAATCTTTTCAATTTATGAAGCTAGTACCAACAAATAAGAATTCATCATAGAGAAAAATGGAAAACTGCTTTCTAAACAAAGGATGGATTGTATGAATAGCTAGTCATGTCTTGCAGCTTGAAAAAGTCACCTAATACATTCATGCGAGTGATGATGCAAATTCCACGGCCATTCATGGGCAAGTTTGTCGTTGTATACTTTGACGATATCGCCATCTATAGCCGTTCACGAGAAAATCATTTGGACCATCTTTGCCAAGTGCTGAGAGTATTATGCCCCAAGAAACTCTACACCAATTTGAAGAAGTGTACCTTCATGAGTTTCGATGTAGTCTTTCTGGGGTTCGTTGTTTTGGCCGAAGGTGTGAAGGCTATTGTCCTACTCCAACAAACATTCATGAGGTTTACAGTTTCACAAGCTAGCGACGTTTTAACGTAAGTTTATTTAGAACTTTAGTTCCATTATGGCGCCCATGACTAAATGTATGAAGACCAATCCATTTGAGTGGACCAAAGCAGCAACAAAGGCATTTCAAGAAATCAAGCGAAAAATGACAAAAGCTCCAGTTTTTAGACTTCCTGATTTTGAAAATGTGTTTGAAGTTTCCTATGATCCATCTCACAGTGTCCTAAACCAGGGAGGACATCTAGTGGCCTTTTTCAGCGAAAAACTCAATGAGGCACAAAAGAAGTATTCTACATTCGACATGGAGTTTTATGCTACTTTCAAGCCCTGAAACATTGGCGTCATCACCTCATTAATCAAGAATTTGTGCTCTATTTTGATCACAAGGCATTACATTATTTGAATTCTCAGAAGACGTTGAGAACATGACACGCTAAGTGTATTGCTTATATGTAGGAGTTCACATTCAACCTAAAACATGGGGCCAACATCGAAAATTAGGTAGTAGACGCCCCTAGTTGAAAATTAAATTTATTATTTACCTTATAAGTTTCCGTTGTTGGGTTTGAGAGTATGCAATAAATGATGATTTTGGGAAGATATTTTCAACTCATTGTTGAGTCGAAGTACTGAGTACCCATAATTTAGCCTGTATAATGGGTAGTTATTCTATAATGTGAGGTTGTCTTCCTAAAAGTTCCTTATTAGAGCTTGTTATACAAGGAGTATGGCTCAAACCTTAGAGGTTTCCAGTAGGCTCTTATATGAAGCTCCACTCCAAATAGGCAGGTCCTTATCGTATATTAAAGAAGCTAGGTGATAATGCATATCTAATTGAACTTCCACCTGAAGTAAAAACCAGTCCCATTTTTAATGTGGAAGACCTTATAGTTTACCTTGGACATCATGAAGACCAAAACACAGGAGAACAATATATCCAAATACCCGAGGTGTCGCACCAACTCGAAAAATCCATTGAAGATGTGTTGGATGATTAAATAGTTCCCACACACCAAGGAGGTTATTAGAAGTTTCTTATCAAGGGGAAGGGCGGACCGAAATCCAATAGCATGTGGATCTCAATAAATGATTTCAAGCACATCAACCTGGAGCTCTTTGAGGAGTATATTGTTGTTAACTCGAGGGAGTAGAGTTTTTTCAAGCCGGGGAGAATCCATGCAATCCCCCCTCTTCCCACATGTGTAGAAGAAAGACCCACTTTCCTTTTCTAGCCTATCTTGAGCTTCCTTTTCTAGCAAATCTTTATATTAGGAATTTTCTTTTCTTTCATATCTCTATGTTAAGAAACAAGTAATTTAAAATTTTTCTTAAGTGTTTTCTTATTTTAGAGATTCTATGTTAGGAAATAAGCTTATTTAAAAGTTTCTTGTTTAAATATATTTTTTCTATTTGAAAATCTTGGCTAGCTAGGAACTGTATTTTTAGATCCCATAGACTATGTTGAAGATTGTAAGTACTGTTTATGAATAGGGCTTAGACCTATGGAATAAGATACAATTGAATGATATTCTCTTCGAGCAAATTATCTTGTCTCTCGTAGTCGTTGAAGGGGGAAAACGATCTTTAGTTTATAAGACTAAAGGACTGTTGAGTATGCTCAGTCTTTTCTCTTTTGTGAATCTTATTGCAATTAGTTTCTTCCTTAATCTAGTTGCATTAGATTACCAAGTGAGACTTGATAGAAGACAAAAGTAAAACAGATGAAAGCAAGCATGTGTGAGCAAACGCTAAAAAAAATTAAGCCTAGCCTACATCATACTTCAAAAATAAACTCTAATAGGTAGAATCTGCATTGTGATGCTAATACGTGGTTAGTTGATGAAGTTAGGGTTTTCAGCTCTTCACCGATAATATAATTTTCATGATTTGTAGCAGATAATCAATGTGCAAGGTTTTTCAAAACGGTTGTAATGTGCCACCCTGAAAAAACGCTTACGATGCATCGTAACGGTCCGTTACGATGCAGCGTAACGGCACGATGGCGGCTCCACAACTGATTTCTAGTAAAAGCAAAAATAAAAATAAAAATAAAAATAAAAATGGATTTAAAAAAAGACTTACTTTTCTTCTTTTGTCTTTCTCTATTCTCTTCTTCGGTCCCGTTGCAAGTGGGTATTTCTCTCTTGCTCTTTCTTATTCTCCTTCGGTCCCACTGCGAGTAGATCTTTCTCTCTCACTCTTTTTATTCTCCTTCTGTCCCTTCGGGAGTCTCGGACGCAGATTTCCTGCGAAAGCTTTGCAGGAAGTTCCTGCGCTGGAAACCTGGTTGGGACCCACTGTGATGTTTGTGAGAAATCTACCTGTCCATCTATTTTTTAAGCTCTGTTTAGGACTCGATATCAAAAGTGAGCGTAATCAAAGGCTCAAGTGGGCCTCACTAAAGTAAAAGGTGGTCATGAATATTTCAACTATGGGCGCTCAATCCTAACCTTTTCGGCCCACATAAGTATTGGATCCGGCTTGTTTTTAGTCCCACGATCTAAAATGAGCTTACAAAATGGATGGATGGTGTGGATTTCTCACAAACATTACAATGGGCACAACCTACGTTTCCAGCGCTGGAACGGAGGCGAATTTCTGCTAAAGACTTCCACAGGTAGTTCCTGGGCGAGAAACCTAGGTGAGGCCCACCGTGGAGTTTTTACGAGATCTAATCTGTACATCCGTTTTGTAAGATCATTTTAGAGCTTTAAACCAAAAATGAGAAGTACACAAAACTCAAGTGGACCGCACTAAAGGAGAAGGTGGGTAGGGAGATTCTTATCGTTGAAACCTCATTGAGGTCTTAAGTGATGTTTACATGCCATCCATACCGTTCATAACGTCATTCCTACTGAGATGAATTGAAAACACAAACAATAGCCTGATTTAAAACTTTTGTGGCCCCATGAATATTTCAATAGTGGACATTCAAACCTCATGTTTTCGACCCACTTGAGTATTGGATCCGGATATTTGTTGGTCACTTGAAATGATCTCATAAAACGGATGGACGGGGTGGATTTCGCACAAATATCACGGTGGGCCCCGCCTAGGTTTCTAGTGCAGGAACTTCCTGCGAAAGCCTTGTGCAGGAAATCCGTCCCACGGGAACTTATTACTAGCAGGAAATCTACGTTGATTTCTTGCCAAAGGCTTTCGCAGTAAGTTCCAGCGGGAACTTAGGTGGGGCCTACTGTCACAATTTTGAGAAATCCTCTCTGTTCATCCGTTTTTTGAGTTCATTTTAAAATATTAGGCCAAAAATGAATCGTATCCAATGCTCAAGTGAGCCAAAACAATGATAATTGAACTTCTATAGTTGAAATATTCGTGGGGCTGAAAAAGTTTTGAATCATGTTAGTATTTGTGTTTTCAGTTCATCTCAGTATGGATGGCATTTAAATATCACTGTTGAACCTAGGGAGGTTTCAACGGTAGAAATTTTCCTAACCACCTTTTCCTTCAGTACGGCCCACGTCTTTTATCCTGCTCAATTTTGGTTTCATATCCTAGAATGAGCTCACAAAACCGATGGACGGAGTAGATTTATGAAAAACATCACGGTAGACCCTACCTAAGTTTCAAGCGTAGGAATTTCATGTGGAAGGCTTTGGCAGGAAATCCTCGTCCGGCGGACGGAAGTGGACTGGCTGGTGTACACACACCATCTATGAAGTTGTAGTATTGACGTCAACAAATTCTGTTGGTCAAATTATGAGGTATGTGCCATATCCAAACCGTCCATTCATTTCCCGAGCTCATCCTAGGAATTGAGCTGAAAAATAAGGCACATCTAAATATCAGTTGGACCGCACTGCAAAAAACAGTTGGGGATTGAACGTCTACCATTGAAACCCTTTTGGGGGTCACAAAAGTTTCGGATCAATATGGAATTTGTTTTTCCTCTTCATCCATGCATTTTTAACATTATTAACAAATTAGATGGAAAATAAATGTTATGGTGGGCCTTATGAATTTTTTAGCAGTGAAAGTCATTATCCTCGCTGCTATTTTTGGTGTGGTACATCTGAGCTTTTGATATGATTCATTTTTTCTAATGCTCTAAAATGATCTCGAAAAATGGATAAACGGTATGGATATAATAAATACATCACTTTGAGGCCATGTAAATTTGATCTCATTTGAGTCGTTAGAAGAACTTGGAGCTCGAGGCGCGTCTGCGCCGGATTGCGTATTGAGTTACTTGGTGTTCTCTTATTGTACTGAGTAAACTTAGTTGGGCCCACCTTGAATGTATGTGGTCTATTTATGCCATCCATCTGTTTTTCCATCTAATTTAAGGGGTTGATCCCAAACTTGAAGCATATCTAAAGATCAAGAGGATCTTACCACAAGAAACGGTGGGGATAATGATTTCCACCATTGAAACCTTTTTAGGCCCTACAGTGATGTTTATTTATCATCCAACCTGTTCATAAGATAATACAAACATGGATGAACGGAAAACACAAATATAAGCTTAATCCAAAACTTCTGTGGCCCCCAAGAAATTTTCAACGGGGAAAGTTCAATTCAACTATTTCCTATGGTGTGGTCTATGTGAACATTTTATATGCTTTATTTTTGGGCTAAAGCCCTAAAATTTTCTGGGAAAATGGATTGACAAAGCAGATAAAATACATAAATTATGGTGGAACTCGAGTGTTTACTCAGTACGCCGAGCGTAGTGAGTAGGGAGTACTCACTACGCATCCCGCTTCCGATTGCAGCAGCTAGAGGCTCACAACCTTTACCGTTTCATGAAGACTGTCGGCCCACCATGGAGGATGTGTTTGATCCACACAGTCCATCCATTTTTCTAGCTCATTTTATCACATGAGACCAAAATTAAAGCAGATAAAAAGCTCAAGTGGATTACACCACAGAAAATTATGTGGATAATGATGTCCAGCGTTGAAACTTTACTAGGGCCCATATTGATGTTTATTTTTCATTCAACAACACCGATATTAGCTTAATCTTTAAATAAATAAATTAAAAAAAAAAACCTCCTTTGGTCCAAAAGAAGCTTTCATTGGTAGGCATTCAATCCCGCTATCTCATGTGGTGTGGATATATCTCAATTTTGATACCATACCCTAAATGAGCTCTAACATGAATGGACTGTAGGCATGAAACACACACATCACATCACGGTGGGCCCCATAGAGTTTTCACACTTGGAAAAGAAGAAAAAAGATTGGTGAGGGCCTACACAATCACAGTCGACATGGATTCAGCAAAGAGCCTCAGTTGCCAACTTCTGTGGTGGAAAAGATGTGGTCCTCATGATATATATATATATATATAAAATTTATACTGTCTATTGATGAAGTTTTCCAGCGGACCTTTCGCAAGACACCTTTCTGTACCTGCACTGGCAAAGGTGGGAGACAAAGGCGGCCCTGACTCACATAAGGGACTCTCCGATGCCTAAGTCAAGCATGGGGTCTTTGAAGTAAGGGAAAGTCTTCGGAGAAGAGACTAGTCGAATGTTAAGGTTTATGTGAACGTACCTCAAACGATGGGAGATGTTTGCATATTTATAGAAGAGAGGATCTCGTAGTATGGGGATGCTCTCCCGATATCTTGGAGATCTGCTGTAATCCAAGATCTTCCTTAGATTGTAGGTTCCCGAGATTGTCGGGATTCGATCTTATCTCCAGGGGATCTTGGGAGAGATCTTCGGGACTCAGGAGGATTCTTCGAATCCATAGTTCGGCTTTGGGTCGACTCTTAAGGTGGGCGTTGAGTCAGAAACGACTGATATCATCACGCTTTAATAGATCAACATTCACCATTCTCGACCGTCGGATGAGCCAGAAGGTTCATGTTTCCTTCATTCACCTTCAGGGGTATCGTCAATCTATAACCGACCTATAACCGAACTAAGGCTGGTTTGCGACCGGTCTGTAACTGATCTGTGATCGATCTATAACCGATCTATGGTCGGTCTGTGACTGATCTATGATCGATCGATGACCGAGCTATAGTTGATCCATAATCAACACTTAACTGATTTATAGGCAATCCTTAACCGCCCTTTAGCTGACCCATAAATTAGGTTGGTGCTTCAACCACTTGTGTGAGCTTACAAGCTCTGTGTGTCCTTGAAATTGCATCAATCTCCTTAGAGATTGCTTTCTTTATGGATGTAGAAGCCTCATCAGGCTCAGGTCCCCATGGGACCATGCTGGTTCAGTAGAGTTGGTCCTTTCCATAAACTGACTTATAGACTTGTAGATTTTTCCTCAACAGTGAGCCTCCCTTGCCTTTTGAACGAAGTTCGGAAAGCAAGCTCGGCCGCAGCTAGGTCGGGTTATGCATGGACTAGGTTGAGTCGTGTTGTCATCGATGCCAGGTATGGCGGCCAGCACAGTAGTCGAAGCGTCGTTAATCAGTAATCATGACGTGTCGTTGCGTGGCTCGAGGTCACATGTGGCGTCAAGCTGTCTCTTCAGTGACAGTCCAACGAGGACGCGACGCGTGGCGTCATACTCGATATCCAGGGCGAGTGGCGCGTCAGGTTGCGACACGTGTCAAGCCAGGGTAGCTGATGGGGCGTTGTACGACGCAGAATTGATGAGTGTTTTAAATGGCTGCCACGTGGCTCGTCTATATAAGGGAAGCCCTAACGCTTAGGGCTCTTCTCCTTTGCGTTTTGATTTTCTTCCCCTTTCTGTTCTCCTGCTTTCCTGCGCGCGTTCTGGCAATCGTTCTTGCTCCCGTTAGAGTCTTGCCGTGTAACGCCCCGATTTTTGGAACCCGAGTATACGACTCGTTCTCCAAAAACTCGAGTGTTAGCCTATAAAATTCAGTGTAAATTTGAACCGTTTATCATTAATCAGAGTTAACAGCAACGAAACTAGAATAAACCTTACATTGAATAAAAACATTCCAACCATAATGAAAATTTACATGTAGCGCCCATACAGGACTTATACAATTCCAAATACAAAGTTCATATAAGCGAAGACAGGAATCTATCAACTAGTGGTGGAGCTCAATATGGGCCGCAGGGACCCCATCTAGCTCCTTAGCTACCCGGTCTGCTTTATCAACCCAGTGAATGGTGCCGGCTCGCCCTACACCTTTATCAACTGTTATGGTTCGATAGCGTCAATGGCTATCGCAGTGAGGGGCACCCTCTAAGATTGTACACTCATCATTCATAATCCAGTATAAATCGCCAGTCATGAGGATGGATATATTAAACAGGGCAATTCATGAGTGTACATTTAAAAATTATGTCAATCAACATAATCTCATCAAAAGCAACATATAATAGCAATCGAAATGCAAGGAAATATGTCAAGATAATCAAATAATCAACAATACGACTTTCTATTACACCCGAAATCACATTGTACGTGAACTCTGCAAGATGCCTAGAAAATCGATGAACGAACTTCAGCTCCACCCAGAAACCATGGTACAAGCGAAATCCATAATGTGAATATAAAATCAACCATTAACTGCCACTTCACCTGGAAATCATATCGTACGTGAACTCCGCAAGATGGTTAGAAAATCGATAAGCGAACTTCAGCTCCACCCGAAAATCATGGTATGACTGAATACTACAAGATAAAGGGAGAAACAACCAACAAACTCTTGACCATCCGGAAATCATATTGTACGTGAACACCACAAGATGGCTAGAAAATCGATAAACGAACTTCAGCTCTACCCAGAAATCATGGTACGACTGAACACCGCAAGATGGCTAGGAACAACAGGATTTACAACTATAACCAACAAGCCGCAAAAGGGCACCGATAGACCATCAAAGCCATGAGGGCAAACATACAGTCCAATCCATGTAGGGCAGGTGTGTGATCAAGCTCGTATAAGTCAAATAGGGCTCGTAAGATGATAAGTCTTTAACAAGTGATATTCAATCCATAAGACAATCACAAATGACAACATCTACTTAATTTGCAAACTCTACAACTCGAGATAACACGTGGCAACCAAACGTTTGCTAACATTAAAGAGACAACAATTATATGTTACATGTGTCAATTGTACAACATATTAGCATATTCATAACATGAGATAAGTAAACTATAAAATAACTTCGAGCTACTAATTACATGGAATTAAAGCATCGTTCATGTCTAGGTTGGTGAATTTAAGTAGGAAGCTCAAAGGGTGAGTCCTCACCTCGAATGAATGTTCCTCTTGATTTGAATCTTCCTACAAGGTGAGTTTATGAGTTCTTAAATCAAAATAATGAGAATCATTTTTTTTTTCCTAGATCATGTATGGACTATGAGTGGTATGAGATTGTCTTTACTTACTTGATCCGAAATTAGTTGAGAAAAGGGTTGTTCCTCAAGTGAGCTGCTGTAAATGATACCTAAATGCATCGGTACCGATTTTTAGTGAGTCAATATTGAGTTGACTCAGTTGGGATTCTCAAACAGTAAGTTACTGGAGATTAGAGTTTAGGGACTACGTGTTGTAGTACAACGTCATTGGTTTCTTGGTCTGATGAATTCTCCAAAGTTCTCCTTAGTGATCCCTGATACCAGTTGATGGTAGTTAGCTTGACTCGGTTGGGAAATTAGGCGAATCAACTCATGATTGAGTCGGGAGGACTTTCAGTTGGAGATGGTGGGTTCTTCCAGCTTCATACCTGGGTGGGAGCTATCCTTTACCAATAATAAGAGAGAACCCTGAGTGCACCCACCCCTAACAGCTGACTGAGTTTAAAATCTGGTTTTGTAATCAGTCACTAAGTCAGCTCATTAACAAGCTGTTTGAAGTGGGGTTTACAGGGACGGGTTTTGAAGTTATACCTGTGGATGACGGCTTGGGTCTTCATCCAGCAACTCCTTAGGCTTGAATCAAGCCCAACAGCAGCAGCAGGTGGGCCGGCTGGACAACAACTCGACTCGCTCCCCCTTTCTCCTAGTCTCTCGTTTCTCTTCTTCCTCCTTTCTCTTTCTTCCTAACTACTCTCCTTCCTTCCCTTTCTTTCTCCTTTTCTCTATTTTTTTTTCTTTCCTACTGCAACTCCAGCAGAAAAGCTGGGCTAGCAGTGCCTGGGTCGCGCTCGATTCGGTTGGGTCGGGCAGCCACCGACCCAACTCTCCCTCTTTATCTTTCTCCTGTTCCTCCTCCTTCTGCTTCTGTCTTCTCCTCTGATGTTTCTCCTCTATCTCTCTCTTTTTTTGACAGGGGAGGGATCCCTACTCGACCCAACTCAGTCGGGTTGCGGCAAGGGAGAAACGACACTCTATTCTATCTCCTGTCTTTCTGTTTTTGGCAGGGAACGCCCTAAAAGGAGGCTTTTATAGGTTTAGCCACGTCTAAGATCATTAATGCTAATCTGTCGATTAGTTGCGGCCTCGAGAGTAAGGACTCACTGAGCACCATTTTATTTTTGCGACCAGTTTGCGATCCCTGCTCATCCTATTCTCACGGTCATATATGATTGACATGGATGAGATCCCACGGCCATGGGCCACCTAACGAACGTCCCGGATCGACGAATGGGTCCCACCCTGCACTGATGGGTTTCCTGCTAAAACAGAGGAGATGACCCAGCCGTTAATGGTGGGTCATCGTTCAATAGCCGATCTGAGGATCAGTAGCGTATGGACGGTGTGGATTGCTCCTTTGGTGACAGTGGGGCCCTTCAGATGGACAATCATTCAGGTTCTTCTTAAGAGGTTTGGGTTTGAGTTGCGGTAGCGGCGGAAGTAAGCTCTAGCTAGGGAACGCCCTATTTTGGAGGGCTGGGATTGATTGCAATGGATGGCTGGGATCCCAGGAGAAGCTTTCACGCAGATCGCCAGCGTGGAAAGGGGAAAAACGAAATCCTTTCCATTTTTGGAAATGAGTATGCTTCTAGCCTGATTTGTGGCTGAGATTGTGCGCACATGTGTGCAATCCAATGGTTGAAATTGTCAGGGGTTAGACGTATTTGGGTTCCTTATAGGATGGACGGTTTGGATCATCAGAAGGACCTTCAAGGTGGGCCACAATCCTTCCCAAATGGATACAGTCCGTTTGAAAGAGTTGAAGGTGAGAAAGCCTCTGCTTTCTTACCACTTCCATCCGGTCAAACCCGATTGACCAGGTTTTCTGGACTGGTGCATGGCGAGTGCACACACATCAAAAGTGGGGCCCACAAAGTTGGCGTAATAGCAATCCACTCCGTTCATTCGTCTTGACAGGTCAAATTAGGGCTCGGCCCAAAGAATGAGGCCGATCCAAGTTTTTAGGTGGGCCATATCAGCTAAAAAATGGCCTTTGGGCGCTAGTTATCATTGATTCGAGGTGGCATGTGGTCCACACCCGTGATCAGAACCGTTCATCTAGCTTGTGAGCCACCCAGGGCCACTATTTATTTTATATTATATAATAATAAAAAAAAAAATATATATATATATACATATTTGTTTAGTATAATAAATTAATAGTTATAGATAAGTATTTATTTTCAATCATTAATATTTATACTGTATTTTCGTGATTATATATGCATATATTAGTATAGAAAAATTTATATTTATAGATATATATTTTATATACAGTATAGTATATTATAAAATGTAAATGTTTATTAATATACATTGATTATATAATAATGTGTTGGTATACAATTTGTTTTATATATTGTTTAAGTAATATACGTAATTTGAATGATTCAAGTAACATATGTATTTTTACAAATAATTATAAAAATTATTTTGTATTATGATATATGTATACAATTATATCATATTTAAAATAAATCTTTATGGTACCAACTTGAGATAGGCCACCCATCTGGCTTTGAGATAGATTTATAGCTCTAGCGGGTCGTATTAACTGAAATATAACCTTTGAGTGCCAACTATTGTCGACCCGATGATGACTTGTGGTTCACTCATGAGATCAGGACCGTTCATCTAACTGGTGAGCCAATTAGGGCCACCATTCATTTTAGATTTAACCAGATGGGTCACAAGACATTTATTCTTGGGATTCGAACTACGATTTCCGTCCATTCGACAGTTTGATCGAATCCAAACTTGACAATTAGTGATCCTTGGATAGTGGACGGTTAGATCTATCTACCAAGGTGATCGAACGCTAAAATAGACTTCTCTTGTGGTGTGATGCTCCATCTAGGGAATTTAATGGATGAGTTATGGGTGAAGGTTACCATTTAACAGATGGAATTAGGCTGGAGTGTGTGAATAATGGCTTAAGCCGCGATTGTGTTTATACTAAATCAAGTTCTCATGGTAACACCCGAGTACTGAAAAGTACAGGGCTCCGGTGAGCTTCCTTTCCCCCTCCTCATTTCATTTTTCCATCCAACCAGCATGTTTGGTTCTATGAGCTCGCGGGAGGGGGTCTTTGGTGGCGAAAGTGGGGCGAGCAGTCACCTTAGGGTAATGTTGAACCCACCTTCGCCATTGGTGGTAATGGCGGATGCGGCTTTCCAATATTCGTCTTCAAGGAGAGTTTCGGACCGGTCCCCAGTGCAAAGACCGGTGTCTGCTGCTAGGGCATTAGATTTGTCTCCCAGGCTTGAGACGACACCTGGGGCGAGGGAAGTGGATGCGCCTTCGGTGACCGAACCAGTTGCTGAAGCGCGTGATGATGATGGAGCGGGAGAGGAGGATCCGAGGGGGCCTGTGCCCTCGACTTTAATTGAGGAGGAGTTAGTTCAGATCAGGATCGGGTATCACATTCCCGAGTCTGTGATTCTCAGGCTACTTCCCTGACCGGAAGCCCAGGGACAACACTAGCGAATGCCTACAATGGGGGTCAATGTCAAGCCGAGTTCAACCAATGGAACATGGCGAATACCCAACAAGGGGGTCACTTCCCATCATCTCAACCTCCCTCAATTGGGAGTGCTTTTCAATATCAATTTCCTACAATCGGGAACATAGTTACATTTCAACAAACTCCCCCTCACGGGAGTCATCACTATGTCGAAGAAGGGGAATAGGCCTTGCCACGTGGGACGTTGATTCCCCAAACGAGCCACTTAGAAATAGAAGAGTTACGGGAGCTGCTCCAAACTATACAAAATCAGCTAAAAGACAACAAGGGGTTAATCTCTCCTCAACAAAGTTTATGGATTTGTGTTACTTCTCAAAAACAAAGGTGCCTCGGAACTTTGAGGTACCCAAATTTAAGAGATACGACGCTAGTGGATGTCTTATGGTACATCTTAAGGCATTTTGTGGAGAATTTAATGTAGTAGATGGAGAAGGAGCTCTCATCTGCTTATTCCGAAAGTCTCTAAAGGGCGATGCCTTGGACAGGTACACTTCCATGGATTGTCATCAAATTTAAGATCTGGGAACAACTCTCACAAGAATTCGTCGACAGGTTTGCCTACAACCTCAACATGGCTCCCAGGTGAGCAGACTTGGCAGCCTTAAGACAGAAAGGTGACGAAACGTTATCTACATGTGGGAGAATGTGCTCTCCAATCGATGACGAGGAGCAAATCTGCATGATCATCCATTCAACAAATACAGACATCTTTGGATATCTGATCTCGCATCCCTATGCAAATTTCACTCAACTTATTTGTGTAGGAGAGCAAGTAGAAGCAGGAATGCACACGGAAATAATCTCCACGTGGCGTAGGAGAGCAAGTAAAAGCAGGAATACACATGGAAACAATTTCCCTGTGGCCTCATCAAAGCACTTCAGTCAAACGAAACAAAGTTGAAGGAAGACCCATGGGATATGGGAATGGAAATGGCAATGGTTCCGCCCATCGCACAACAAAAGCAAATAACATCATTACCACAACTCAAGGCACCTAGCATGCGCTTCAACAAGGATGCCAGCAATACCAACAGTACTGTCCTCAACATCAACAACCGAGATATCAACCACCACCTCCGTCGCAACAAAATCCGCAGTTACAATCTTTGTAACCACAACAGAAGCAACAACAACAACAGCCTAGAGGGAATTCCCAATACCCCTATCAGAACCGACAAATGACTAAGGAATTCGGGAGGTTCACCCACTCACACAAAAGCACAGCCAAATCATGATAACGTTAGTGCAAAAATGACTCCTCACTCATCTACAACCTAGGACACCTCCAAATCCTCTGCTAATAAACTATAGTGAAGATGAGTATTGCACATACCACCACTACACCAAAAATCCTCTACACTTTTGGTTTAGGAACGACTTAAATCTATTCCCAAATAGGAGCAATTTTGAACCATTCCTAACACGTAGGAACCCTTTCTAACATGGAGTAAACTGGGAGTAAGAATGGAAGTAGATCATGTCTTAACCCTATCCTCTATGGGGCCATCATGGTGTAAGAGTTTTATCCACACCGTTCATCCATTTTCTCACATCATTTTATGGTATGATCCCGAAAATGAGGTATAACCAATGCTGAAGTGGACCACAAGTGTGGATTGAACGTCTACAGTTAAAAATTCTTAGTACCTACAGAAGTTTTAGATCTAGCTGATATTTATGTTTTTGCTTCATCCAGGTCTACGTGACCTTATGAATAGGCTGGATGGTAAATAAATATCACGTTGGCCACTAGAAAGGTTTCAACGGTGGCTGTTATTATCACTGTTGATTACTTGTGTGGTAGAAAAAAGCGGATCGACTGGTGTACCGTACCGTGTTGATGTCAGTACCCCATGAGACTGTGTGTGACAGCCCTCTTGACCCTAAACCCTCCCTCTCCCTCTCCCTCTCCCTCCCTCACTCGACCCTATCCCTTGATCCTTGACCCTTGACCCTTAACCCTTGACCGACGCACTGCCTTTCGACACCATTTGATAACTGAAGTCACCGTCGTTGTTGGAGATGACGATGGCATTGTCAAACCTTACCACAGCCTAAATCGGCTGCCGTAGGATAGCCACTAATCAGATGATGTGGAAAGAGGAGAGGCAGAGGTGGGTTGCTGTCTCCACCATCTATTACCCTAGGGGCGGTTAGATTTCATGGATGTGACGACCCCAACGAAACGCGAGCAAAAAATGGAAAAATCGCTGTCGGAGATGCATTCCGCCATTACTGCTACCGCTATCGCTGGATGGGAGATGGGTTCGGGACTGACAGCCATGGATATGGAAGGACCATCATCGATGGTTGTCGATCGGTTTTCCCTTATCAATCCCACAGCAGTAGCACTAGTAACGAGTTTTTTTTTTTTGGAACTGTAGATGCGGATCTGCCATTTAGGGATGGTTCCGATCAATCCAGGGCGAGGAAAGATCCTCTGGCTGCCATTGCTGCCAGATTGCATAAACAGTGAAGCAATGTTGCTGTTGGCGACAAATTCGGGATTCTGGTGATAGATCTGGGATTCTTGCAATCAGGTTGCCGGATTTGGCAATGCCCTGATCTGTTGCAGTTAGGGTTTCGTCCACTCGTCAGGTCAGAGGTGCTGGGTTCTGATCATGACCAGAGCAACCCTGATTGCCAAGGCCCAAACACAATTTCCAGATTCATCCATGCTGGGAAAAAACGGGTTCCAGTCATGGCCAGAGCATTCATCCATGCTGGGAAACAATGCATTGGAAAGGAACTATTGTTCTTTTATCCCTCCATCATGAGTATATTTAAGAACCATTATTCTCTATTCTTTGGAGAGAGAGAGAGAGAGAGAGAGAGAGAGAGAGAGAGAGAGAGGGAAGTGTTATTGCTTTAGTTTAGAGAAGGTCGGAACAAAGATCCTGAGCTGCAACTAATCAGTTTTACAAGTGTTTCTGCTGCTATAGATAATTTTTGGGATGCAAATAAGCTCGGACATGGTGGATTTGGGCCTGTTTATAAGGTAACTTCCACAAAAACATAATTTTGTGGCATGCTACATATCATTGTTGTTTTGATCTATCACACTCAATGTAATCACATGTACATATAGGATAAATAGAATCTAGTGTAGATGGTCATAAAAGATCTGTTTAGGTTCAAGAATGCCTATCAGAACCGCTGATATTTAACCACATATCAATCCATTTTACTAACCTCAGACACATTAGGTTCCCCTTAATCTTCCCTCAATCTTTTTTCCCTTTAAAAAAAAAAAAAAAAAAAAGAATTAACGCAGAGGATTATATTTATAAAAAGGGAAAGAAAAAACAAGGAAGGGAGAAAAACACAGCGCTGCTGAGATAGCAGAACTGCTACGCAGCTAGAAAATCAAAATTACAATCTATTGCCTTAATCGAGTAAGTAGCCCATTCGACCAGAAATTGGATCGCCCTAGACATAGTGGACTCCGCCGAGTTGGCTTTGTCGTTGAAGCACCGATCATTCCTTTCGACCCAAACAGCCCACCAAACCGTAAGAAGGGCCATTCACCATAGAAAGTCCGGTGTTTCCCACATTTAACCCCATGGCAGAAAGAAAGGAGATTGTTAGTTTAACCCGGAAAACAGCAGAGCACGTTGAAGTGGTGGAGAAAAAGGACAATGAATGAAAAGATGATTGACTGTCTCTTCATTGGCCATGCAACAAACACAAATATTGGTAATTTTCATTCCCTGCTTCCGCAGATTATCAACAGTGAGAACCCTCTGATTTCCAACCAACCAACCGAAGACTGCGATTTTGGGAGGGACCTAATATTTCCAGACATGATACCGCAATAGACCACCAGGAGTAGCAATTTTTTCAAGCAAGAATCTGTAGAGGGATTTAACAGAAAATTTGCCCTATTTATCCGGACGCCAGGACAGACTGTCAGGCACATTGCGATTAAGCGATAGGCTGTAGATGCGATTGAGGAGGATAACATATTCTTCTATTTCCCATTCCCTAAGGTTCCTTATGCATTCGATGTTCCAAATGAGGTTTCCTCCAATTGATGATAAGAAGTCAGCAACCTTGCAATGGGGGAATTTGACGATGCAAAATATGTTTGGGAAGGCTGTGTTGAGCGTGTCATTCCCCGACCAGGGGTCCAACCAAAACCGAGTTCGAAATCCATTTCCTGTCACCATGGATATACCGCTGAGAACTTCCGACTTGGTAGAATGGATGTCCCTCCATATAACAGACATCTTGTGGTTATAGCTGCTATTGGTTTGCCAACCCCCCTTGGACCTGCCGTATTTGCTCTTTATCAGCTCATTCCATAAGTCCCCATCTTCGTTCCCGAGTCTCCACAGCCACTTTCCAAGAAGAGCGCGATTCATAAGCTTTAGATCCTTGATACTTTCCGCACCGTCTTGCGTCGGACAACAAACAACCTTCCAATTAACGAGATTAAATTTCTCCTTATCTGTCTTTCCTTGCCAGAGAAAATCTCTTAGCTTTTCCAAAGCATTAACAACCGACACCGGACAGTTAAACAACGACATGTAGTAGATCGGAAGGTTTGACAGTGCTGAGTTTATAAGAGTTAACCGACCTCCCAAAGATAAATACCCACTCTTCCAGTTTGCTAGATAGGACTTGACTCTATCAATGATCTTATCCCAAGATTTCTTAGGAGGCTTCCCGACACACAAAGGAAGGCCCACGAAAGATGTAGGGAGGGAAACTACCGCGCAGCGTGCTCCTTTAGTTCTGCTTCCTCCATATTCACCCCCAACATAGTGGACTTGTACATATTTACATGGAGGCCCGAAACGGTTTCAAAGTAGCGTATAATAGTGCGTAAATTACTGACTTTCACTTGCTCAGCATCGTTAAAGAGAAGGATATCGTCGACGAATTGAGTATGGGATATTGGAGCGAACATCCCCTGCACTTTAAAGCCTCTGATAAGGCCTACTTTCTGACCCCTACAAAGCAGGCGGGACAGAGCCTCACCCACAATCAGGAACAGAAAGGGAGAGAGCGGGTCGCCTTAGCGAAGGCCCCTGGAGCTAGGGAAAAACCTTGTCGGAGATCCATTGACAAGAACGGAGAAGACAGCCGAGCCTACGCGTTCTCTGATCCATTTGCACCACCTCCCACCGAAGCCCATTCTGTGAAGCATATACATGAGGAATTCCCATTCGACATGGTCGTATGCCTTCTGAATATCTAATTTGCATATGAGGCCCTTGCTTTTGGATATGAATCTGGAATGAAGACATTAATTAGTGATGAGGGCGCAATCAGTGATCTGACGACTGGGAATGAAGGTGCTTTGATGATGGGAGATAACCGAGCCAATGACCTCGACCAGACGGGAGGCCAGAACCTTTGCTAGTATCTTGTATGGGCCCCCAATCAGACTTATCAGTCTGAACTCAGACAACAAATTGACTCCCTGACATTTGGGAATGAGGGCAATGAAAGAGGCCCCCATCCCTCTGGACAGTCTGCTTCTAGTGTAGAACTCAGAAAAGAAGTCTATTACGTCTCCTTTGATAAGCTCCTAGAAGCGTTAGAAGAACGCAATTGGGAAGCCATCAGGACCTGGTTCCCTGTCCCCTTCCAGATCATCAATGGCCTTCACCTCAATGATAGAGAAGGGAGCTTCCAGAATAGCTGCTTCTTCTTCAGAGATTCTGTCGAATTGAAGGTTATCAAGGGTGGGTCTGTTCCACCCTTCTTTCCTCAAGAGATCCCTGTAGAACCGAACTTCTTCGGATATGCGGTCCATGTCGTCTGTACGAGTTCCCTCTATCATTAGACTAGTTATCGCATTCGTTCTAGATCTTTTGCTAGCCAAGCAATGAAAAAACTTGATGTTTTTATCGCCTTCGCGGATCCACTTACACCTGGATTTCTGACGCCAAGAAATTTCTTCCTCTAGTCTAGCAGCAAGGGATTGAATCAGTTGAATCCTCCTAAGGAAGGATTGGGGAGGATTCTGACCTGCCTCGACTTCCCGATCAATCTTCTTTAGCTTAACAAGGATGCCCACGAGCTCGGCCTCTCTTTTTCTCGCCTCTGCCTCCTTCCAATCCTTCAATTTGCATTTCAACATACGCAACTTGCTACAAAGCTCGAACCCGGCGAAACCAGAACTAGAGAATCCTACCCACCAATCTTCAATCATTTGGTGAAAACCTTCTGTTTGAAGCCAGGCAATGTCGAATTTGAAAGGCTTGGAGCCCCAATTTCGATCATCAACTGTCAGTAGTATCGGGGTGTGGTTGGACGTGGTTCTGGGAAGAGTTGATTGCGCAACGTGGGGGAAGTGGTCTCACCACTCAGGCGATATCAGAAAACAATCAATCCTAGTTAAAATGGGACTCGCCCTGTCATTAGTCTAGGTAAATTTGCTTCCTAGCAAAGGGAGATCGACCAAAGCTTCGTCTTCTATCCATTGAGACAATCGGCGCATGTGCACCGTGACTCTGCCACTCGTAGATTTTTCTTCGGCCCTTAGAGTGATGTTGAAATCGCCCCCGATGCACCAAGGACCATCGAACTTCTCTCTGGCTGAGTGCAGGAACTTCCCTCTAGCTGAGTGCAGTTCCTTCGAGCAAGCCTCCCTTAGAGATTCCTGGTCAGGACCATAAACAGAAGAGATTAGGCATGTAAAATTGGAAGAAGTGTCTTTTAGAATAACCGAGAGAGAAAAAGATCTGCTCTAGCTATCAATCAGATTCCAGGAAGAGGTCTTCCATGCCACCATGATCCCTCCTGAGGAGCCGTCAGCGTCCTGGGTAACCCACTGCACCTTGGATTGGTTCCAAATAGAACCCATCAATTTGTCGCTGAAGTGCTAGACCTTGGTTTCTTGAAAGCATATCACGTCTACTTTGCTTCTGCTGCTAATGTCCTTTATAAGTCTCCGTTTACGTCTGGACCCCACTCTAATGTTCCAGGATAGGATTTTCATTTGGGAACCGAGCTACCCCGAACTGAGATGGCCCGAGAGGGAACGTTAGGATGATTGTGGATGAAAGAGCTTAGTATCAGGCTGTGGAGCTCCCTGTTGCTGTGCGATCTAGCTGGAGCTTTCCTCGGGGACCTGCTCTGGACCAGCGGACGGCCGCACTCCTCGATGCAATGAAAAAGGGAGATGAAATCTTCCGGATGATCCTCGAATGACACACAAGAACGTGTCCAACATGGCCCATTGCGTCCCTTATCCATTTCTTTCTTTGTATGGTGCAGATCAGTTTGGCTCTCTCCTCAGATCCTTTCAAGAGAAGGATGTCGGGGGTTTTTCTACCTCGTTGCAATCTTCCCTTATTTGAAGAGGTTCAGCCTCCAGAACCTCTTCACTGTCTTCCCGAAACATCTCGATTAGAGCTTGTCCTAGAAAGAGATTTAGAGCAACCTTAGGGGGAGGAGAGGGAGCGAAGGAAGGAGACGCTTGATCAGAGCCCCAAGTCGTGAACTCTGCTTCCGGGCCCGAGAGAGTCGCTTTGCTACGAGGGGTGGAAATCTCCCTAAGAAGAGGGTCGCTGAGGAAGAATGTGGGTTGGGACCATAGGTTCGCTTGGATCGCTGCTGGGGGGGGGGGGGGGGGGGGGGGGTTGTTGTTTGCTGCAACCGATTTCAGACGTGTGGAGGTTGGGCCTGCGACGGATGGGGTCGGATCGTCCGATTCGAGAACGTGTGGTTTGGAGAAGTCTTCCAAGGTTGAGGCTGGGATCATAGCCTCACTTACGAGGTCAAAGAGCCTCCCGAGGCTGCCATCCGTAGCTTCGAAGAAAGGCTCGGGACACGCGTCTCGCTTGGAGGGGACGATCTGGCACGACGAACACACGTCACACATCGCCTAACGATAGATGCCTGGGATGGAGCTCCTTCACCTTCCGACGCTCCAGTAGGGAAATGGTTATTCCTCGTAACTGCTGGTGGCGGTGCAGGCTGTCTGAACCTCCAGATGTCGCCCCATCGAGGGATAGGAGCCGATGGGTCTTCCTTTTGGACTGGAAGGAGGAAGTCTCTGCCCGCTGCCCTGACCTGGATGTGGGGAGGGAGAGGATCTCCCTTCTTCCTCCTGATTCTGGCCCTAATGACCCCCATTTCGTCACCTCTAAGCGTTTTGACGTCGATTTCTATCAATGTTCCAATGCGCGAGGCTGCCATGTTAAAAAATTCTGCATACCACAGCTCTAAGGGAATAGACTAGATCAATACCCAGGTCTCTTCCATTCCAAAACATGAAAATTCATCCCACTTCATCATCTTTGCAACCGGCTGTTTTTGTGGATGGCTGCCGCCACAATAAACATGTCCGAGTTAACTTCAGGACTGACATCGATCCACAATTTGTTGAAACCAATGGGCTTGATGTTGAATAATTCTGGCGGATAACGGCAGCTTTCATCCAACCAACTCCTCACTGCTTCTAGAGTAGCCCCAGGTTTCGTTATCGCCACTAGCGACCTCCTGAGGAAGCTACTATAAGTGGCCAGATTTTCTTCAGGGATGGATATCCAAGGTTCTATTAGAGTTGAGACCCTCTCAGCTTTGTTGCCCTTCCCGGGCAGCTTCTCTGCTTTTGGTGTTGTTTCCTGCTGCTTCAAACTGAAATTTGGTTCTCTCGGTTTGAGAAGAGCCTCTTTGAACGATGTACAGGTAGAGGACGAGGCAATGGGTTTGACCCTATAATCGTCTGCCAAGTACTTGGTCTGGGGGGCCCTATCTATCGTGGATCTCATATTTCTCCCTACTTTCCATCTCCTATTATGCTCAGGACCATATCTAGCCCGTTGGATCAAGAGTTTCTGACCTCCGAACCCTACCCCGCGGAGCATCTCTACCGCCCTGTTCAGTTCCTCCTCCGAGCTCATCCGGATCAGAGCGAATCCTCTAGGAGAACCATCTTCCTGGTTCCTAGGAAGGACAACGTCCATAACCGCTCCTACTCTCCCGAATATTCACGCGAAGTTTATCGGCAGCCATCCTGCCGGGAAACCTTTGACGTATAGGGTTGGGAGGTGCGGAGTATTAGACCTCAGCAGCGGGTTTAGGCGTTTCTTACTGTGATTCCTAGAGACTTCTCCATGGGTTTGAGTTTTCCTTTTCAACAAGGGCTCCAGAGGGTCGGATGGTTCTACTTCGTGAGTTTCCGACACTGGGATACCCACAACCTCCGTGGATTGAAGTGGAGCATCTGGAACACTCAAACGCTCATCGGCGTCGGCTTCTACATCGTCTACGATGCCTCTATGGGAGGGCGTCCCCAGCGGGAGGACGTCCGCATTCTCTCATCGTCATCGTCGATAGATCATCGTCATCTCCCTTTCATTCTCTAATCAGTTTCATGCTCTTTGGCAAGAAGTCCAGCCCCTAGCAGTTTCAGCTGGAGACTTGTCTCTAAACATCTGTTTTTTCTCTCCTATTGTTCCTCTATCTAAAGAGCCATTGATCATGCGGTACGCAACCGATTTCCTCACCTAAAACTGTGTTATCTGGATGATGCTCTTTGCTATTGGAACAAAGGTTTACTGTAACCTGATGAACACTTGTAAGCTACAGCATATGTATTGTTTGCAGTGCTGTTGCAGGTCATGTAACCTAGTAAAGACTTGAGAAAAACTGATGGTGTTCTTGTCACCATTGATGCTGCTTCATCCTGTGGTCATGATCCTATGAATGCAGAAGGCCATGTGATATCGGCCATTGATTGGGAAACTAAGGGGGTGTTTGATTTTTGATTTCTGCTGGTAAATACACGGAATTACCTGATTTTTGCTTACTACACTTGTTTGAAAGTTGCCAGGAATTACGTTTCGAAAATCGGTCCATACAAACGTTTTTATTACTGATTTAAATATGTGGGCCCCACCATGATATATATGAGTTATCCACACCATCCATCCTTTTAAAAAATACATTTTAAGGCATGAGCCTAAAACTGAGGAAAATAAAAAGCTCAAGTGGACCACACCTGAGGAAACAGGGATCATTAAAACGTCAATGGTTGAAAGTTGTTTTCTCTCTAGGGCCCACAGTGATGTTTATTTGTCATCCAACCCGTTAATAAGGTCACACAGTCATGGATAAAGTGGAAACAAAAATATCAGTTTGATCCAAAACTTCCAGGGTCTTCAAGAAGCTATCAATGGTAGGAGTTCAATTCCCATTGTTTCCAGTAGTGTGGTCCACTTGATCTTTGGATCTACATATTTTTTTGGCTCATGCCCTTAAATGAGTTGGCTAAAGGGATGGACGGTGTGGATAATACAAAAACATCAAGGTGGGCCCCAAAATTTAACTTTTTTTTTTCTTCATAGAGTGACGTGAGGAGTGCTATAAATGAAAGGTGGCGGTCAAATCACCTCGGAAATTCAACTGGAAACACAGAGGTAAATAATTATTACCCATTTACCTGGAATTACCTCTGTAATTCGAAAATCAAACAGGCCCTAAAGCATTGGTATTTCATAGGAGAAATTAATAATAGACTTGTACAATTATATCACTTCTTTGTAATGGAAAAACACCACACACAATCAATGTAAGCAATGGAAAACCACAAAGTAAAAGAGTGAAAATAATACTCAAACTGTTTCTCTTGTTTTAGGCTTATTCCGTGCATGGTAGTAGGTGGTATGGAATTGCATTTGATCCCATGCAAATTCATATGGTGTTTGGAAATGATTAGAAGAATTGCATTAATCCTAGTATCATATCATCTAGTGCCAATCGTAGATACTAGCGGATTTTGAAATTTACTACATTTTTGGGTCCTAAGTTAATGCATGTGTTTTATCCAGCCGTTCATCCATACGTGCCCTTTACATGTGACATTCGAGTTACACATGCATATAGGTGACTAGCATCAATTGTGAAATCTGGTATGTTATTACAATTCCATGGTCCACCAAATGAACGCTTCACTTAATACAATTTATACTTAATACAATGTATTTCTCACAAAGGAAGAATTTGATCCCACATGTGGGATTAAACGGTCAAAATACTTTGGTATTTCTAGACACGTGTTAATTTCGTATAATGCAATTCCATACCATTTAATCTTGTGTTCTAAATAAGCCTTTCGTGAAGAAGAAAAATCTGTGGTGCTGCCATGCGGAATATGTATTGATTAGAAGAAATGCATAAATCCTGTGTTTTTTTTTTATATTTTTTATAAGTGTTTTTGGAAGATTCTAATACCCTAAAATTGCTTTCGGTAGAGTTGAATGTGTTTTACTAGGGTGATTTTGGATTAGAAAGGTTCCTTTAGAACACTTAAGATCCAACCAGCTCAACTGGTATCAAGGGAACAATTGGCTATGCTCCTCCAGGTAAGAATTTCTTGCCTTTTCTTTGTACTTTTATCTCTTCTAGATGTTTTGCGAAAGTTTTAAGATGCTCGTCATGACTTGTCACTTCTTTTTATTGCTAGTGTTTCTGCTCCTATTGTAGTAGTTAAGAATACACAATAAGAAGAAGTGATCTGAAAAAAAAAAAGTTATGACACTCAAGATTAACTTTATTCATTCATGAGCACTGTTCTCACATCTTGTCATAGGTGTGAAGGAGCTTGAGGCTAAATGGATTGGACGGGTTGGTTTTTATGTACCATATGAAATGGCAGCAATCACTTACTAAAGCACTAGCAGAAAAGGTTTGTAAGATGCAATTTTCATTCTTAACTTGTCTTTGGCCTTAAATTTATAAAGTTAGTTTTACATACCTCATATCCTTTATAAAAAAAAATTGCATTAAATACCACAAATCCTGAAAAAAAAAAAAAAGCTGCTTTATTAGTTACTTCTTTTTTCTTTTGCCTCCAAGTTTCTTATGATAGGTATACTTTGTAGGTGGACTGATGATAGGGAATCAAACCAAATTTTGGACTACACCTACTCCATGACATAGGGCCCACAGGATGAGTAGTCAAGATTAGGATCCCTGTCTTTGAAAGTTCCCAATTACAAGCACTTTCATCTCTCTTCATATTTTTAGTTTTACCACCCTTGATTCCCTTTCCATTTCCAATTTTTCATCACTTGACTAATATGGTATTTGATTCTTATAATAATTAAGGCATGTATGAATCAACTGCAGGTGTTTTTGAACTTGTTGTACATTTATGGAATGTGTGGTGTAGTGAATGATTGCTTGCTTCAGTGGTACTTCAGCAATGAAAACTTCTTGCACTAAGGTTCTTCATCTTCATATTATTACTCCACTGCTAATTTCTGGTGCAAAATCCACTTTCAGATCAGCAAATGGTCCTGTTAATTTCATCAATAGATTTCTGATTTATTTGTGAAAAATTCCATTGACAGAATCACATTACAGATCATGTTTGTATAGCTTCTCATTTACTGCAATTATAGTGATTAGCTGGATATTTATTTGGGTTTCTTTGCTGATACGGACTTGCTGAATTTTAATGAGTCCCAGATTGAGAAATCCGGGGTTGGATTTTGAAGTATCATTTTCCTCATGTTGAACTTCTCAAGGGTGGGATGATTCTGTTCTTAAATCATGATGCTTTGGTACATAGATGCAAGATGCAAGCTCTGTCCTTAAGATGGGTCCAACTGTGAAGATTGCCTTGGCTAAATTTGTTGCAAGGTTTCATGAAAGAAATGGCAAACTTATGTAGGTGGCTATTCTGTTTTGTTACTATATTATGTTTAGTGGATCTATTTTTATCTCAGGGCTGCAAAATTGTTCCAACTCATCTATACAGACCATGGGGACCAATTGATGCACAGGGAGCAGGGACGAGTATTAGTTGATTCAGATAGGTGAGGGTAAACGGGCAAATGCTCTGTTATGGCTAACCAGATCAGAAATCTCCATTTTACACATTACAAATGCAAACAGAATGTAAACAAATTCCTTTTCAAGTGGGACATCCATTGCTTGACAAATTAGCCGGACTGACAGCTATCTCTGTTGGTGCAAATTAGCCGGACTGTCCAAATCATCTGACCATGAAGCCAAATATCCATGGTGGGGCAAATCAGATGGATTATCGCATCATCTTACTATAAAGCCATGTTCCTAACAGTCAAGACTTTCTACATAATTAATTCAGAAGAATTTTAATATTTTATTGCTAGGCAATGTGCTAGAATTATCATTCTATCAAAGTCTACAAATCATTCCAATTTTGGCACTCTAAACATTTTCGTTAGTGGACCATCATCATAAGTTAAAAACAAGGGGATGCATGATCCCACTTTTTTTTTTTCCTTCTGTATTTGCAGATTCTCACATAAGAAAAGTATGTTTGCAAGAATGACATTCTTGATGTGCAGCTATTGCAAGTGACACGGCAAGGCTCGGACGTGTTACTGTGGCATGGGGATTATAGGACCTGATCTGTTGACATCCTTGTATGCCTCATGTATAGGCCTTAAATTGCTTAACTTCTAACTGTATTTGGCTGTGCGTAGAGGACTTGGTCTATTTTGTGTTTGGATTATGCTTGCACTCGTGCTGATTCTAACCCCACTTTCCTCATTCATGGCCTTCAAAGAAAGGTCAATGGTCCAATATTGCGTTTTATATCTGCTCTCTACACTGAATTTATGTTCACTAGATTTTGTTAGAAGTTACATTTGAATTTGGAAGTTCATACATGCACCTGAACCCACTTTTTTTTTTTTTTTTACACACGCACCCACACTCACGCCATAGTGGGCTTTCACCACCTATGGATGCTCGAACCCTTGACCGGGTGTTGAAACTCCCGAGAGTCTACCACCCGAGCACCTGAACCCACTTGAGTACACATATATTGGGATCTCTTCCCTTAGAAAAGGCACATTGTTCCATTGTCATTGAATGCAAGTCCCCATTGTGTATAAATATTCTCCTGAAATATATGGATCTTCATGTGCTTCTACATGATCAACATATTCATGTAGTTTTTCTTTTTCTCCATGAAATGCTAAGGTACTCAAGGGCATCATGTAAGAATAAACATATTGGGAGCATTGCCCAATGGTGCCATGTAGATTCCCAAATGGCATGAGAAATGAACTGGCATTGTCACTAGACCCACTTTAGATTTAGATAGGTCAACATTCAAAATTCAGATTGATTTAACAATCTTTACCTCTGATTAATGAGCATTTGTTTGGTGGATTCGAACCATTGACTGTTCTCGTTCAATGGAACAACTCCATTTTACATGAGGCTTGTACATATGGGGCTATGGTTAGTGATCTAGACATGGATGGATGATGCAAGACACGAAATTTAGATACAATGTGCAAGATTTCAGATTTAAGATCACATAGTTCATAAACAATTACACATTCCACATCCCACACAAAAGTCCAAATATTCAATTAAGGGGAATCTATGTGGGTCCAGGCCTACACACGTTAGGGCTGGATCAATAAAAATTATGAACCAAACAATACTCAAGGGGAAATAGAAATCATCCACACATGCATGACAATCAATCCCTAATCCAAGGAATTCACCAATTTCAAATCAAGGAACCCTAGGGTGAGAAAAGAGATAGAAATTGGGGATTTAGGTCAATCTAGGGTTAGGGCTTATAAAATTAGGGATGAAAAGAGGAAAACAAGAGAAAAACCTGACTTAGAAATAGCTCCTGCGTGTAGACGGTGCCTCGGGCCAGATGGGCTGGCTGGCCGCACGTGCGATGAAGGCCCGCCTTCCCAAATCGGCTTCTTGGTCCTGGTCGGCCAGGCTGGGGCTGCGAACCCTCTAAATTTCACGTCGATCTAGGCTGTGGTCTGGGCATGGTGCTCCGTCGAAGTTTCAGCCCTCCTGCAAGGCCAAGTTCTAAAAACTGGTTGTGGAGGGGTGAATAGCTGCAAAACAAACGGATTGGGCACGAAGATGGTTGTGGGAATGATGAAATAAGATGGAGGGGCGGATGAGGATAAACGTGGCTTCGCATCATGGTAGTTAACCCTTCGAAAAGGGAGGGCTTCGCACCCACTTTAATTTTTCGACAATTCAGAAACTCGAAGAGCAGAAAAACCACGTAGGAATTTTTATTTAACTTCAATGAATCAAAAAAACTACAAGGGGTGCTTATTTATAGGGAAAATTTTATATTCCTAAACTCGCGCCATGTGAGCAACCTCTTACTTGGCAATGAAGGAAACTAAAATAAAAACCAAACAAAGAAATCGAAAGCGTTCATGATGTTCTAAATAATAACATTAAGCAAAACCTAAAATATGAAATCAATCCAACTAGTGGGCCACGATCATGAGATCCCATGATGGGCTTTTCTTAACTATCGGGCCTACTCTTTGAATCAAAACTTCCTCTTCTAATTAGAGGCCTTTCCTGGATATCGTCATCAAGCCAGATCGACGGTGGAGCCCTCCTTCGTACGTACGTGCATAGGGGGCGGCGTGCGTGCGTGTGTGCGCGTGATGTCCCCATCAATGGACCATTGTTTTATTGGCCCCAAACGTGGGTGGACCATAACATAACAATCCTCCCAGAATGGAAAGATGATACCATCAAGACAGTTGTCCTGCAAAGAGAAAGATAAGAGAAGTGAACTAGCAATCGCGTTCAATGGGGAGAGAAGCCAAAGATTTGATGGCTAGAATCTCCAATTATGGAGCCTTTTGGGGAATGGTCCATCCAAGCAGCAGCAGAGACAGACTCTTGCTGTTCTTGAGCACCAACTTAATGTTATTTATCTTTTTGCCCTCAACCACAAGCTCTGTGACATATTAACTTAAGGCTATAATCATAAATGGGCAGAGGAGGATTTTCATTTCCAGTTCCAAAGTGTGCTTGGTGGGTGTCCTTAGATTCTTCACTTCTTTGCATTTCCATAATTTCTCTATCTGATTTTTGTGGGTTTTTTTTTTAATTATTTATTTATTATTATTATTATTATTATTATTTTTTATAAGATGTGGCATGGCCTTATTCAAAAGGCCAAAGATGGAGGCTTGGATGTTATCTAGACATATTTTTTGGAATGGCCATGAACCTTCTCTTATCAAGGTATGAAATTTCCTAATCTTCTTCTTCCTTTTTTTTTTTTTTTTTTGGTTGAATTTCTTGACTGGAAATATTTCTGGGTTTTTCTTGTTTTGTAGTATAATTTTGAGGGTCAATACGATCTGGCTGAGGTAGGACTCATTGCACAGGGAATTTTGCTAAAACAACGTTCCATACTTTCTCAACATACGTACTGTGAATAAGCAACCAACTCTTTTCTGCTAATGTGCACATGATGCACCAAGTGGGGATCACCAGACCTCTATGCTGAAGGTGGTCCATAGTAAGGTTCTTGTCAAAACATGCAAGCCATCAAAATGTGTGTTTTGCTTTCATTTGCGTAAAGTATTGTGAAATGATTGCACTGAAAAATTTCATGTCCACTCCTACGCACATTTTTGGCCATCTATTTGTTGAATCCCATCATGGATCAATTATGGTACTAACAAATCACTTTTATTAGGAAATCCTAACCATCCCAGCCATGTCTTCCAAATATGAATGGCTTAAAAAACAAGGTCAACTTATAGGCGGGTGAATCATTCAATCGATGTAATTTTTTTCACAACAGCCCATGAAATCGGTATAAGACCTGATGGACAATGTAGATCAATCTATTGGGTTGGTATCTCAATGCAACTAGGACACTATTACACTGAGATCATTGAATCATTTCTCATAATTAACATCAGCAACAATACTGGCCTGGGTTTCGTCAGTTTAGGGTCGAATACAGGGGAATTCGGGTTGGGTTTGGGTTAGGCAACTCGGAATGGAATTCAGTTGGCTGACTCAGGTGTTCTTGCTATTGAGCCTTAACCCGTCCCAAGCAGATTAAAAAAACAGCAAATATACTGTTGTGTTTTTTTTTTTTTTTGGAGAAATTTCAGTGACAGACCAGTGGTAGCTTTCATAAATCTAAAATTTCCATCTTTGGCAAGGCAATTCGCATATTAGAATTCTAAGAACTGTATTTTACTAATCATTGGAGAAAATGGAGAGCCCATAGAAAAATTATGCTGAAGACAGCAATAAGAATTAGCCGATGATTTTCCTTTGGTTTGCTTGAGCTTATAATTGCATTGCATTGGGATTAGTAAGTCTTCTAAAGGCTTAAGTTTTGAGTTTTTGGTTGAATCGACAGTATAATTTCTTTATAGTTGCTGAAATTGATTTCAAGAAATTGAACGTTGATGGTGTTCTTCAGAATTTGCTTATGTTCCATTTAGATTTTCTCAAGATATTGTTGAGGTTTATGGTTATCACAATTTGGTGTTATTAGTATTGTAGTTTTGGTGATTATTGGATCTAATTATGGGGCCATTGGGATGCACCCTCTGAAGGGATGTTTGAGCCCTAAACACCATTTTAATCCAAACAATTAGCTTTCATTTATTGTCAAGAAAAGAATGTAAACCCAACCTTTTCCTTTCATTGGAGACATAATTTTTCATCCATAAGCTTTTTAATTCCTTCCTTTATATTCAATCACCACTTTGTGGTTGTCAATATGGCTCTGTTGTGAAGTTTGTTGATTTTTTGCATGGATTATTTGGTAGTTGAGACCCATTTCTTTTAGTAGTGGCCACCTGTATGTATGGTTGTCAAAATTTTCAAATCTACAAAGTTATATGTATTGTCCCACCCTTTCTGATAATAAAAAAAAGTAAATAAATAAAAAACTCAAGTTACATGTGATTTTGGGAACCAGTGCTGATAGGTCATCAGATAATGAAATTATATTAAATAATCCTGACTTGGTGAGTAATATGTATCACATTTGATAGCATTGTCATCTTTAGGAGACGTAGCCAATTTCTGCAAATTTTTTTTTTTTTTTGGAGGATAAATGATATTACGACACCTAATTTTTTCGCTTGCTAGAAAATGTAAATATCATGATAAGTTAATAAACTATTGTTAGAGTGCAAGTAGTATTATTTTTGGAAAAATTGATGTTTTTTTCTTTCAATTTTCCCTTTTGTGGCCAATTATCAGGTCCACCATTTTTATAATCATCCCTGTTGATTCCTTGATCAGGTGGGCCATAAACTACAAGATAAACCAATGCTTGAAAGATTTTTTTTTTTTTTTTCTAGAATTCTTTTATCTTTTATTTCTGGTTTTTCTTTTATATGATCTCTGACTTCAAAGGAGTGGAGTTGATTTCAGTACGTGGATTTGGGATGTGTGGCAAGGCCCTCAAAGGGCCGCCTCTAAAATCCAAGAGAAAAAGTGGGTGCAAAATTATGGATTTTCAATCCTCTACCATTGTCATAATGCTCCCTCCTGCTATCTTTTAAGGTCCCCTTGAGTCAAAGGACTTCCAAAGCATTAGATCCCATCAATCAGATCTTTTTAGATTTTTTTATTTTTATTTTTATTTATTATTTATTTATTATTTTAATTTTCTGCATAAGTCGTTTATTTTTTAAACCACTTTGAAGTTTGGATCTCCCAACTTGAGAGGTTTTATGCCATCTTAAGTCCACAGTAAGACTGCTACCATCAAATGAGACACAAATGAGACGTTAGAGATGATTTTACCAACTTTGAAAATGCAAACTTCAACAAATCTTGAACACTGGCCACTGTAATGTCTTTATGGAATCCAATCCGTCCAAATAGCACATCCCACCATAAAAATGGACCTCACAATCAAAAGAGCAATACAATCATCAGGTGGGCCAATCATCATATGGATGGCAAGAACATCTTACGTTGCCAGGTACTTATTCAGAAAAATAGAACTTGAATCCAAAACTTACCTGGCAGGTTTTATTCCGTACTACTATATACTGGGGCCCACTATTCAGCAATCATACTAGTGGGGGCCAGGAGCAAATTAGGTGAGACCTGAATCCACCAAGGGGGGTGGGACCCCTGACTGTGAGGCCCACTGATGTATGTGACTTTCACACCATCCATCAATATTGTAAGCTCATTTTAGGGCATGATCCAAAAAATTAAGTAGATCCAAATGTAAGGTAGACAATAATACAAGAAAACAGTGGTAATCAACCATTTAAAACTTATCATGGGCCACAAGTTTTGGATCAAGCTGATATGTGTATACTCTTCATTCAGATCTTTGTATGGTATTTTTGGGGTCTATGTACAATGTGGTCACCGCAGGAGTGGATTAGGTAGACCATACCACAAGCAACGGTGTTGATCAAACACCCACTATTATAAACTTCCTAGTGTCCACTTTTTTTAAAACATCCAACCTATCAACTAAGGTCACAAAGACCTAAGTAAAGGGAAAACACAACTATCATCTCGATCCAAAACTAATAGCCCCAGTAAATTTTTAATTATGGGTCCACTAAAGAGGGTGTGACCCTTACCATGGGGCCCACATTGATGTATTTATTCTATATATTACCATGGGGCTCACGTTGATGTGTTTATCATGGCAGGAGCAGAGCTGCTTTTTTTTTTTTTTCTCCAGCACAGATCCATACAGACATCAGTGATGGAGGAGTGACTACCTAATATGGGTTTTTGAAATATAACTGTTTGGGAGTGATCTTATTTGTATTATTTCATATGGGTTTTTGAAATGAAATGAAAATAGAACTTTTTTTTTTTTTTTTTTTTGTTGAATTCTATTTCCCACAAAATCAATTGCCAAAAAACAGTTGAGTTTTTTTTTTTTTTCTTATCTTTTCGTGTTTTCTCTTCTTTGGGTCATCTGATTTGGATTTTATTGCTTCTATATCTCAGTGTTTCTATGTCTTCGTAATCGGTGAGATATCTCCGTTTTTTTTTTTGTTTCTCTTATTGTTTATCCACTCCTGCGTGAGTGAAGAATGTTGTAACGTTCTACTTCATAGTAGATTGTTGATCTAGACGAGGTCCTATGGTTTTTACCTCTTGGAGGGTTTTCCACGTAAAAATCTCTTCTGTGGTGTGTGGTTGATGCTTTGATTTATTTCATTGCTTTATTATTCCATAATTCTGATTTGTTTTGGAGGGCTAGATCCTAAGGTTTTGTGCAAGGCTCCCAACAAAGTGGTATTAGAGCTAAGTTCATTGAACGGGCAGGATCGGTTTTGAATTATGGAAGATGGCTCATCAAGGATGATCAGCCTCAATGGTTCTAACTGGACCATATGAAAGGCTAAGATAGAGGACTTGCTTTATTGTAAGGACCTATATTCTCCAATTTTAGGCATATTAGCAAAATTCAAGGTCATGTCTGATGATGATTGGAAGAAGATGGACTGAAAGGCGGTAGGGTTTATTAGACAATGGTTAGATGATTCAGTATTCCACCATGTGTCTACGGAAACCTCATCCGCTAGCCTATGGCTGAAACTAGAAGGGTTGTATGAGAGGAAGATAACCGGTAATAAAATTTTTCTGATAAGGTGACTTGTGAATCTCAAGTTCATGGTGGTTCTGTGGCCGAGCACATGAATGAGGTCAACAATATAGTGAACCAACTCTCCTCTATGAAGATGGTCCTGGATAATGAATTGCAGGCTCTACTTTTGCGTAGTTCATTGCCTAACAGTTGGGAGATATTGGTGGTGTCTCTAAGTAACTCCGCTCTAGATGGAAAGATATCCATGAAACAGGTAACTAGCTGCCTCTTCAATGAAGAGACAATGAGAAAATCTCAGAGGTCTACTTAGCAAGAAGCCCTTGTGACACAGGAACGGGGAAGAGGAAAGAACAGGAAGGGCGGGAAGGCCCGATATAAATCAAGAGGCAAGTCGAGTAACAGAAAGGATGTTGATTGTTGGAATTGTGGTAAGAAGGGCCACTATAAATATGAATGTTGTTGTAAGAAGAACAACAAGAAAGGAAAAGGAAAGGAAGATGAATCAGATTTCACTGCGGTCGCTTCAGATGGCGACGTTGTAGTTATTCTTTCAGCAGATCACGATATGTCTCATGGCTACGAGTCAGGACACCGACTAGGTGATAAACTCGGGAGCTTCTTTTCATGCGACTCCACACAGAGACTTCTTCACAAGCTACAAGTCAGGTGACTATGGGACCGTGAAGATGGAAAATTCTGGCGTATCAAAAATCGTGGGAGTCGGTGATATTTGTGTGAAGACCGATGTGGGTTGCACATTGGTTCTCAGGGATGTGAGGCATATCCCAGACCTTCGCCTTAATTTGATGTCGACGGGAAGGCTGGATGATGATGGCTGTGAAAGCCGGTTTGCTGGTGGGCGCTGGAAGCTCATTAAGGGTTCGTTGATCGTGGCCAGAGGAAAGAAGTATTGCACCCTTTACAAGGCAAGTGTTAGTATGTGTAAGGGTGGGTTGAACGCAGCGGAAGATTCAGCTATTGACATGTGGCACAAGCGTCTAGGCCACATGAGTGAAAAAGGGCTTCAGCTACTAGCAAGGAAGCAACTCCTTCCAGACGTGACAGGTATACCCCTCAAAACCTGTCTTGATTGTTTATTTGGGAAACAACATAGAGTTTCATTTATTAAAACTGTTTCTCATGTTAATAAAGTACATGCATTAGATTTGGTTTATTCTGATGTTTGTGGTCCTATGAGGACAAAAACTTTGGGTGGGGCATTGTATTTTGTTACTTTTATAGATGATGTATCTAGGAGGGTTTGGGTTTATGCTTTAAAATCTAAGGACGATGTCTTTGGTGTGTTCAAATTGTTTCATGCTATGGTCGAGAGAGAGACAGGCAGACCATTGAAGTGCATCCGCACTGACAATGGTTGTGAATACATTGACGACTTTCATGAGTACTACAAGTCCCTGGGTATACGGCATGAACAGACGGTTCTTAAGACCCCCCAGCATAATGGTGTAGCTGAGCGAATGAATCGCACAATTGTAGAGAGAATCAGATGCATGTTATCCCATGCGAAGTTGCCCAAGACGTTCTGGGGAGAAGCAATGCATACGGCGGTGCATTTGATAAATAGGTCTTCATCAGCCCCGTTGAATGGAGAAGTACCTGAGAAGGTGTGGACTGGACATGATCCATCGTATAATCATCTTAGGGTGTTTGGATGCAGGGCATCCATTCACGTACCAAAGGACGAGAGGTCCAAGCTCGATATGAAGATTAGGCAGTGTGTGTTCTTAGTGTACGGTGATGAAAAGTTCGGTTACAGATTGTGGGATTCGACCCAGAAGAAGCTTGTCAGGAGCAGAGATGTGGTATTCTTTGAAGATCAGTGTATAGAAGACATTGGTAAACTAGAGAAGAACTAGCCTAGTTCAGGAGAGCTAGAAGACATGGATCTGGTTACTCCTCCCGTGGTGCCTGATTACGGGGGAGTACAACAAGGTGCAGAGGACAAGAGAATTCCTTCAGAAGATGGACCAGGGGAGCAGCCCCCACTTGATCCACCTGTTGAGCCACAGGTGAGGAGGTCATCTAGAGACAGACAACCGTCCAAGAGGTACTCGCCGCATGAGTACATTATGCTGACTGATGGGGGAGAGCCAGAAGATTATTTTGAGGCCCTAGTCGACGAGTATAAGGGGGAGTGGTTGAAAGCTATGCAAGAGGAGATGAAATCCTTGCATAAGAACCACATCTATGATATGGTGAAATTGCCTAAGGGCAAGAAAACTTTGAGCAACAAGTGGGTGTTCAGAAAGAAGGTTGAGCAAAAGAATTCACAGACAAGGTTCAAGGTCAGACTTGTGGTGAAAGGGTTTGGTCAGAGGAAAGGCATAGACTTCGAAGAGATATTCTTACCAGTGGTGAAGATGACATCCATACGGGTGTTGCTTGGGTTGGCGGCTAGCATGGATCTGGAGAGAGAGCAGTTAGATGTTAAAACTGCCTACCTCCATGGTGACCTGGAAGAAGAGATCTACATGCACCAACCAGAGGGGTTCGAAGTTAAGGGCAAAGAGCATATGGTGTGTAGGCTGAGGAAGAGCTTGTATGGGCTGAAACAAGCTCCACGGCAATGGTACAAAAAAGTTTGACTTGTTCATGTTACAGCATGGGTATGACAGAACGGAGTCGGACCACTGTGTATTCACACGCAAGTTCTCAGATGGTGATTTCTTAGTTCTGCTGTTATACATTGTTGACATGCTCATCATGGGAAAAGACATCAAGAAGATTGAAAGGCTGAAACAGGAGTTGGGCAAGTCTTTTGCGATGAAAGACTTGGGCCTGGCTAGACAGATCCTAGGAATGGAGATAACCCGTGACAGAAGCAGTATGAAGCTTTGGCTGTCATAAGAACGATATATTGAGAAAATTCTAGAGCGGTTCAATATGAATGCAACGAAGCCGGTCAGTACTCCACTGGATGGTCACTTCAGATTGAGCGACAGGCAGTGTCCCAAGACGAAGGCAGAGGTAGAAGAGATGCAGAAGATACCCTACGCATCAGCTGTAGGAAGTTTGATGTATGCTATGATATGTACACGCCCAGACATAACATACGCGGTTGGTATTGTCTGTCGGTATTTTGTCAATCCTGACAAAGAACATTGGGCAGCGGTGAAGTGGATACTGTGGTATCTAAGAGGCTCATCCAGGTTGAGCCTATGCTATGGTGACGGTAAACCTGTGTTAGAGGGCTACACAGATGCAGATATGGCAGGTGACATAGACTCTAGAAAGTCTACATCGGGGTTCATGTTCACGTTTGCAGGCAGAGCGGTTTCTTGGCAGAGCAAGGTACAGAAGGTCGTAGCATTGTCGACAACAGAGGCCGAGTACATTGCAGTCACAGAGGCATGTAAAGAGATGCTTTGAATGAAGAGGTTCATACAGGAACTTAGCCTGAAACAGGAGCACGTAGTCTATTGCGATAGTCAGAGTGTTATACACTTGAGCAAGAATCCAAGTCAGCATTCCAAGTCAAAGCACATAAAGATTCGATATCACTAGATCAGGGATATTTTGGAACAGAAAGTGTTACAGCTTGAGAAGGTCCACACGGACGATAATGGGTCAGACATGATGACCAAGGCTTTGCTCAAGGGCAAGTTTGAGGTTTGTAGAAACCTGACTGGCTTGAAGAAGATGAATCCCTCCTGGGACAAAAAGGGGGAGATTTGATGTGATTTTTGTCCCGTGCTCGACCGGTCATGAGCCTCGCTCGACCGGTCGTGGGCTGATGCTCGACCAGTCGTAGGTTCGAGTCATGACACGACTCAAAGTCCAGCGAGTTTGGACTAATTTTCTTCGGGGTGCTCGACCAGTCGTAGGAGGGTCATGACCGGTCTCGGTTCTTCCTAAACAAGGATTCGAAACTGTTCTGCAATCGTTTTCTAAAATTTGTGACGGTTTTCAACCGTGACTAATTTTCTGATTTCTCAAATTTTCGACAGCTTGAAACCGTTCCTAAATTTTAAATTTGCAATGGTTTACAACCGTTCCTATTTATTTGCGACGCCCTATTTAGAAATGGTTGAAAACTGTTCATTAACCATTCAAAAACGGTTTACAACCATTTCCATCTCAATTCTTGAGACTAATCCAATGTCTGCCATAAACATTCTCCAGAATCCTCTTATGCCGCATTGTTCGAACCCCAGCTCTTTAAATAGCCCAGCTGTAAGACCCGTATCCTAGACCGTACCGTTCCATAGGCTCCCGCGGTATTCCTGGTCGAATTTCGGTAATCCTCGACTTGTATTTGACGTTTGCGCGCAATCCTAAACCGAGTCTTGCATACCGAAGTCGGCTTGACCCGAAGTTTATATCTTAGCGATCGCGCCATCGCCGCGGTTCCAATGCCGTGACTCGCACACCGATCCGATATCCAGGTCAGGAGATGTGGGCCTGCGTTCATTCCAAAGAAATGCCACGCATTGCGGATTCTAAGAGAATCTCTACAACCTATCCCATCAATCAATCAATATCAATTACATATCCTATCACAAGTACAAGTCAAGTACAAGCAACCCATCTCTCTCTTATTCCTAAAGTCAACTCTCTCTCTCCACCAAACCCTTTCTTACAACTCCATCACTCCACCCATCATCCTATCCCTTTTCACCCATCACTTCTCTCTCCCTCTCATTTCTCTCTTCACTTCCAAAAAAAAATAAAAAAATCCAACGTCCACCTCCCTAAGCTCTCTTCCAAAGCCAAGTGTGGCCCACCCTCTCATCTCCCATCTCAACTATTCATTCTTCATCAACCTCCATTAAAATTGAAGGCACGGAGCATACGAGTCCAAGGAGCTAAAGAAGAAGGCCGATAGGTGGGTGATCCACCGTTGATTTTCTATTAGAAGGCCCACTTGTGATGGGACCCATTTTTGATGTATGTATTGTGACCATGGAGGGCCCATAGTGGCGGGGTTCCTCCATCACCATCTGATCTCTCTTTTTTTTTTCCCTCTCTCTCTCTCTCTCTCTCTCTCTCTCTCTCTCTCTTTTTCCTTGTATGGTAATGATGATGATGAGGTGTGTGGCCCACCATGATGTTTACATCCATGCCATCTACCGGTGGACCCCATCCATGTGGGACGCACCATGATGTTTATATGTCATCCCAACGGTCCATGTAGGACGTGGCCCACCCCACACGTGTGGGTGGGGCCCTCCTTGATGTATTTATTCTGATCCACCTGGATCCATAGCTCAAGTGGTAGGCTGAGTGAAAGATACCTCGTTTCAACATTGACGGTGGGGGTGGCTAACAGTGAGGTGTGATCGACGGTGGAGTGTGTGGCTGACAGTGAGGTGTGATTGACGGTGGGGTGTGGCTAACAGTGAAGTGTGAACTGACCGAGGGGTTTGTGGGACCCATCCACGTCATCCATCCATTTAGATGGGCCACACCATCGTGCGTGTGGTGTATCCACCGTCCTTGGATGGTGGGACCCACCCCACATGTGGGGCTACACCTGATGTATGCGTTTGTCCAGGCTGTCCAGGGCCTAGACGTTGTCAATATATTAAATATAATATTATATTAATATAATATATAATATGATATATTGTATATTATAATATAATATAATATAATATAATATTGTATATTTAATGTTGTGGTGGGCCCTACGTGGGACCCACCTCTGCCTTTTAAAGCAGCAAGCTGCATGTACAACAGCTATACAGTTGCCCCATTGACGTCAGCATGGTCTGCTGCACGTGTGGGTGTAATCCACACCGTCCAGCTATGTGGACCCCACCGCTAGCTGCTGTACAGACGGCAGTGAGTTCCCTGGGTCCCGCCTATTCCATCCACGCCGTCTATCTATGGGACCCACCATGATGCATGTGTTGTATCCAAACTATCCATACATTTGGTGAGCTCGGCCTTGGGCTTGAGAAGAAAAATGAGACAAATCTAGTATCAAGTGGACCACACTACAGAAGACACTGGAGTTGAACGTTTACCATTGAAACCCCTTTGGGTTACAGCAGCCTTGAATCAATATGATATTTGTTTTTCCTCCTTGTTTAGGTCTTTGTGACCTTATGAACAGTATGGATGGGAAATAAATACTATGGTGGGCCCTTTGGAATTTAATAGTGGAAATCATCATCACCACTGTTAGGTGTGGTATGGTCCAGCTGATCCTTTGGATATGATTTATTTTTTTGTAATAATGCTCTAAATGATCTCTAGCAATAGATGAATGGTGTGGCTGGTTTGGGCCCATTTGAATCGGCCCTTTTGATTCGGCCCATTTGTATTGGCTCATTTGATCGGCCCAATTGACTCGGTCCATTTGATTCGACCCATTTGTATTGGCCCATTTGACTCTGCCCATTTGAATCAGCCCAATTGACTCAGCCCATTTGATTCGGCCCATTTGATGCAATTGAGGCCCATGAGATGTATATTAGGCCCTGGTGTGAGGCCGTGGGCCCACTGTATGTTTGGCCCTATGTGGGCCACTCCTTGGGAGCAATGTTGGTTAAAGGTCCACATTGATGGGCAATGATGGTTAGACGTCTACATTGTAACCTTTCCTTAGGCCTTGTTAGGCCCATCCTCTTCATTCTTTAGTGGGTTAACCCAAATGCTTGGGCCCCATTGATTTTAATTGATCCATTATCGGCCGTCCATCTATGGACCCCGCCTTTCATCGAGGTTGATTATTGATGTCGATTATCAGTGCCAATTGCCAATACTGGCTACCGTTGCCGATTATGAGTTTGCAACAGCATAGTATCATGATACATGCCCATACGCATCATCTGTATGTTTGTTATGAGATGTGATTGACCATTTCATATGCCATAGTGCAGGTGGTTTATGAGACTCCCTAATAGGCAGAGTTATCCCAGATGAGCGCACGGTATGCGCAGGATTGATGCATGATTGGGCTGTATGATACATGCACTTTGCATTTGTGTGATTGTGATTAATGTATGCCCTAGCAACATCAGGGCCGTAGCCTCCACAGGCACATCGTGGATGGCCAGATTGGATATCGAAAATATTGTTTCTAGCATCGGGGCGCCATAGATGTCCCTGGGTGAAAATTCCTAAACCCGATGGTACCAGAGGATGACTCCAACGTCGAGACCGAGTGGATACATGAGCGCACGAGGGCCGTATACCAGTAGGCTGCGTCTCCTACTATGTCGTAGTCGGTTGGAAAGAGGTGTGACCTTACCCGCCCGAGTGAGGGGGCAATTTCTAGGTTGAGTTTGACCAGCTTAAGGAATAGGTCCGCTATCGACAAGCCAGACCCGATATTGGTACGCGGATAGTGAGGTCTCTTCTACTCACCTAGTTGTGCGCTCGGATAGGTGCGGCAAGCTGGCGTATAGTGTACTAGACCCCGATGATTATCCAAAGTGAGAACTATACTGCTATTTGATGTTCTGGCGATGAGCTGCATTGACATATGGATTCGGATGAGGACTGGTGTGCTTGAGTTACATCTTGCATCGCATGGCCTTGGTATGGCCGACATCATTCACTCCTTGCATCGCATGGTCTTGATATGGCCGATAGCACTCATGCCTTGCATCACATAGCCTTGGTACGACTGATGACATTCATGGACTTACCGGCGTTTCCGCATTACTTTGATATTACAAACTTGCATTTCTACCATATGCACACACTTTCACCACCCTCTAAGCTTTCTATAAGCTTATGCACGACCGTTGCGTGCAGGTGATGCTAGGCAGTAGTAGTTCAGGAGCAAGAGCGTGCTGCAGAGCTTCCAGAGTTTTGAGTTTATTGTCTTGTATTTCCCTTCATACGCATTATACCTTAAAGTTTTTGATCATAGTGGATTTTATGATGGTGTTCTTGTGGTTATTGTTCGTAGGTTATACTCATTACGAATCAAAATCATGTTAGAAATCCTCCTCGTAGAATCCCAGGATCGGAACCTGGTATATGGGTGCCGGGAGCCGAGAATGGGGTATTACGGAGGCTGTCGGCTCCGAATTCGGCGATCGGGAATTTTGTGAGCCCAGTTTCTGAGTTTGAGGCATGACACGAGCTGTCAATTATGTCAAGAAGGAAATCATCGATTGCTTCATCTCTCTTATACGGTCCATCCACATCCTCTTGGCAAATCACTCCAATGCAACATTGGTCTTACAGGGCACGTCCTAGATCCCTCTCCCAGCGGCTGAGTTAGTAATCCTGTAAGGAAGGAGCACTCCTTATCCTTTCGAGACAAACTACAAATGCAGGGATGTGATGTAGTAATAACTCGCTGACACTGAGGTCGTACTCATAAGAACTTATATTTGTACGATTACTGCAACACTTTAGAACTAGAACTAGAATTAAATCTACTTATAAAATCTAATTCAAGAAATAATGATGTAATTGAGAAGGAATTCAAAAGGAATAAAGTACTAGAGCGCCAATGATCTACTTATAGCTATTCCTTAATGCTTAATTCACTTGATTCAATTGGATTACTCAACTGGAATCGAAGACCTATCCCCTTCAGCGGGATAATAGAGCGATTAAAGCATCATTCACATACTAGAACCTATTTGAACTTCAATTGAATTGGTTCCCTCATAATGCACTGAAGTGTTGATTGTAGGGAATTCAAGGCATTTATTATGCCCTTAGTCTATAATAAACAAATGGATTTTACATATCAATCATTTGCAAAATAAATAAACAATAATCTTTAAATTTCCTAAGTATCCATTGTGCCCATAATCGACAATGGATCAAAGTAAACTAAAAAAATATCTTCAGTCAAACCAAATATCAATAATTGTTCAACAATCAAACCATTTACTTGAATCAAAGTAAATTAAGTATTAAGAATAACTACAAGCTTTACCTCTTAGCCCTAACTAAGAGTAGCCAACCATAGACATGATGGAACTAAAACTCAAAAGAAAAAAAAAACAAAAATAGAACTGAAGGATTGGAGGACTCCAAAGAAGCTCCACAAATCCTTGCTTTTTCCCTTCTATCTTAATCATATCTAGGAAAGCTAGAATCACCCCTTTATATAGAAAAAATTTGTACCAATTTGGAACCGACTTCAAATTTATGCACTTTTGTTACGCATCGGTCGCACCACGTGTACGCTTCAGTCGTACCAAATTTTACTTATGTCATACCGAATTAGTCTCTCAGTTGTAGCTGAATTTCTTCAATATCCATCTAAAGTCTGTCTCCCTCAGATTGCATCGAATGTGGCTTTGGTTACACCTAAGTGTCGAGCCGAATTAGCTTTAAAAATCATGGTTTGATGTTGAACTGTTCTATGCACATCGGTTGAACCGAACCACCCTCAAGTGGGACTAAATAGTATGTTATTTATGTTGATGTACTTTGTGATTTCTCCAGTCTTTTATCTCTCTTTTGCACTTAGTTTTCTTAGATCTTTAGCACTTGAAATCTTCATTAATTATTTTTAAATCTCTAAATCTTCACTTGGTCATTCTTTGAGCATTAAATCTTCTTTTTAATCAATCTTTTCATCTTAGGTTTCCAAATCACCTCGCATAGGAAAATATACATAATTAGATCAATTAAGTGCATCTATGCTTATAAAACTAATGCATAACAAGAGAAAAATATACAATATTTCACACTTAACATACCCCCCAACCAACATTTTTCTAGTCCCAAGCAAAACATGTGAAAAACTAATCTTCAATACCCAAATTTCAAACATTTCTCAGAAAAATAACATTTTGTGCAATCCTATACATATGTAAGTAAGATTCAAAGATACAATGATTAAATATATCAATCTAGAACCTAATATCACTAGTAAATCATTAAATTAAGTTCTCCTTTATCAATCAATTAATAAAATGCATTCAAACATCAAGTTCCTAATGTGCTTAGTGAATTCCAACTTGAAATCCATAAAAGTTAGCCTTCTCTCTATAATGTTACCTCAAAGTAGTTAGATCAACACAAGTACTAATTTTGAAACCATCTCTTTTTTCAGTTATTTTCCAGCTTTTTTAATTTTCTTTGACAGCTTTCACACTATTGTTTCTTTTTTTGCGTTTTTTCATTATTTTCTCATTTAGGCACATACAATAGGTAGCCATTTTCGATTCCAACTATTTTTTTTAGCTAGTTCTTTACTTCTTTTCATACCAAGGTAGATAAGGATCTCCAAACTTGGATCCTAACACTTCTGGGTAATTATCAAGCTAAACATTAAGAGTTTAAGTTAACTTTTAAAAAGAAAATAAGTTAGATGTGAATTATGAACTACACTCAATTGATGTTTAAAATTTTTTATTAATCAATTCATTAAAAACAACTTTGTTCAAAATTCTACTAATTAACTAGACTGGATTTTCAAAAATTACTTTACATCTTATCATCTCACACTCAAATATATTCATATACACAGAATAACAATCTTTAAAAAGAATTTTGAAATTGAAAAATTAATTTTTTTGAAATGTTGTGCTCAAAAACTAAGAAATTACTGATTAGTTCCATTTAATCTCACCCTCAACCTAAAGTCTACAATATCCTCAATGTGTAAGATACGTATTAAGAAAACATAAGAGAACGAAAATCAAAGAGGAATGAATAAGAGAGATAGAGTAACTGAAGAAGATCAATGTAATGGCATGAATTCTCCACCATTTAAAGGGGTTAGTACTAAACCAAAATAAACTTAAACAATCCTAAACTATTCTATCTTAATCTTAAGAAAGCAGTAAATGGATAGATGAGCCTTGATCAGACTGGCAGGTCAGTCCTAATAGACAAGATCATTAAGAGGGATGGACATCCTCTGAATCGAATTTCTCAGCAAATGGTTTAAGGCGGTGACCGCTCACTTTGAAAATATTACCATTTATTAAATTTTCTATCTCAACCGCCCCATAAGGATATACTGTTTTGACTTTAAAGGGACCGGTCCAATGAGTTCTCAATTTATCGGGAAAAATACGAATTCTTAAATTATATAAGAGGACTTTCTGGTTTGGTTCAAAAGTTTTTCGAAGAGTATTGTTGTCATTAAACACCTTTATTCTGTACTTGCATATCCAAGAGTTCTCATAAGCCTCGTTCCAAATTTCTTCAAGTTCATTAATTTGTAACTTACGCAGCGAGCCGGCTTTGTCGAGATTGAAGTTGAAATTCTTTATAGTGCACCTTATGTTCCAACTCTATAGGCAAGTGGCAAGCCTTCCCATAGACAAGTTTATAGGGTGACATACCAATAAGGGGTTTGTTTAATGTATGGTAAGCCCACAACATATCGGTTAGTCGAAGTGACCAATGTAAGACCCGTATCCTGATTAATTGACTGTACGCTTCAACTTCAACACCGACATGTTCTGGGCGGACAAGATCAATAAGTTTTGATCGTAACCTTATTTTGGTACCGCAACTACCTAAGACTTGTACCCTAATAACCACGCAGGCACTGTGATTTTAATGCCATGTGGCACGCCCTGTTACGATACCTAGAGTAAAAGATGCTTATGTGCATGTGTTCACAATCCGAAGTGCAGGGCTGCGATGTTGTAATAACGCAGTGAGACCGAGGTCGAATCCACATAGACTTACCTTGTACGTATTCTGAAATAAACTAGAACTAGAACTAGAACTAGAATCAGAATTTAAACTAAAATCTAGGATAAGAGAGATCAATTGTGAATAAACTATCAATAAGAAAAAGGTTACTAGAGTGCCAAGGATCCACTTGTACCTATTAAGATGCTACCTCACTTGATTCAATAAACACAATTAGAATTAGAGTCTTATCTTATACAGTTGGATGATAGAGCAGTTAAACCATAATCTAAGCTTGCCATTGAATTAGTTCCCACATGAAGCACCAATGTGATGATTGCAGGGAATTCAACCATCCACCAGGCTCAGGACATAATGGTGAATTATGAATTTTATAGATAGTACAATTATAAAACAAGATAAGAAGATATTAAAAAGCCTTCCAAGCATTTACTATAATTGGAGTCACAATAAACCATGGAAAAACTGAAAATATTCCTTAATTCAAACTAAGAATCAATAGAAATTCAACATAAACGTGAATAAAAGTAATATAAACATCTAAACAAACTACAAGCTTTACCTCTTAGCTCTAGTTAAGAGATTAGCCAACCAAACACATGATTGAAAATAAAAATCTTAAAGAAAACATAAAAACTAACTAGAAGAAGAAGATTGGGGAAGAAGGAAGGACTCCTTAAAGTTCTCCAACACCTTGCTCCACTCTTCCAACCCTAATTCGTCCTTAGAAACTCCTAAAAAACCTATATTTATAAGCTTTGCTTGGACCGACTTTGAAATCGCCTCAATCTTACTCAAAAAGTTACACTTCGGTCCCATCGAAGTTGTCTTCGATTTAATCGAATTAAGGCTGAAAATCTCACTTTCTTGCTGGACTGTTCTGTGTGATTTCGGTGGGACCAAAGTCTGTTTTTGGAATTATTTCAGGATTTTCATTTTTAAATTCGGAATTTCAGAATATGATTTTTCTGCCCAATTTTCAGGATTCCTTTTCTTCACTTCAAATCTTCGATTCTCTTCATTCCTCACTTGGTTTCCTTGGATCTTTGACATGTGAATTCTTCATTAGTAACTTTCAAATCTTCATTTAGTAATCTTTTGAGCATAAATCTTCTCTTTAAGCGTTCTTTTCTTCTTAGTTCTCAAAATCACATCGCAAGAGAAAACATGTGAAAATAGATCAATTAAGCATATTTACGTTCCCAAAACCAATGAATAACAAAGGGAAAATGTGCAATATTTGACACTCAACAACGTGCTAATCGAAGCGGGCCGTGCTATGTACGTGTGGCATAGGGCCCACCTAAAGAATCTAGCAATGAATCTCTAAAAGTAACTTTTCTTAAAATCCTAAACTAGCCCTCGCACCCTCACCCATACCCATCCTAACTACCATTAACCAAATGACCAAGAATACCCCTATAAAGGACACCTCTACCCTTACTATTCTTAAAATGCCTTTACCACTCATCCCATCACCTCACACAAGTCAAAGCATCCCATGCCCTCTTTCCCTTTGAATCAAGCCACCCCATACCTCTCCATGCCCTCTCTCATACCACCTCATTAGAGGTGTACACGAGTCGAACCAAGTTGAGCTTGGCACAACTCGACTCGGCTAGGCCACTAGCTGACCCTAGCTCGAACTCGGTTCGGCTCGGTCCTTGAGCCTGGCTAGCTAGCTCGGTTCGATTCGGCTAGCAACTCGGGCCAGTTCGAGCCGAGTTCGCATGTGTAACATTTTCACAAACACATGAACTGTACATTCAAATTCTCACTATATGTAAAACAGCAGCAGCGGTTTTATAGGTATTTCATCAAACATCTTGTAGGCAACATAAAAATCAAGAAAAAATGGTATTTGTTTCATATACATACCTTTCTTGCACCAGCCGACACTTCATTGAGTCATTTCACCAAACACTTGGTGAGTGTTTCGACAAGAAACGAAAGTGTTTGATTTGGGGATTATCTTATTAAAAAATAATTAAGAAAGAAAGAGAGAACAATCATCACAATGTATTTTATTGATTCTGAATTCATTTACATCCTCATTTATCCCTTGATTCTAAAATAAAGTATATGTAATAGAAGTACAAAAAATCGAGTAAGTTTGAATATCAATTTCGGCAACACTTTGGATTGCAATATGATCTTCTGACTGAAGAAGTTGTTGGACAGAAATGATATTATATCAATCGATCTTGTAGACTTGAAGATCTTTGCTCATTTGACATGACTTAGACCTTTCATGTTGTCCTAAAACAACACTTCACCATCTAAAGTTCATTGTCCACGCAATGGAGTTGTTGCACAGATAGTAAGCTTATCCCTTGAATTGGTTATGCAGCCACCTCGTTGCGCGCCGCGCAACAGGTATGCTCAATACCTGGGTCTTCTGAAGTATCTGAATTCTTCTCATTTCCCGAAAATTTTGAATGATGCCAATGAAGGAGATTGGAGGGGTATTTATAGGCTCCCACATGTGCGAACCTTCATATCCACGCAATACATTTTCACAACGTGGAAATGGAATTCATTGCGCAGGCGCCTTACTTCCATTGCGTGCCGCGCAATGGGTCTTCCACACTTTTGTTGCGCGCCACGCAACCAATACCATTGATTCTCATTTTTTCTAATTTTCTTCTTCTCTTAATTTTTATGCTCAAACAGTGAGCAACATCAATATCAAAGTAATCGAGTCACCGAACTGGTTCGATCCGAGTCGAGTCAAGCTCGGCCAAGCTCTAACTCGGTTTGAAATTTTTTCGAGCTCAAAAAATTAGCTCGACTCGAACTCAGTTTCGAACCGAGCCGAATCGAGCTTTTTCGAGTTGAATCGAGTTGAGTCGAGCGAGCTAACCAAGCTAACTCGGTTTGTGTATAGCCCTACACCCCATTCCTTTCTTTCTTTCCTTCTCCCCATTCTACCCTTTCTTTTTTTCCCTCTTCCCTCTCTGTCCTAAAATTCCTTCCACAAAGCCCCAAATCCTCTCCCATTTCCACCACATTTCCTAGCAAGAGAAAGTGAGAAGAAAAGAGATTAGAGAGATTAGGGAGAGGGAGAGAGAGAGAGAGAGAGAGAGAGAGAGAGAGAGAGAGAGAGAGAGAGAGAGAGAGAGAGAGAGAAATTTAAGCAAGATGGAGAAATTAGAGAGATGGTTTAAGAGAAAAGAGAGAGCTTGAGAGAGAATTAGGGAGAGATCAAGAGGTTAAGAGGAAGAGAGATTAAAGGAGATTAGGAGTGGAAGAAGCTTGGTGGACCGTTTGATCACCGATCCAACCGTCCATCTTTGCCATGAGTGTATAGGAAGATGAAAATCCTCATTTCTTTGTGTTATCTTATTTTTTATGGGCCCACAAGCGTGGGACCCACCTTGAGCATGTATGGAGTGTATGGTGGACCCCATAGTGGCGGGGGGCCACCTCAATCGCAGGAGTCTTCCTCTTCTTTTCTTCTCTTCTTTTCTTAAAATTATGGCGTTGTGAGGCCCACAAGTGGGCCATGATGCGAGTATACTCCGCACTTTATCACAACGTGCACCACCATGTGTGGCCCATCGTGACACTTATTTTATTTTACTTACTAATTTGTTTCACACAGATCTAGATGGTGGAAAAACACAAATTTATGCTTGGCTCGAAGCTCCTTGGCCCTACCATGAGCTGGCTAATCCGATGGATGGAGTGGATTTTTCTAGGTGGGTCCCACCACCACTTAAACAAAGCAAGAGAGAGGGGGTAGTTGCTGCTGCTGCCGTCGGTGGATGCAAACAATGTCCGTAGACGTTGCTACTCAGCAGCCAGCGCTGCTTGGATTAGAGAGGGCCACAAAGTGGGCCCACTCCTGGGTTCCACCATGATGTATATTAAGCCCAAAAAGGAAGTCAATCCGCACCTCAAGTGGGCAACGCCATAAGGAACAGTGGGATTAGAACCCTCCCTACGTTAGCGTCCGTGCATGCGGACGTGGGGAGTGGGGTCCCTAGTCATGAGACCCACCTTGATGTATTTATTTAATCCTGTCCATCTATTTTCCCATATTATTTTAGGGGTTGAGCCCAAAAAGGAAGTCGTCCACACCTCAGATGGGCCACGCCATAAGGAACAGTGGGGTTGGGACCCTTCCCGCGTTAGCATCTGTGCATGACCCACCTTGATGTATTTATTTAATCCACACTGTACATCCTATTCCCTAGATCATTTTAGACTTTGAACCCAAAAATGAAGCTTACCTGCATCTCAAGTGGACCACACCACAAGGAACAATGGGGTTGGGATCCCTCCCTGCGTCAGCATCCCCACATGGGATGTGGGGAGTGGGGTCCCCACTCTTGGGACCCAACTTGATGTCACTACAACAAAACTAACTTTTAAACCGCTGGTAAACATTTTGCCGGCGGTCAGTGGCCTTTACCGGCGGTCATGCTGGACGCTGCACTACCAAAAAGGTCAAAGGCTACGGATAAATTCCACAGTTAAAGATAAATAGCTACGGTTATAGTCCGCCACTATTGGAGCCGTAGCCATCACAAGATCTACAGCTACTTCCTATTATGAATACTAAAAAGCATAAACAAGAAAGTGCTTTTCAAACCACAAAACCCAGATACGACAAAATTTGGGAAGCAAATTGTTAGTTTGAAAAGTGATCTTAGGAAAAAGCACACCTGTGGCTCATGGCTGAGAGTTTCTGAATCACTCATGTCATTCGAATGTCGCGCAATGCCTTTCTTCTAAAAGTTCAGCATCCAAGGCTTGGACCATGCCCGATGGGACCAGAGATCTGGGCCAGACTGACTAGGATCTACTGACATGGATTCAAAATCATGTGTAGCCTGAACTTCAGGCTGGTCCAGCAACAAGGCGGGCCACATTGAATCGAACATGGACCGATAGTCAATTCTTTTTTACCCATAGTTTGTAAATCAAACCACCCGAGTTTACCTAGCTAGGTCATGAGCCTTTTCAGTGGTCGGTTAAACCAGGTAGGCCTTGGTTTGCAAGTAAGTCTTGTTTTCCTGGTTAGTCAACTTGAAACTATGCCAACTCAGCCTGGTTTTAACTAGTTAGCCGAGTCAAAGAAACGGTGTTTAGGTAAATTTCAGGCAATGAAAATGAAGATTCAAAATTTCATTAGGCTTACTTACCTTGGTTGATGCTCCACCTACCAGAAGAAAGTACATACAGGTATGTTCTTTGGAACCTATGACCATGCATAAGCTTCCAATATGCAGAGATAAAATTTAAATCAGCAAATTCTAGCTGGTTCTCAATGCAAATATATGAGCTAGCTATCAAGCACTCAAGTGTTAGTACACGCGCATGCTTGCATGTACACGCACCTGTAACATGTGTGTGTGTGTGGATAGCTAGGATTCTCAGATTGGGGTGATTTTTGTATCATGGGCCATCTACATGCATGTTGGAGTTGCAATAAATCAAGACTGCTTCATTGTAAAACAAACATCAAAGCTCCTCAATGAGGATAGTTTTAATACAAGAAATGCCTGGAGTTTTTGGCCGATAACAGGATTGATTTGTTGGTTTGTGTCTACCAGAAGGCTCGATCCATCTTATTTAACATTCTTGGACCAAGTATTTGACCGGTAGGTCCAGCCCAACATAACAGCCTATTTAACATTGGTGATTGAGGATACAACTAGTGGGCCCAACTGGCTTGAACCTGATTCCATGGCTCATGGACGAGGCGGGCTGGACCTAGACTCAGGTCCATAGCTCATGGGCTGGACTTGCAAATGCTCCTGCCGGACCAAATTGCAAAGCTACATGAAACAAAATATGCAAGAATTTACTAATCTAATCCATACTGAGATGTAGTTAATATCATCAATGCTCTGTTTAGCAATGTGGCATAAAAGAGGTCTCGATTAATTGAAAATTACATTTTCTGTTTTGCTCTCCCCAACAGTCATAGCAAGCAAGCCTGTAGACATATACACCCAGTATGGTGGTATCACTCAAAAGAAACAATAGGCATTAGCAAAATGAGCCATCCATCAAGTGGACCTTGCAGTGTAGATGCCTTGGTTCAAATATTAGATTTCTCTGTTCATCAGGTAAGCCACTATATGAAAGACATTGACAGTATAGAGGCTAAATTCAAAAGGCAACGCGGCCCTTCTTGTATGGAGGTTGTCTTTAATGATGGCTTAGGCTAAATACAAATATGTTTCTTGGGCCTATCTTGAGCTAAGCATAATTCAAAAACTTGATAACTTGACTTGAAAGCCTAGTTCATCCATGCATTGGCCTCACCTGATGCACAACTTATACATCCACCGTAAGTGCCAAGTTGGCCAGCAGTGCGACATATGTAGAGGTACAGTGCGACATATGTAGAGGTACTTCTGGGCTCATGTAAGTCTACATTAATTTCTTTTACATGAACAATGAACTGTTGTAGGTGTGTGGGGAACTCCTTAGAAGCAAACACCATATGCTAATGCTGGCCAAGATGCAGCAGGTCACATCCTGATTGACTCCTTTCGGAAAAAATAGTATGGTAGGTAGTAACTTTCAAGGTCCTGTTTGGTTGAAAAATGATTTCATCTCATATACAAGTAACTCTGCATCTATAGTAAAAAGTATTCAAATCCTTCTCCATTACTCGGTGGTAAGAGTAATGAAAAGAAGTAAAACTAGTAAGTAGCAATCCCATGAAATAGGACACTCTTCTACAACCTAAAAACTCACTTTTTGCTATTCTAGGGGAAAATAAACTAGGTTACCTTTAAAACATCCATTGCCAATCCTTGTAGATGCATAAAGCCAAGAACTCGAACTCAAACATGACTCCCTTTCTTGAACTTTTCATCCAGCTTGCAGACTTCCTCATCAACCACATCAGATATCTGTGACCCACAAAAGAAGAATCTTTACATTTTCAGCCTGGGTTGTAACAACAACACCAGAAGGATCTTTAAATATGAACCAATCACAAAAAAAGAAGGCAATGCCTTCATCAGTATATTAAGAAAATCCAGAGAGGAAAGAAATCAAAATTAATGCATGAATTGGTATGTAAATGTTATATCTACTTTTGCAATTGATACAATATTTGAATGTGGCCCATCATTTATCTGATCTGGAACACACGAAGGGTGCAGCAGTCACACAGTAATGATGGTTGTAGAGTGAATATGGGTGCAGAAATCTTGGGTTTTATCTAGTAACTTAAAAGAGCAAACCTGGCATTATTGATGATGAGATGAAGCCTCAAATCACAGAAGGTGCCCCTGTTTACAACCAGTTAGAATGTCACTAAGAAGTCTAAGATTGGTCTGTATTTTCCCAATTCCTTATAGGATTCTATGCATGTTCAAAAAGCAAAAGACAAACAAAATTTTAGAAAAAGAAAATGAAAAGTATTGCTTGCTAATAATAGATACAACATTTCCAAATAACTTCATGCGCAACATAAATTAGGAACACAGAAAGAAAGTTACAAAAAAGTAATAATAATAAAAATAAAACATAAAATAAAATTTCAACACAAAAGAAATAATTGAAACAAATGTTAACAAATTTAATTCATGAATCGTGATGATAGCCAGTCCCTAGCTGCAATTGCATACTTTTTCAACTTGAAATGATCCAAGTTACTCCTTGAGTTAGGCCACTTCCATATTATTAAATTGAAACATTACAATTCTATTGAATTGAGCATCCAAATGCTATATTTCAAAAACTAGACATTAGAATAATTTTGAAGCTCACCATCACTCAAACAAGCAGGTGGCTCAGTAGTTTCCTTGAAACCCGAACAAATATCCTTCGAAACAGCACCTCTCTCTAGCTTCATTGCAATTACATACGTTAGACCTAGGCCTAACCTGCATGTTAGAGAGAGAGAGAGAGAGAGAGAGAGAGAGAGAGAGAGAGAGAGAGAGAGAGAGAGAGAGAGAGAGCATATCCCCAGTAAAACATCATAAAATTCCAAGAAAAGCAAATCTATAACAAGAGACACCTACTTGGGCATCTTGATCTTCTTTTAGAACAGGATTTAGCACTTGGGTCTCCCATACACTTTTCAATCTTCAGACAACTTTTGATTATCACAAAACGCAATGGAAATGCATGTTCCCACTTCCAGCATTCTGAAAACTTCCACATGATCCAGCCAGGAAAAATAAACATTTGGCAACAGAATAAAATTGTGGTGAAATGAAGAAAATAGAGATAGGAAGGAAATGTTTAGGGTGAAAATTTTGAGATTAGTGGATTACTAAAATGTTGCTGAAAATAAAATGTTTAAAAATATTTATAGTGGATTACAAAAATGTTGCTGAAAATAATGTCAAAAGAACTGGTACTATTGAATAGTAGATAGATTTCACCATGAATGCTATTGAATCTAGCATCACTATACAAGGAAAGCAGTTTGAAATAAATTAGTAGATAGATAGATACAGAGATACAGAGAGAGACAGGTAGATAAATAGATTTGTAGAGAGAGATTTATATAAAACATTGATACAAAATTCACAAAAGTTAGATAACCTAGAACATCAACATAAAACCATATCTGCCTTTTAGATTGGCAAGCATAAGTTTAACAGAACCACAGAGTTCTGCTACAACATACTTGAATTACCAATATGCAAAACATCAATCAATAAAACAAAAATGACTGAAAAATCATGTTCATCATCATTGTGGCAGCACAAGGCAAATAGTTACAACTATCTGAAAGTACATTTGAAACTGCCATACAATACATGAATTCAACATATAAAACTCAAAAACCACATCAATTCTGTAGTTCAAAGCAAATTGTAAGAAAGTCACAATAAATCAAAGCTGAATCATCAAAACAATACTGGAGTCCATGACATTAGTCTGTCACAGCCATAAAATGCACAAATTAAGCAAATCAAAACAGAAAATCCAGTTGTATGCACTATCTAATCATTGTTTTATCTTATATTGCCTCTAATGTCAAAAGGATAAATGGCCTGCCTTCAAGACAGAGAGTAATACACTACCCTTGGGTTCATATCCTCTAGAAGTCTCCTGCATTAAAAAAAAAAAGACAGAGAGAGAGAGGCAAAAGAAACATCAATTGTCTATATACAGAGAATCCCTATACACAAAACAAAACTAAATGACTTATTATTATTATTTTTTTCCAATTGTTTCAATTATCTCAACTTTCCCAGCAGCAGCCTTGGCATCACGTAGTTGATCTTCAAGGCATTTATCCTCATCCCCACTGCTCTTACTGATCACACCAGCAAGAGTACTGCAATGAAATCCCACGGTACTCCTGGATATGAAAGTGAACCCATGGTACTCACCTAAGTCAAGACCTGCCTTCTGCCTTCTGTTGTTCAAAATATCATGCTGCACAATTCCCAGAGTTTCAGGAATTGTGAGTGATGGCTCTCTGTAAACACGCACCTGAGAAAAAAAAAAGGAAAGAAAAAATCAACTTATAAAAATATTTACACCAAAATTTGACTGTCCATCCAATATAATGCCTTATATAAGTTACATGTACATTGTTAGTACTTTTTAATCGTCTACAATATTTCTCTAACTCACCTATGTAATCCAGTCTTGACTTGGCTACCTTCCCATCATGCTTTTGACACAATCTAACTCATGCACATTTTCTTGAAAATGCACACAAAGGAAGCATCACCATTTAACAATCTCGCCATATGAATAATCAACTGTGGGGTCTTCTTGATTTATCATCGCAGCAATTCATATGCTTGCACAATTTGGCCAGGCACAAAGCCAATCAAGCCAATCTTAGTGTTAACTCATCTTGGTTACCCTATAGAATATACATGAGATAAACATAATATATGAATGCCATGAAGATGAAAGAATGAAACATGCCCAAAATCCACATTCATTAGCCACTGATTTTGTTGCTGAAACCACAGTTAACCCAATTCGTTGCATTTGAGCCCAGACTGTGAATTAGTTCGAGCAACCTAATTTGCAGTTCAAGTTGCTTGGATTGGATGATATTAATCGAATCAAATCTTCATGGTCCAATTCACAAATTGGCCATGGAGGATGGATCTACAGCAACTCCAAGGGATGACGGCAGATGGAGTTCAAAATGGCAGGTCTGCAACTCCATGATGGAAGGTGGATGACTTTATCATCTTCCTTTGCTTAGAAGGGAAGAAAAATAGGAAGAAGAGCTATTTGATAGTTTGGCAGGGGATGATGGTTGATACAAATGATGAAATACACTATGGTTTTAAATGCTTACCTTCCGCTCAAGATATATCAAGGTGCCAACAATGCAAATAAAATTGCATTACATGGTGACACATGATGAATAGTATAAAATAAGAATAGCAAATGGAGTATACATGCATTACCAGCTTATCTGATAAGTTACCTTACGAAATCTACAGTGTAAAAGTAAAATCAGTAAAGGATCAAAATTCAATGGGAAGAAGTGCAGAACTATGATGACTAGGATTGCCTGATTGTTACGGGCTTTGAACCATGCACCATCCATGTTAGGGCCCACTTGATGGACTTCCTGATTCATACACCCCTGCCACATATAGACTGGGTCCTATGTCAGCAGTTCATGTGGGAAGAGAAAACGGCTTTGGATTCCTTTTTCACTAGAACAAGACTTGATTGAATCTAGATAATAAAGTGCATCTGAAGTTTAATGTTTTTAGTTCTTTGAACAAAGCAAAAGGTAAGAAGGACATTTTTTTGTTATTGATGTTTGGAGTGGATTGACATTTCTATATTTACATGAAGAGTACATAAACATATTCTGATTATTTTTGTGAAAGCAGTACCCATTTTTCCTCAACTTGTTCTGTTCAAGGGCTCTTGATCATTTCATCTGTTCTGAGCCGAGCCAAATCATGGCACCCTCTATCCATGTGAAAACTAATATGATGGTTGATGAAACAATCATACATTTGATTTTGGGCCATGACCGCTGTGATAGTTTTGCACCATTTAAAAAATGGCAGCAACTCTTCAACTGTACACGCCATAGCTGTATGACAATCTGGACCATCCAAATCTCTGACCTAATTGCGGACGGAGCGTAGGCCACAAATTATACTGAGAAGATAATAGACACCATCTGCTTATGCCTTTGGGATTTGGACCATCAACTTTTTTTTAAACCTTTAACCATCCTTTTGATAGCCATCAATTGGATGGTTAGGATTGGTTTGTCGGTGTGAATTTGGAGGATTTAAAAATAAAATGCTAAAAGAACAAGGAATTAAAAAGGCTCCTTTAGCATTAGCTAATCAATCTCTTAAATAGGGATTCTTATCATTTTTGAAATTTTGGAATGTTGCTCACTTCTTTTGAGCTCTAGCAGTAAAACTGATTTTATTATTATTATTTTTTTTTTCCCTCTTCTGCAATGGACATGACTTGATTTTGCAGAATTTAGTGACTTCTTATCATTCCTCTATGGCATCAATGGTTCCAGTCCTGTCGTACTGAATTACACTGGCCAGAGTTTTGGGACATATACCATTACCGGCACGGACCTGAACTAGCCTGCCATCACCATAGCCTTTCTAAACCAATCAAGAACAGTTCAAAGAATGGTCACCAACATGGCTGTAAATGAGACTTACAACGTTGGTTGTAGTTCCCCTTTTGGAGTTTCAGTTTCAGTTTCAGTGACACCCAATCGTTTTTTCATCGGTAAAGGTCAGAGGCAGATCTTGACTGTTGTTTTTAATGCCACCATGAATAGCTTCGTTGCAAGCTTAGGAAGAATTGGGCTCTATGGGAGCAATGGCCACATATCGACTGTTCCGTTATCTGTTATTTCAAAGATTGCATCTAACATGACTAACAGCCAAGGTGTTCCGTAACGGTAACGGTGGCGGCCACCACCGTTACCTTTACGACTGTTACGGCCCCGTAACGGCCATTATGGTCTCTCTTTTTTATTTTTAACTTATTGAAAAAACCCCAGAAAAACCTGTATTTGCCCCGTAATATTGATTAAAAACTATGAAAAACATGTACATGTCTCGTAATAGACCATTATGGGGCTATTATGGCCTTTACAGGGGATGTAACGTGCCGTTAACGGTAATTACGGGTCATTTTTTCCATAACGGCTGTTACGGCCATTACTGTTGGGATCTGTGTCGCGGAATCAGATAGAGATGAATCTAGGATAACAATCCAAGAGCACCATGCAAACACAAGAGAACACAAAGATTTAACGTGAAAAACCCTTTTGAGAAAAAACCACGGCACAAAGCGATAGAAATCCACTATGAAAGCATAGATTACAAAGAGAAAAGACTTACCCGATTCATACAAGCATGAATCTCACCCTTTCTACACCCTTTAAAACCCTAGAACTCCTAGAAACCCTTTGGAATACTTTATGAAACCTTAAAATACCTTAAAATGGCCCTGGAGATTCCTATTTATAGTTTAGGAAACCCCACTTACGCACCTCTCTGAAAACTGCCTCAAATTTATGTAATCCACGCACAATTTGTGTAACTTTCAACTAGTCGAGCCAGAGATTCGACTAGTCGAAGGACTTTCAACTCGTCGAGCATGTCCTTCAACTTGTCGAAGATCTCAGGAACTCCAAATACATAGTTGATGGACTTCGAGCCGAACTTTCTCCGGGTTAGTCAAAGATATCCAGATTTAAGACATATTTTTAACAACAATCTCCACAATATCTTTAATCTTCAAATATGTAACTTTTTGACCTCTTATCTTATCTCTGCATCACATCATAGATTCAATCAATGCTTCTCGTGCACACTCCATCCTCTTTATGCCATCACGAAGCCCAGAGAAGTTGCACAGAACTTGAACTTCTCCGTAAGAATGACTTTGGTGAGCATGTTTGCTGGTTTCATGCTGGTGTGAATCTTTTCCAGTGTTACATGTCATTCCTCAAGCACCTGACGGATAAAGTGGTGACGAACATTAATGTGTTTAGTACGTGAGTGATAGACAAAATTTTTAGCCAAATTGATAGCACTTTCACTATCACAATTAACCGGCACAGCTTCCTACTGAAGTCCCAACTAATTTATCATGCATCTTAACTAAATACATTTCTTAAATGCTTTTGTCACTGCCATATATTCTGCTTTAGTCGTGGAAAGAGCCACCACGGACTGAAGTTTTGATATCTAACTAATTGCTCCACCCGCTAGTACAAATGAGTAACCTGAAGTTAATTTTCTGGAATCCACACTGCCTGCGTAGTCTGAATCCACAAACCCTACCAACTTTGCCTCTGTCTTCTCAAAAGTTAAGATGTAGTCTTTTGTACCTCGAATGTATCGAAGTAGCCATTTCACCGCTTTCCAATGTTGCTTGTCAGAGTTTGACATGTATCTGCTTACAACACTGACTGCTTGTGAAATATCTGGTCTCGTACAGACCATGGAATACATTAAACTGTCAAACACATTCGAATAAGGCACATGAGACATAACCTGCTTTTCCTCATTTGATTTAAGACATTATTCTAAGGAAAGCTTGAAGTGAGCCACGTGGGGAATGCTCACCGGCTTTGCCCAATCCATCCCATACTTGATCAACACCTTTTCAAGGTATTCTGCCTATGATCAACCCTCTTTATAGCCTCCAGATCTTTCATCTCGAATATCCCCGATAATTGAGTCTTCAGTAGTTGATTTTAGACATATAATGACTGGCGATCAACATATTATCAACATACAATACTAGGATGATGAATCTGTCATCACTTAATATCTTGTAATAGACACGGTGATCGTATTCACTTGAAGTAAATTTCTGACTTAATATGAAAGAATCAAATTTTTTATACCACTGCTTATGCGATTGTTTCAAGCTGTACAACGACCTCATTAACCTGTAAACTTTTTTATCTGCCCCTTTAATTTCGTAGCCTTCTGATTGCTTCATGTAGATCTGCTCTTCTAACTCACCGTGCAGGAATGTAATCTTGACATCTATCTGTTCCAACTTGAGATCGTGTTGGGCAACTAACGCCAACACGAATCTAATGGATACTTTCTTAACCACCGGCGCGAATATCTCTGTGAAGTCGATTCCTTTTCTTTGAGCATACCCCTTCACTACCAGCCTCGCTTTGTATCCATCTTATTTCCTTTTGAATAACTACTTGCATCCGATCATTTTTGGGCCCACTGGAAGCTCTATCAGCTCTCATGTGTGATTTTTGTGCAACGAGTTCATCTTATCATCCATAGTCGCCTTCCACTTTTCTGCATCAAGCTCATCAAGAGTCTCCTGAATAGTTCATGGGTCCCCCTCATTTGTAATGAGGGCATATGCGATATTAGAGTCGTCCATGTATCTTGCCGGTTACTTGCGATCACGCGGTGGGTTCCTTCTCACAAGTGGCTGCTCCATCTGATTTGTACCTCTGTCTGTGCATCTATCTCTGCTTGAATATCATCTGTGTCAATCTGGATGTCTACGATCAACCTTTCTAGTTCCATTTGCTCCTCTTGATCATTCTTGTGGAATAGAGAGTTTTCATCGAACCTGACGTCACGGCTAGTGATAACCTTATGTGCGACCTTGTCGAATAACTTATAACATTTCATACCAATACCATTGCCAACGAAAATATACTTTTTAGCTCTATGGTCTAGCTTATCTCTCTTAACTAACGGTACATGAGAGTAAGCCTCACAACCAACTATGCGTAAATCTGAGTAGTCCAGCTTATGACCACTCTATACTTCCTATAGGATTTTACATTCAATTGTCGTGGAAGGAGACCGATTCACCAAATAGAAAGCCGTGTTAACGGCCTCAGTCCATAAGTCCTTGCCTAATGCAGTATTACTTAACATGCATCGGGCCTTCTTCAAGAGAGTCTGATTCATTTGCTCAGCCACATCATTTTGTTCGAGCGTGTGGTGCACTGTGTTGTGCCTGATGATCCCTTCATACTTGTAATATTCATTAAACTCAGTGGAAGTAAATTCTCCACCATTGTCAGTCCTTAAAACTTTTATTTTCTGCCCTGACTGTTTTTCCACCATTACCTTCCATTGTTTGAATATGGTGAAAACTTCAGATTTACGTTTTATGACATAAACCCAAACTTTCCTAGAGTAATCGTCAATGAATGAAACAAGCCATGACGACCCACTAATGGAAACCTTTGGCGATGATCTTCATACGTTAGAGTGCACATAATCAAGCACTCCCTTACATATATGTTTTGCGGATTTAAAAGATAATCAAGATTTTTACCATATATACAATGCTCGCATATATCTAAATCAGAATTCTTAAAAGCTGGAATTAAACAACAATCAAATAGTACCTTCATGGCCTGCTCGGTCACGTGGCCCAGACAAGCATACCACATGCATAGAGACGTGGAATCTACAATAGCTGTTGCTGCTCCACCCTTCAAAGTGCTTCTGATCAACCTGTAAAGGTTTCCGTGCCTTTGTGCTCTCATAACCACAAGTGCCCCTTTTGTTACATTAAGGACACCATGACGCCGGTGAACTTGCACCCTATAGACTCGAGTGCACCGAGAGAAATCAGACTTCTCTTCATATAAAAAATGTGCCTGACATCGGTCAAAGTACGCTCCATTCCATTAAACATCTTGATGCTCACCATACCAATAACCACAACATTGCAGGCATTGTTATTGCCCATAAAAACCTGTCCACCATTGCATTCTCTGTAACTGGCGAACTAACTCCGATGAAGAATCATTTGATATGACGCTCCTGTATCGAGGATCCACTCATCTCTATGATTTTCGTGCAAGTGTCCGATCATGGACACAAACAATACTTCGCCACCACTTATCTCTTCATTAGATGTGACAAACATTGGCCTCCTTAAAAGAAGCTTCTAAGTTTTCTTTCTTCGCTTTAGGATTGGTACAATCCTTTTTCATGTGTCCAGTCATCCCATAGTTTTAGCACTTTAGTTTGCCTTTGCCTTTACCCTTGGATTTGGATATAGATCTTGAAAATCCTTTACCTCGCTTAGAATTCCTACCTCTCGTAATCAGTGCATCGTAAGATGTCCCCATGTCACCGTTTAACTTTCTTATAGCTTTCTCTTGAAGGGATGAGATAACGGTGTTAACACTAAGGGTTTTATTTGTAGTGGACATCGCGTCCTTGAATGACTCGTATGATGCCGGAAGAGAATTCAACAACATACATTATTGTTCCTCATCTTTGATCACTTCCTCCATATCTAACAATTTGCAAACCAATTTATTAAAGTTGCTGATGTGGGCCTCCAGATTTCCACCCTCTGTCAACTTGAAGTTATACTACTGTAGCTTCAAGTGTAGGCGATTTTTAAAAGATTTTTTTGCATATATATCTTCTAACTTCGCCCATAAACTAGTTGTAGTTTTCTCCCTCAAAACATAATAGAGAACCTCATCCGTGAGACATAAACGGATTGAGGATAAAGCCTTCTTATCAAGGGTATTCCATTCATCATCAGTCATAGTAGACTTTTTCGACTCAAGAGCACCATCCTCACCTTACTTGGTTAAGGAACTAATCATCTTGATCTTCCATAACTCAAAGTTATTTTTGCCTGAGTACTTCTCAATATCATATCTAGTGCTACCCATTGATGCTAATCTTGCAGATTTAAATTTATGCCCCAATGATTTCTCTGATACCACTTGTTGGGATTTGTGTTGCGGAATCACACAGAGATAGATCTAGGATAACAATCCAAGAGCACCAAGCAAACAAAAGAGAACGCAAAGATTTAACATGGAAAACCCATTTGGAAAGAAATCACAGCACAAAGTGACAGAAATTCACTATGAAAGCATAAATTACAAAGAGGAAAGAGTTACCCGATTCAAACAAGCTTGAATCTCACCCTTTGTACACCCTTTAAAACCCTATAACTCCTTCTAGAAACCCTTTGGAATACTTTAGGAAGCCTTAAAATACCTTAGAATGGCCCTAGGACTCCTATTTATAGTTTAAGAAACCCCACTTACGCACCTCCATGAAAACCGTCTCAAATTTACGCAGTCCGCGCACAATCCACGCACAATCTGCGTAACCCTCAACTAGTCGAGCTAGACCTTCGACTCGTCATGCATGTCCTTCGACTCATCAAAGATTTCAGGAATTCCAAATATATACTTGTTGGACTTCAAGCCAAACTTTCTCAGGGCTAGTCGAAGATATCCAGATTTAAGACATTTTTTTAACAAAAATTATGACCCCATAATGTGTAACGGATGCCACCGTTACCTTTACGGCCCCATAATGGCCTTTATGGCACATCACACTAATAGCTGAAAAGGTTCTGTTGCTGCTGATTTATTTTTTTATTCTTTCTTATTGTGTGTGTAAATGTTGAAGAATATTTGTTAAATGTAGCTCCAATTGATTAATTAAAGAATTCAAATAAATCGATTATGTTTCAAATAAATCCAATCCACGAGGTGCGTCTTTGCGTAGCATACACGGGTTTTCATTTTCAATTTGTAGGGGCCAATAGTTCAGGTAATCCAAACAATTGATCTGTTACATCCTATTTGGATGGACCATTCTCTAAGATTGGAAGAACCTAGTGACCAATATTGGGATTTCTTTCACTTGAATGTGGAGCATTGTTGTATCTCTTCTTAACTGTCTATTTATAGCAACACATTGAAAGGTTAAGATTGTTTCCCTAGTATATTTTTTAGAGAATGGTGAGCGACTCCCTGCACTAATAAGGGCAAGACCGTACCCATCCATTGTACGTGCAGGATCGATCTGAATAGTTCCAAAAACCTTCTATATTGTATCTGGGGCCCACCTCATTTTTTTATATACCATCCAGTCCATTCGAAAGATGGAATCCACCATAGGAACCCAAATGATCAGTCCATTACAAAACTAAAAAGGGATTTCTAGTAAAAGAAAAAAGACCATAATAGTTAGTCAAGTTACAAAACTGAGAAGAGAAACTGGACTTTATAGTTAGGGATTAGACAAGACAAACCCCTAATGAGGAATTTGACAATACAAATCCCTAAAGGGATTCGTAATTAGGGATTTATATACCCTAATTAGGGATTCGACAATGCATATCCCTAATAAGGTATTCTAAATTGCAAAAAAGCAACAATGAGAATGGAAAAACCATGCATCATACCTGAGAATCCGAGATTTACGAGTAGCAGAAGGCCTAACTGCAACAGAGGGTCGAGGAGTTCGAGATAGAGGACTAGGGTTTTGAGATATATATACATACACATATATATATATATATATATATATATATATATATATATAAAGAGAGAGTGAGAGGAGAAGTGAGTGAGAGTGATACAGGGCTAGGGTTTTGAGAGAGAGGGAGAGGGAGAGAGAGAAAGAGAGAGAGAGAGAGAGAGAGAGAGAGAGAGAGTCGGGGGTGTGGCAAGAGGGAGTGAGTCACGGTTTAAGTTTTTTTTTTTTTTTTTTGATGTCACCTTTAGTTCGCTTAGTTTTTGCTATCACCGGCAAAGGTTAACCGCATGCGCCCGGTTTGCCCGATTTTCTTGTAGTGTGTATTTATTTAATGCACACTGTCCATTTATTTGTCCATATCGTTTTAAGTGATAAGCCCAGGAATGAAGCTGATTAACATCTCAGGTGGACCACACCACAAGGCACATGGGGCTAGGAAAACAGTGCCACGTGCATGTGGACGTGGGAGTGGGGTCTCCACTCATGGGATCCACTATGATTTATTTGTTTGATCTACGTCGTCCATCTATTTCCCTAGATTATTAGGCCATAGGCTGAAAAATGAGGAAGATCCAAATCTCAACTGTGTCATGCCGCAGGGATTAATGCTCGTTGTGAAACCTTCCAAGGCCCATTGTGATGTCTCTATTCATCCAAACCAGCCCAAGTCAAGGCTCATTGAGCCCCTCATGAGCTGGCCAATTCGATGGACTGATTGGATCCTTCATATGGGCCCTACATGGGTGGGGAAAACAAAAAACACAAAACAAAAAAAGGACAACTTTTTCTATATATGTTGTACCCAATGCCCAAAGAGGGTAGAAGCCCTTCTTGGGCATGGAGTGGAGGCCCACTCGTGGGACCCACCATGAAATATTTGTTCAATCCACGCTGTTCATCTATTTTTCTAGATCATTTTAGTTAGGGGCCCAAAAATTAGGCAGATCCAAATCTTAGGTGGACTACACTAGGGAAAACAATGGGCCAAGGGCTGCCCCGTTTTTGTAGCAGGGTCCACCTTGATGAGTGTGCTTCATCCGTAGCATCCATCCTTTTCTCTAAAACATGTTAGGCCATGGGCCAAAAAATTAGGTTGATCCATACATCAAGTGGGCGGCACCACAAGGAACTTACGGGGGGGTGAAAACCCCCTGAATTTGGGAAGCCCCTGGATTTGGAATCCCTTGGATTGGGAATCCTTGAATTTGGGATCCCTAGATTTGGAATCCCCTGGCTATGTTTGACACCCCAGATTCATAATCCCTAAAATCTAAAGTTAACTATGCATGATATATTTTCAAGGGTTTGAATTTAATTATCAAATCAACTTTAATATCTCTAATTAGTGTATGTATGTAATATCTCTAATTAGTGTATGTATGTAATACCTCTAATTAGTGTATGTATGTAATATCTCTAATTAGTGTATGTATGTAATACACTATGGTTGTAATAAACCCATTGAAATATACACTTTTCTTGAAAATGATGAAATCCCAAGTTTCGGATAGGCCGTCAGTACAGGATCACATCCGAGTGACTAACCAATGATTTGTAACCATCGATTCACATAGGCAATGTTCAGACGGCACAGATCATCCTATTAAAGTAATTATAGTAATGCAGTTGATAATCTGATTATTTTGGGATATCATCAATGAGCCATGTGCCTAATAGATTAGTAGCCTAAGGATACACATGTTGCTCATTTAGGTGTCTATTCAGGTCATCCCAAGAGGGTCCCGCCTTAGCATACATATTTTTATCCATGCCTTACATCTTACATTGTTAGCGAGGCTTGCTATTCGGGTCCAAATCTTTGATATATAGGATTAATTAAGGTTGATTATTACATGATAGGTTGGATAGCATGATAGTCTTAGCCTGATAGGACACACTAATATGCTTAGTGTAATGGATTTCATGCCTATTCATATGCCCACACGCATCATTTGTATGCCTGTTGTGGATGACAATTGATCAAAGCGTATGCCTTTTGGCTTGAGATACTTAGGGGACCCCATATGAGATAGGGTCACTTCACATGATAGCGCAGTATGTGTAGGTTTGGTGCATGACTTGGATAGTATGACTCATGCATTTCTCATTCTGTATGTCACGATTACTTTCGCACCATAGCGTCTTAGCAACATTGGGGTTGTGGCCTCCACAGACATGTCATGGCTGACTGATTGCATACCGAAAATATGTGTTATAGCACTTGGGCGTTATGTATATCCTTGGGTGAAAGTCCCTAAACCCTGTGGTAATAGTAGGATGCTCCAATGTCGAGACCAAGTGGATAGCATGAGCACCCGGGTGACAAATACCAGTAGGTCATGTCTTCTATTATGTTGAGGTTGGTTGGAAAGGGGTGTGACATTATCCACCCAGCTGTAGGGGGCTATATGTTAGGTTGATCTAACTAGCTCATGAAATGGGTCAACTATCGACGAGTCGAATGGACATTGGCATACTACTGATGAGGTAGATAGTGAGGTCTTTTCCACTCACTTGGTCATGTGTATGATGGGTGATAGCTAGTGTTGGAGTGTACTAGACCCCGGTGATGTTTCCAGTGATGAACTGTTCTGATATGTGGACTGGTTGAGAATTTTTCATGTCTGTGTTGCATCTCTAGCATATGAGATTCGGCCATGTATGCCTTGCCTTGCATAGGCTTGGCATGGCTTACAACATTCATGGACTTGGCAGCTTAGCCCTCCATCATTTCCTACTTACTATGATATTTGTATCATTGTCATGTGTATTGCGCACACACGCACTCTATTGAGCTTCATAGGAGGCTTAAGCATGTTTGTTTAAGCTGCAGGTGATGCTATGTCGTATTAACAGCATTGAGCCCGGAGCATGAGCCTGATATTTCAATTCTTGGTTATATTTTGTATTTCTCTTTCCAACACTATACTCAAAGATTATATAGTGGATATGTGATGATGATGTTCTTGTGACTTTGGTACACTCGTGGTTATGCTCCTTTACAAAAAAAAAATCACTCTGAAAATTCTCCTTAGGGGATCCCAGGATCGAAACCTAGCATATGGGAGTTAGGAGTTGAGAATGGGCTATTACGGAGGCCGTCGGTACCAAATTCGGTGGACAGAAATTTAGTGACCTCAGTTCCCTAGTTTAGGGCGTGACAACCAAACCTTACAATCCTAGTTAACCATTTTCTCAAGAATTTTTTTAATTTCCCTGTTTGATATTTCAACTTGACCACTTATCTGATGATGATAGGGGGTGCTCACTTTGTGCGAAATACCGTATTTCTTCGTTAATGTTTCGAATGGTCTATTACAAAAGTGATATCCTCCATCACATATGATGGCTTGAGGTGTTCCGAACCAGGATAAAATATTCTCTTTTAAGAATTTAATAACCGTGCGATGGTCATTATTCTGTCAGGGAATTGCCTCAACCCATTTGGAGACATAATCAATGTTGAGTGTGAAATATTATATAATTGCCCCTTGTTATGCATGGGTTTTATGGACATAGATGTGCTTAATTGATCTAATTACATATGTTTTCTCTTACAAGGTGAGTTTGAGAGCTAAGGAGAAAAAAAGGATGCTTAAAGAGTAAATTTAATACTCAAAGAATTAACGAGTAGAGGACTGGATCTATGGAGGTTAAGATTGAATAATTCAAGAGTTCAAGATTCAAAGAAACTAAGTATGGAAGGAAGAAAATCAAAGACTTGAAGTGTAGAAATCGACCCTTTGATGCCATCAATGACACCTTCGATATCATCGAAGTAACTATCGATGCCATCAAAGTTACCCTTGATTCCAACGCAAAATTCACAAATTTCTGATTTTGTTGCTGGACATATTTGTGCATTCTTCGATGACATCCAAGACATGATCGATGCCATCAAAGCCAAGTTCGATCCCATCGGAGGAGGTTCGATGACATTAAGAAAATACAAGAATTTGAAAGTTCATCGTTGGGTAGTTTCCATATTTCACTAGGACTCTTCGATAAGAGCCCGATGCCATCAAAGGTTCCATTAAAGCCACGATAGCTATTTAAAATCAAGTCGTTTTTGAAGTTGATATGAATCAAGGCTATATAAAGGGATGTTTTATGAGTTTCTAAACACAAATTAAGGTAGGAATGGAGCAAAGAGTTTTGGAGCTTTAAGGAGTCCTTAATCCTCTTTAATCCTTCGGTTGAAGTTAGTTTTTATGTTTGAGTTTTAGTTCAATCATGTCTATGGTTAGCTAATGTCTTAGGTATAGCTAAGAGGTGAAGCTTGTAGTTATTCCAATGTTTATTTTACTTTGATTCAAGTTATTTAATTTTCATGTTGAACAATTCATTAATAATTGGTATGAATGAATATGTAATTCTATTTTATTTTGATCCATTGTCGACTCAGGCACATTAGATGCTTAGGAAATATATGAATATTTCTTACCTATTGTTATAAGATTTTGATTTGTAAAATCCATTGATCTATCATTGACTTCGGGCATGATAGATGCTTTGAATATACTATTATCAAGTCGTTGATGCTTTACGAGGGAACCAATTCAATGAAGTTCAAATCGATTTTGATGTATTAACAAAGATTTAATTGCTCTATTATCCGGTTGGATAGGATGACTTCGATTCCAGTTGTGTGATCCAATTGAATCAAGTAACATTAAGGAAGCTATAAGTGGATCCTTGACACTCTAGTACTTTATCTCTGGTAGTTTCTTCCATAATTACTTGTTTAAACCAATTTTAGTAGTTAGTTTAGATTATAGTTTTAGTTATAATGTAATACATAAATCACACAAATAACAATTCTCTGTTGGTACGACCTCGATCTCACTGAGTTATTACTACATCGCAGCCCTACACTTGGGATTGTCATAACAAGTTTTTGACCCTGTTGCTGGGGACTTCGGTTGTGTCTTTTTGAAGTAGATTACTATTAGAATTTTGTTAGGATTAGGTTTAATTCTTTATGTGTTTTTAGATTATATTTTTCTAAATTATTAGATACTAAATTTTGTGGAAACTAATATAGAATCAACGATCTGATAATATCCTTCCAACTCTTCTTACCGTAGTATTTTAGATTTTATAATTTTTATAGTTTTCTTTTTCTGAAGTAGGTTTTAGTCTAGACTAGAGATCGAGAGTGTTTCATGCCTAAATGGGTACTTGACAACACTCTACGTCTCTTAAGTGGGGGAGGATTAGCTTAAGGTTTGCCTATCCATCGTTTGATTAAACACACCTTGAAATCCTCTGAGTTAGTAGAAAACATGGTTGACAATCAACCTCACCATCCCACTGAAGAGCAATAAGATAAAAATGATGTACATAATGCTTCTCTGCCTAGAACACTACGTGATTATTTACAACTAGCAAGGACGAGTATACCTTCTTGCATGGTGTTTCCACATAATGCAGGAAATGCAGATTTTAAGTCAGGAGTGATCCAACTACTCCCAAAGTTTCATCAACTAGATTCTGAAAGTCCATATCTACATCTAAAAGAATTTGATAAGATTGTAGCAACTCTACACTTTCATAATGTATCTGAGGACACTTTAAGATTAAAGTTGTTCACTTTCTCTTTGAAGGAGAAAGCCAAGTCTTGGCTTCACTCCTTAAGACTGAGATCGATTGGGACATAGGCTGAGATGAACCGGGAGTTCCTTAAAAAGTCTTCCCGACTCATAAAACCAATACACTAAGGAGGGCGATCATGAATTTCTCTCAGAAAGAGGAAGAGAACTTCTTCCAATGCTAGGAGATATTCAAAGACCTTTTGAATTCCTGTTTCAATCATGGCTACGAAACATGGCAGGTAATAAGCTTTCTCTACGATGGAATGACTTCGCCCATGCACCAATTTGTAGAGATGATGTGCAACAGAGAGTTTATAAATAAGGATCCCAATGATGTGTGGGATTATTTCGATGCACTTGTTGAAAACGCGCAGTCATGGGATACTTCATCTAAGCCCATTAATCCCAGACCGACTTAGTCTATAGAGAATGGAGGAATGTACGTCTTAAGGAATGAAGATGATTTGAATGTTATGGTGGCTAACCTCACAAGAAAACTCGAGGTCATGGAACTTAAAAGAGTAGATACAGTCAAACCCGATGAGATTGCTGAAATTGTTTTTGATATTTATGATAGTAATGTACATTTAACGCAGGATTGTCCCGCAATTCCTCCTTTCCAAGAGTTGTTACATGAGCAATTTAATAGCGTAAACTATTATCAAAGGTCGTTCAACGCCCCCATCTCAAACACGTACAATTCTAGTTGGAGGAACCATTTAAGCTTTAGTTTGAGGAATGTGCAAATGACCAATATAAAGACAAATCCTCAATAGACTTTTACTTTAAATTTCAACCTGTTGTTAAATTACAAAAGAGCCCAAGAGGATCCGTTTCTAAAACACATCCAAAATCAAGAGTTATTCAATCCAAAAACATTATAAGCATTCCAAGACCTTAATAAGTCCATTCAAAGATTGGAGTCACACATAGTTAGGGAGAAAGTGACTTTTTCAGTCCAAACTCTACCTAATCGGAAACCACAGTGCGAGATAAATGACCCGAGCTCTTCAAATCAACATGTGGAACAAGCTAAATCCATTATCACTCTTAGAAGTGAGAAAACAATTGACAAAAGTAAACCGACGAGGGCTGAGAAGCCTAAGGACTCGAAAGAACTAAAGAAAGATGCTTAAACATGTGAAAATCAATATAACTCTGTTAGATGCCATTAAACAAATACCATCATATGCCAAGTTTCTGAAAGATATATGCATGATAAAGAGGTGGCAAAATATTCAAAAGAAAATCTTTTCGACAGAGAAAGTGAGTTCCATCCTCAAACAAGATCTGCCCAAAAATATAAAGATCCCGGTAGCCCCACCATCTCTTGTGTGATTGGAAATCATGGGATTGAGTATGCACTACTTAACTTGGGGGCAAGTGTAAATCTGATTTCATACTCAGTTTATGAGTAGCTTGGTCTCGATAAATTAAAACCCACTAGGACCACACTTCAACTTACTGATCATTCAGTTCATATACTGAGAGGGATGATAGAGGATGTGCTTGTCCAAGTCGATAAATTTTACTGTATAGTAGATTTTATTGTTTTGGACACACAACCCATCATTGACACAAGCACTCAAATTCCTATCATCCTTAGCCGACCATTCCTAGCTACATCAAATGTCATCATTAATTATAGGAATAAGATCATGAAACTAACTTTTGGGAACATAACATTAGAGTTGAATATATTCAATATGTGCAAACAACCCGAGGATGTTGATGATGCCTCCGAAGTAAATGTGATTGATTCATTCGTGGAAGATAGGTCACTTTTGAATCTATACTTTGAAACTCTAGAGATATGCTTGGCCCACTCCCCTAATTTGGATGATGATATGATTAGAAAGATGGATGCCTTGCTTGATGCTACACCATTACTTGAAACTAATCGGTGAAGGTTGGAATTTGAAAAATTACCCAAAATGGAAAAAACCCTCTACTGTCTAACGTCAAGGCACCAAAGCTTGAATATCATGGCGTGATTATTTATTTCGATTAAATTTTAAGTTTAACAATGATTTTCAGTTTGTATGGTGTGAATGTTTAATTAAATTCAAATGAGAAAAGGTAATGTAATGAAAAATAAATAAATTAAATCACGTGCTTGGGATTAAGATCTTGAGTAGCGCTACTCGGGTAACTGAACTAAGGGTGTGACATGGGCCACTCAAAAGTTATGTTACCCTTCAAGGACAGGACATAAGGTACAAAAGTGTCGGTGATTGGGACCAATGATCTAATGGGTCAATGGGTAGATTGGATATAGTCAAATAATTGTAGTGATTTTAGTTCAATTAAGTTTTTTTTTTTTTTTTTTTTTCATTTAAATGTGGAGCATTTTTTTTTTGTACATATCAACCTTTCATTTACTGTCCATAGTTCATCACGTGACACTAATCTTTGACTTGGACTGTTCATTATGTTAGGCCCACATTGGCCGTCCTCAATGTGAAATGTTCATTTTTTGTGGCCTATCTTCAATGTGGACCATCCAACTTGCGAGGTCCACCTGCAATGTGGGCTATCAATCATGCATGGCCCACCTTGGATGTGGGACATCCCTCATGTTGGACATTGGATGTAATGTCGGGGTGCACCTTTGATGTGGACCGTCCATCATGCAGGATCAACTTGAAGTGGGCAGTCAATCATGTGGGGCCCACCTTGGATGTGGGCCATTCTTCAGTGGGGACGTGGCTTAAGTGGATCCCTTACCTTGGATGTGGGCCATTCTTCATTAGGGACGGGGCTTCAGTGGATCTCTTATTGTTGGGCCCACCTTGATGCATGTCTCTTGCATCTACTCCGTCCATCCATTTAAAGGCATAATCCTAAAAAATGCGGTGGAGCCAAATCTGCCAGCTCATTTTACAGTATAATCCCAAGACGGCAATGGATCCAAATCTAAAATGAACCACACCACAAGAAATAGTGAACCACACCACAAGAAATAGTGACGATTGACCGTTAAAAACTTCTCAGGGACACGGAAGTTTTAGATCAAGCTAATATTTGTGTGATCCCTTCATCCAAGCTGTATGACCTTATCTACAGGTTGCATGGCAAATAAACATTCAGACGGTCCCAGGTCCCTAGAAGTTTTTAATGGTGAGCATTGAATCATTACCGTTTCCTATGATGTGGTCCATTGAGATTTGGTTATGTTGAAATTTTGGGCTCATGTTCTAAAATTAAAATGAGCTTGCAAAACACAAAACGTATGGATGATTTGGACATAAAACACATATTACAGTGGGCCCCATCACAAGGAATCCACCAAAGCTGCGTCCCATCATAAGGATCCTTGCTCTTGCTCTGGTGGTAGACTCTTGGAGTTTCAACGCCCGGTCAAGGGTTCGAGTATCCATAGGTGGTGAAAGCCCAGTGTGTGGGGGTGTGTGTGCGTGTGTCAAAAATAAAAATAATTTTTTTTAAAAAAAAAAAAAAAAAGGTCCTGACCTTATGAACAGGTTGGATGGACAATAAACATCATGGTGGGTATTAGGAAGGTTTCAACAGTGACATCAATTATCACCACTGCTTCTTGTAGTGTGACCCACTTCAGCCATAGATCTCTGTGTTTTGGAATTTGCCTTAAAATGATTTGTTCTCATGCCTTAAAATTATAGAACACATGCATCATGGTGGGCTCCACAGGTATGATGCCATACGCTTCAACTTGGACTGGACTATCATCATGTCAACTTGGACTGGACTATCATCATGTCGTGCCCACCTTGATATGAGCCATCCATCATGTGAGGCCCCTTTGATATGAGTCATCCATCATGTGGGCACCACCATCAATTTTATTGTCCATCATGTGATCCCAACCTCAATATCCACCACCCATCATGTGGAGCCCACCTTTGATGTGAGTCATCCATCATGCAGGCCTTGGATGTGGGCCATTCAATAGGGGCTTACCTTTGATGTGGACCCTCAATTTTGTGGGCCCACCTTGAAGTGGGTCATCCATCGTGCCGGGCCTTTTATGTTGACCATCTTCATGTCGGCCCACCTTCAATGTGGGCCATCCATCATGCAAGGCTCACGTCGATGTGAGTCAATCATCATTAAGGGCTGACATTTGATGTGGATTGTCGATTATGTAAGGTCCACCTTGACATGGGCCATCCATCATGTGGGGCCTCTATCTTGCAGAGCCCACCTTTAATGTGGACCGTCCATTATGTGGGTTCCACCTGCAATTTGGGGTCAACCATGATATGGGCCTCACCTTGGATGTGGGCCATTCATCATTACAGGTTGTCCGTTGATGTGGACACGACATTACATGGGGCCTACCTTGACGTGGATCATCAATGTAGGCCCACTACCAATGTACATCATGTGGGGCCCACCTTCAGTGTCCGTACCCATCATGTGGAGCCCAACTTTAATGTAAGTCGTCCATCATGTGAGCCACACCTATGTAGGCCGTCCATGCAGAACAGCCTTTGAGAAAGAGAAGAGAGAGAGTGGGCGGAAGTTAATAAAAAAAGAAAAAGAAAGACACTCCACTATATTCTAAACAACGTAAACAGAGTGTGTTTGTCATAGAAACAAATGTTTACACTGCAGGCATTACCCAAAAAGGTTCGACCCAAGGTAGACGAACGTTTGGACAAGGCAATTTCATGGAAATAGTCCCTCTATCTAAGTGAAATACATATAAACTTTTATCCTTTGGCTTTGTAAAATAGATGCAATCCCTTTTTATTCCTGAATCCGACGCAGAGCAAGATGTAGAATAGTCACTGCCCAAAAACAGCACACGATCACCTAAAGTATCAACCTTTACCCAAACCATCCTATCAAAATCCATCTTGTAAACCTCAACAATCGAAACCCGTGGTACAATTATAAGATGAAATAACCGAGCTAGAAAGATATCACCGCAAGATTCCACCATATAATCTCTTCTGGTTTCAACCAACGGGGGGGACTTTGGGCTCTTTGGTTCTTCCAACCATGTTAACGGGGGATCAGCATTGACATCAATAATTCCAAGCCTCGTAAAATCGTAAGTATATAATTTTCCATTGCAGGAGAGCAATTCCCAAATGGAAGCTTCCTCTTTTGGAATTCCATACTTCCGTTTGATCCATTTGTCACCGCCTGGATGACAATATATAAAAAAATCAGTTGAACAGACAATGCATAAAATCACACAATCAGGATCAGTTGGAGGCGACGAGAGAACACAGTCTCTAAGAGAATAGTCTTCACTAAAATATGGTAACTGGATTTTCTGCAATGAGACGGCGTTAAGCAGAAAAAGGTCGTCACTAGTTTTATTCAGCATCACCAACCAGCCATAGCAACAGGCAAGAAAATCTGATCCGCGCATCTCAGGTATATTTCTCACATAGTAACTCCCCTCAGATACATTGAAGAAGGTTTTGGTTTTTTCACGTTTTCCATGAGAAAAGACAAGCCACGGGGCTACTCCATAGGGAGGCATGCGGGAGTTCTTGGTTTCCACCTTCATTACCTGCATAAAATTGCCAAAAAGATATATATAAAAAACAAAAAAGGTCTATCAAGTGATGAAAAAGAACGATGTTCCTCAGCCTATTTATCATTAGACCATTAACTGTTAGATTTTCAACCCATAGTTTAAAATCTTGAAAGAACTCGACCCAAATGAAGAAGGGATGACTCGACTGTAATACTCGTTTGCATCGAGTGTCTCAATGAGTCTTGTACAAAACTCAGTTAAGTCAATTTGGAAAATTGGACTGAGTCGACTTCTTGTTCAAAGTAGCGGATCTGCATACCGGACAGGGCAGATTGGGTTCGAGGGATGGATCTGCAACTGGATGGTGTGGTTCTTCTCTTCCATTCTTACTCTCTCTTTTCTTTCTTTCTCTTTTTTTCATCCCTCTTCTCTTTTTTCTTCTTTCCATTGAAGTAGAGTGCTGCAAAAGTAATGGATTCAAAGAGAGTTGCTTTTTACTCTAGCACACTGTTATGGTTAATACACTGACACTCACATAAATTGTATCGAATCACACATTCATTCAACCTAAATCATATAAATTTTTTTTTGGAACCACGAACAATACTCATGTCTGATTTATGGTAATGTCTTTTCTAAATTAGAATTGTTGGCTATTATTCAGTTAAGTGGTAAACTAATATTCTCAAATCTGTTATTTATAGAAACACGTCAATATAATTTTTGGCTGATGGTATATTTAAATTGTGGATCAATATATGGACATTTCAAATTAACCTAGTGCATGTGTTCCTATATCATACTTTTCTTGAGTATCAAAGCTTTTCTTTGAAACTAACACTGGACAATAGACAGCTTCAGCCTACACAACAAATTTTTTTGTGCTAATGTTTCACTTAGGTGGAAAACCCAAGCTGTGAAAATGGTGGAAAACATAGGAGTTTCAGCTGGAAAACTTTGTAAGAAATATACACATGCCGGTTACATGTGCTTTTGAGAGGATTTTACATGTAGATGGAGGTTTAATACTTAATGGTTGTCGAGTTTAGCTGGCCTTCTATTTGATGAAAAGATTCAACGGATGATGGAAGCTCAATCTACAGACAAGCCCCAATTGAAGATCGTGTATTCCACATGTGGTTAAAGGGGAGTTGTGGCCCAAGATGATCATCAGCATCTTCTTCATATGTGTTCCAAGCTGGACATGATCGATATATCCACGCTCCAGCTTTAGGTCAGTCTAGGAAATACATGTAATCATGTGTTGCTATACATGTACTCCTTTCGAGCATCATATGTTATTCTCAAGTTAATATATGCGTGTGTATTTAGTCTTTTTGGCTAACACAACAACTTGTTGCCCTAACACTTTTTTCTCCTTCTCCTTTCTTCTTTCCTTCTCTTCTTCTCTTCCCTTCAATCTCTCCACTTTCTACCACTCCATCTCTTCTTTGAGTTCTTTCAATCTTTCCTCCTATTTCTCTTGTTTTCTCTTATTTCTTGCATGTGACTGTTATCCTCAAGATCAAATCTGTTGGACACATTCTTTTTCCTGAAAGGTAATCAGCATTAATACAAAGACAATGCAGGAATACAACAACAAACCAGTCATACTTGGGCATTACAGTCTAACCCAATGCTTATGACAATCAATATGGATGTTGGACACATATATTGTTGCTAGAAATCTGCTGAAACTCACCGATAAAATATATATATATATATATATATATATATGTTGGAACTCCACAAGTTTAGCCTTTGGTTATCAAGTATGCTCCTCAACTCATAAAAACTGACCTGTCATTAGATTTTATAGTCTAGTTTTTGTAATGTGTATGCCTATATGTGTGCATTTATATGGAACTAACCAAGACTATTTTTCCTTCTAAGAATTAACCTGACCTACATATCTCCTATGATCTTAATGCTACCTTTAATAACTTTTTGGTTGAGGAGAAATCCAAGTGAGATCATCTTTGGTTAGATAACAAAAAGCAGCTTTTGTAATTAAAGTTTTTGAAGGAAGATGACATGTTAAAAATAGTAAAAATTTGATTGTTAGTACTCTGACCATGTATACAGGTGGATGTACGGTCAGTTTCGTAAACGGATGAACACAAAATGGGTTTTTGGGGTGATTAAAAGATAGAACATGTATACCGTTAGATTTAAGCGACATGTTCACATGTGTAATTTCCTTATATTATAGTTTTGACGATGGGTTAAGCATATTCATAGGTGGTGAACAAGATGAATAGATCAAAATCTTGATTCAATACATGTATGTGGGAATGTAGAGATCAAGTAGTTAGTTTACTATGATCAGGTGGTCCAAACTCAAAGTGGACAGTCAAATATCGCTACCTAGCGATGAATAGTTGACTAAATGGTTGGTTATGATGGACAAGTGAGAATACTTGGACATGATGATCTTGTCTTAAAAATCAACGGTCGGATGACTTGATCTATGGATGAAGATTATTCCCAACGGTCATATTCAGGTTAGAATAGATGTAAGGTTATGATATAATAAATTGGTATTGTACACATGTATATTCTAAGTTAAATTTCATGGTAACACTCGATGACTTTCATTACTTGAGTATAGAAAAGTTCGGGGTGTTACACTAAGTCTCAAACCCTAATTCTCAAAATCTTAATTCTTACAAACTTGATTCCCTAAGAATATAACCCTCAAAACCCTAATTTTCCATAACTCTAATTCTAAATCCAAATTTCAAAATTTTGATTCCCAAAACCAAAAGTCTTAACCCTAACCTATGCAAACCCTCACAAACCAAGTGAACCTCTTTGAATTGAGAATTACCCATATGCTTATATGAAAGTTCTACCTTTCATAGATTCTTATTATTTGGTATTTTATTGGATCTATATTGTGGGACTGTAGCATGGTATTTTATTTATTTATTTATAATTTAGCAAACCTGTGATAGATTAGCTTTACTTTGTGCTTTAAATTGTTCTAGTTAATATGGTGATGATCTCATTGCATCATTCTAGGCTAGGCCATCCGTCCTGCGTCAACCACATAAAGTGGGAGTTCATTCTTTATCTGGAGGATGGCTTTCATCTTTCAAGAAAGGATGGAGAAAGATGGCTGAAAGAATGCATTTCTACTGCTTCTAGCTCAATTTTAGCCATTGGAATTGCAACAATGTTCTTCCAAAAATCCATGGGTCTTCGGAAAGGTAAGCATTTGCATTCTGTTTTATTCACCAATGTGAGAAGGGTGCTCAAAAGGGTAGTAGTTTACGGACTCCGGAAGACTATGAAAAGCCACATATAATATGCTAGATGGAAGCATATTGAGTTAAGTATCACCATGTGAAAGATGTCATGAGGCATGAAGACATTGTAGTTGGTCGACTACCAAAGAAAGAAAAAAATGTTAGCCAATCCTCTAACAGAAATTATTGGAGATGGGTCTGTTTAACATGCAATATGACTTCACTCTTTATGTAGATAAGTAACTAAGAGGACGTTCTCCTCTAATTTCCATGTGAGACTCGATAGAAGATAGAAGTAAAACATATCAAAGCAACCGTGTGTGAGCAAACACTAAGGGCCCATTTGTATACTACGCAACAAGTAATTTAACTTCCGTAAGTTAATAAGTTACTTTTTAACTTTAGTTTAGTAAACACTGTTGTAAAAGTAACATAGGTGATGAAAGTTATTTATCCACATAAGTTTTTCTTTTCTGCTTTTCAACCACTCTCTCTCTCTCTCCCCACGTGATAGATGGTCCATAAAAGAAGGCCTCACATGATGGATGGCCCACATCAAAGGTGGGGCCCACAAAATAAACGATTGACATTAAATATGGGCCCCACATCAAGGCGAGCCCACATAATGGATTGTCCACACGATGGATGGTCCAAATCAAAGGTGGAATCCACATGAGGGCAGTGGATATTGAAGGTAGCCCTGCATGCTGGGTGAACCACATCAAGGTAGGCCCCACATAATGGATAGTCCACATCAAAGGTTACCCCTAATGATGAATGGCCCACATCCAAGGTGGGCCTGCATGATGGACGACTCACATGAAAGGTGGGCCCACACAATAGACAGTACGCATCAAAGGTGGGCTCCACGTGATGGGTGGTGGACATTGAAGGGGGGCCACACATGATGGGTGACCCACATTAAGTTGGGCCCCACATAATGGACAGTCTACATCAAAGGTGTTGATGATGAATGGCCCACAACCAAGGTGAGCCCTACATGATAGACGACCCACAACCAAGGTGAGCCCCACATGATAGACGACCCACAACAAAGGTGGGGCCCACAAGATGGAGATAACATCCAAGGTGGGCTCCACATAATGGCCAGTGGATATTAATGGACAACACATTGATGGTGGGTCCCACATGATAGATGACCCATTCAAGGTGGGCCGGACATGAGGACAGTTCACACTGAAGGTCGGCCCCTAATGATGAATGACCTACATCTAAGGGGCATCCCGTTTGATGGACAACCCACTTCAAAGTTAGGCCCTGTATGATGGACGGCCCACTTCGAAGTTGGGCCCTGCATGATGAACAACCCACATCCAAAGTAACCTCGCCTACAACAGAATTCAAAAATAAACTCTAACATGTAACCGCGGCATTGTGATGCTAATACGTGGTCAGTTGATAAAATTAGGGTTTCTTGATCTTCACGGATAATGTAATTTTCTTGATTGGTAGAAGACAAAACAATGTGGGATTCTGGACAAGTATTACTTCTAACAAATTTATATTATATATATATAGGCTTTCTAGATAACCCTCAATTGAAACCTGAATTTATGCTTTATCAATAATATCGGTGATACAATGATAGAATGCACTAATATCACCGGTTTCAAACCGATATCCACGATAATATGCGAAAGCTTTTTCTCAAAAAATAAATAAATAAGAAGAGAGAAAAAAAAATTAAGTCTAAAAAAGAAAAATTCATACCTGTTACTCCTCTCCTCCTCTTACTCTCTCTCTCTTCACGGCTGCACGGCAACTAACCTTTATAGACTCCGGACGCGGATTTCCTTCCGCAGGAAGTTACTGCGCATGGATTCTGAGTGGGGAACGGAGATGTTTGTGAGAAATCCAAAACGTCCATTCGTTTGTAGAGTTCATTTTAAGGTATGAGACCGAAAATATCGTGGATCCAAAACTCAAGTAGGCCACACGAAAGGAAACAGTGGAGATTTAGTGACCACCGTTAAAATATTGATACGGCGATAAAAGTTTTGTATCTGCCTAGATGTTTAGTGTGTTAACTTCGTCCCAGTGAAAATGACCTTATAAACGGTTTGGATGGCCCAGGAAGGTTTCAACGATAAGAATTCCTTTCCCATTGTTTCATCTTCTATGGCCGATTTGAGTTTTGGATACTCCTCATTTTTGGTATCTCGTTCTTAAATGAACTCGAAAAGTGAATGGACGATTTGGATTTACAATAAACATTACGGTGGACCCCACCTTGCATACCAGCGCAGGAGCTGCCGTAGAATGCTTCGCAGGATATCCGCGTCCATATACTCCGAAATAGGGACGCGGATTGCGTACAGAGTAAGGACGCGGATTAGATACGGAAGCGGATTGTGTACTGAGTAACTCCGTACCCTTAGGGTACTGAGTAAACTCTATGGGGTCCACCGTTATATATTTATTTTATCCACTCAGTTAATCCATATTAACAGATAATTTTAAGGCTTGAGCCCAAAAAGGAAGCATATCCAAAGCTTAAGTGGATCACACCACAAGAAACAGTGTGATTGAACCTCTACCATTTAAAAATTCTTGGAGGCTACGAAAGTTTTGAATCAAGCTGATTGTTGTGGTTTCTCTTCATCCATGTCTTTGTTATCCTATGAACAGGTTGGATGACAAATAAACATTACTTTGGGCCCTAGGAAGGTTTCAACGGTAGAAATCATTATTCCACACTGTTTCCTGTGGCATGTCCACTTTAGCTTTGGATTTACTTCAATATCAGGATCAACGCTTAACATTAGCAGAAAAAATGGATGGACGGTGTGGATAAACCACATACATTCACAGTGGGCCCAAATGAGTTTACTCAGTACAGTAAAGCGTACTGAGTAACTCAGTACGCAACCCGATTTCATTATATACTGACAGGTTGAGTAGCGAGTCCCTTACTAGAGTGACGTCATCAAATTTTGTAGTCGTATAATAATGTATGTGTTGTATTCCTACCGTCCATTCATTTTGAGATACCACTCTACATCATGAGCTAAAGAATGAGCCGGATAAAATACTATAGTGGACCCCACCACAGAAAACAGTAGAGAGTGATTCCCACTGTTGAAACTATCCTAAGTCCCACCTAAATGTTTATTTGAAATCCTAAAAAGTAAAAAAAAATGGAAATTTCAAATATCAGCTGGATCTGTGACTTCCGTGACTTTTAGAAGATTTTACCGGTGGGCGTTACTGTCCCCACTGTTTTCTGTGCTGGGTACGCTGAGATTTAACTCATTCTTCGGATATCGTCCTGAAATGATCTCCTCAAATGGATGAAAGACGTAGATACAAAACATAAATCAGAGTGGGGCCATGGAACTCGATGACGTCATTTCAGTAAACAGTCTCACTACTCAACCTGCCAATAGCTAATCCGCGCCAACTGATAAAACTCTTTGGGGTCCACCTTGATTTACATATTTTTATCTACTCCATCTATCCATTTATAATTTTAGGGCTTGAGCCCAAAAATGAAGTATATCCAAATATCAAGTGGACCTCACCACAGAAACCGTGCAAATTGAAATTCCACCGTTGAAAATTTCTTGGGCCCACATAACTTTTGGATCAAGACAATATTTGTGTTTTCCATTCATCCATGTATTTGTGATCTTGTGAACAGGTTGGATGACAAATAAATATCACTTTGGGCCTTAAAAAGATTTCAACGGTGGAAGTTATTATTCACACTGTTTCCTGTGGTGTGGTCCACTTGAGCTTTGGGAATACTAATATTTTGGACTCAACTATTAAAATGAGCCGGAAATTTTGATGGATGGCGTGGATAACCCCCATATATTCAAAGTAGGCCCAACTAAGTTTACTCACGATAAAAGCGACAGCACGCAATCCGATTTCCGATTTCCCGAAATAGACTTCCAAGGGATTCCCTTTCCAAAGCCTTCCCAGGTGGGGCTCATTGTGATTTTTGTGGGTAATCCACCCCGTCCATCTGTTTTTCAGGTTCATTTTAGGACATGCAATGGAAAATAATGCTGATCCAAAACTCATGTGGGCCACATGAGAGAGAAAATTGGGGAAAAAAATGCCTACCGTTGAAACTTTCCTGGGTTCCACCTCGATGTCTATATGTCATCCAATCCGTTTATAAGGTTATTCCCACTGGGATGGAGTGAAAATACAAAAGATCTTAGACTGATACGGAACTTTTATGGCCATCTGAACGTTTCAACGGTGGTCACGGAATCTCCACTATTTCCTTCATGTGGCCTACTTTAATATTGGATTCACCTCTGCTTTCACCGGTCATTCTAAAATGTGATCGAAAAACGGATGGACGGGGTGGGGTGGATTTCTCATGAACATCACTGTGGACCCCACATAACATTCCAGCACGGTACTTCCTGTGGAAGGCTTCCGCGGTAAATCCGTGTCCATGTAACAGGAACCGGACGCGGATGCCCTCCTAAAGGCTAAAGCCATTTGCAAAGTTCCTGTGCGGGGAACTTAAGTCGGCCCATCGTAATGTTTGTGAGAAATACACCCGTTCTATACGTTCGGCGAGCTCATTTTAAGACTAATAACAAAAAATGAGCCAGATCCACTACTCAAGTGGGCCAAAATCGTGAGGATTGATCATCCACAGTTTAAATATTCGTGGGGCTACAAAAGTTTTGAATCAGGATAATATTTGTGTTTTCAGTTCATCCCAGTAGGAATGACATTATGAACGGTATGGATGACATGTAAATGTCGACCTCAGTGAGGTTTCAACGATATGAATTACCCTATCCACCTTTTCCTGTAGTGTGGCCCACTTGAGTCATGGATCTGCTCACTTTTGGCTCAAATCCTAAAATTATCTCACAAAACGGATGTCTCACAAACATCAAGGTGGGCCCAACTATGTTTTCAGCACAGAAACTTCCTCGGAAAGGCTTCCGCAGGAAATCCACGTCCACAGGAAGCAAATTGCGTATCAAATAAATTCACCTGAGCCCACCGTGATTATTTATGTGTCTCATCCACGCTGTCTGTCCATTGAAGGGCATGGAAATTCTTTAGTATATTCAAGACTTTCGATTTGATTAACTAAATCAGCTTTTATATTTCAAAACAGTATTTATCATATTTGATAGAATGATTGTAATAAGCTCATTAAAATATATACTTTTGCCAAAAAAATAAAATAAAATAAAATTTCGAACCTTAGGTGGGCTATTGTGCATGTTGGGCTGCAAGCGGATCACGTTCATATGTGCCTTTTTATGAATGTATGTGATATGTTGAAGATATGAGGAATATTATACTTGATTGGAGTCGCCATTTGCCAATTTACCCGCTTCCATAGTCAGTTAGACCCATTAGAAATATTAGAAAAGAGAATTCGAGAGTTCTCTATCATAAATGACTCATTGATACACGACCAAAAATTCAGAATAAGGGATCATGGTTACAAATTGGGAAGGAGTTAGGTACCTACTCTAACCACACAAGTGTGCGGTCTCTACTTCACGGGATTATATGAGCTATCAACAAATTAAATTAGTTCTTTTGCATAGGTGATGCAAAGGTATGTGCAATGTTGTGTTAATGCACCATCGCCACTCAGTGGTAGCCTGGGTTAAATAAATCTGTCTCGACTCACCTACTTGTTAAAACGGTAAAATAACCAATCAACTTGAGGTTTTAACGAGCAAGATTCAATAACTCAACAAGACACATAAAATAAATTTAAGTTGACTAGATGACAATGAGATAAATGAATTTCTAACATCACAGTGTTAATGCACCATCTTCGCCAAGCAGTAGCTCGAGTTAGATAAATCTATCCTGACTTATCTATTTGTTGAAGCGGTAAAATAACCAATCAATTTGAGCTTTTGATGAATAGGATCTGATAACTTGGCAAGCAACATGGAATATGCTCGAGTTGACTGATGTAGATGTTATACTGATATATGTGATAAGTAGGGGGTTTGAGAAGGGAGTGGATATTACCTAATGTTAATGTGGTTTGGATGAAGCTGGTCAAGACTTAGGTGGAAAGGTGAATGGTTATATTGGCAGGGTGAGATTCGAGTTACTTGGATCGAAATCTTCAATACTCAGGTGGTTAAGGGTTGTGCTATAATTGGGTTGGATTCCTCTCTTTCTACTCCTTCGTCTCCTTTGTGGAGGGATAAGATGGGAGGAGATGGATTTCTAAGGGTTTAGAAGCTATGAAATTTTCTAAGTGTCTTGGAAGAGAATAGGAGATGGCTATTTTTAGCCATCGGGACCGATATTTCAATAATTACTAGGAACTATAGGGTTAAAAGGGGGATAAATGGTGAGATTTGATATTACTACATGGCATGATCTCGACAATTGGATTGGTTGGTAAAATTATAATTTGGGGCAAAAGAGGAGGACAATAAAGTCATTTTCCCTTTCCACACACTTATAGTTTGGTTCAGAGCAACCCTACAAGATTTACATCATTTTACTCTTAAATGATGTGCAATCCCATGGTCCTCCTAGGGTTTCTTTATGGTGGCCCTAAAGGTTAATGGGCTAGTTTTGGGCTTATTCTAGGTTTGATTTTAGGTTGAAGTGAGGGCTGGTTTGACTAGTTTAATTGGATAGATTTGATTTGACTAGGCCACTAGGTTGACAGGGTTTGGGACGATTGGGTTGAATTAAATGGGTCCAGTTAGCTTGTCGGGGTGATAGGGTACTTAGTTATTTGGATTTGAAATACACATATTTACCACCAAATACAAGGTTGCAAGTGGGGTGATAGGGTACTTAGTTAATGATATGCAATCCACTTCCAAAGTAGCACATTTTGTGGGTGTCACCTTGATGTGTGTGTTTTATCTACGCCATTCATTCGTTTTTTTCAGCTCATTCTAGAGCATGATCCAAAAAATAAGTAGATACAAATCTCAAATAGACCACACCGTAGGAAACAAATGTGAATGAACACACTATTAAAATCTTCTTGGGGTTACATAAGTTTTGGAACAAGTTAATATTAGTGTTTTCCCCTCATCTGTCTGGATCTATATGATAGACTAATCAACTGGTCCAATGGCAAATAAACATTATAGGAGCCATAAGAAGTTTTTAATGATGGCCATTTAATCACTAGTGTATCTTTTGGTTTGGTCCACTCGAGATTTGCATCAACCTCATTTATGAGCTCATGCCCTTAAAAGGAGTGAGATGGACTGCGTTGATAAAACACATACATTAGGGTGGGCAGAGTGAGCTTTTTAAGTACGAAGTCATTGCGGTCTGGTAGGCTAAGCAATCCCAGTCCAACTCAAAAGCCTACAAGTTTCTTTAATACTTAGTGGGATTATTTAATACTCTAGCTGCTCAAGTGGGCCCAAACATGATGTTTATTTGAAATCTACATGGACCACCACTAGGTTCATCACCTTATGTTAGGCAAAGGCCCAAAAATCATGCATCCACATCTATCATTCAAGTGGACCATACGATTGGAAACAAAGTACAAGCAATTCTTATCCTTCAAATTATTTATTTAAGTGTCACCCCCCTAGTCACATATGAGCCTAATTTTTAGTCTGCACGTCTAAATGTTGTTGTGTCATCTAATGGTTGGAGTGGATTTCATATAGTCATCATGGTGAGCCTTGTAAAAATCTAGAGTGGACGTCTTCCTCCTGACTATTTTTTTGTAGTGTGGTCGACCTAAATCACAAGGCAGCCTGATTGTTTGGCACTAGACCCAACAGTAGATTGCACATCTAATGATCAGACTAGATTTCACATATTGCATCATGGTGGGCTCATAACATTAAGGTGGTTGTCCCACTCTAAGTGTTCAAATTAGGCCATTGATTTTTATGTGCCACTTTGATGTGCATGTGAGATACACTCTGATGATTAGATGTATAGTCCCATGTTATGTTGAGGGCAAAGATTAAAATTTTTAAATTAAAAAAAAAAAAAAATCATCCTAACTTGTGATTTTGGTGGGGCACACTAAAGGATGCAGTTCAGAGTTCTTATGGTTAGAAGTTATGTGAGGCCCACAAAGATACCCATGAGAAATCCAATGAGGTTGATCCAAAACTCATATGGAACACACAAACATGAAACAATGAGAATGGTAATTGTTGATGCAAAAATCTGGCTCACCCTCGCCGAGCTCCAAGCACGCGCGTTAAGCCCTGTAAGCCTGCACAGGTGTAAGCCCCATATCCTAGACCGTACCGTTCCTTAGACTTCCGCGGTCTTCCTAGTCAAATTTCGGCAACCTTTGACCCTTAACCGGTATTTACGCGCGACCTTGATTCTCATGCCCAAGACTTGTTCCATAGCGGCTGTCGTCGCGCGCGATTCCTAGACTTATACCCTAGTCGGGAGATGTGGGCCAGTGTTCGGTGCGAGGAAAATGCCGCGCGTTGCAAAACCCGAGAGAATCTCTACGAGATGTTACCTCAATCAATCAATCAATCCATCCCATCATGTCAAGTACACATCACCTTTCACCCATTCCCCAAGCAACCACAAAGTCAAAAAGTTTCTTACAAACCTATGCTTTTCTTACAACATTTACCCCCTAAAGTCAAAAAGCTCTTACACACCCATCACCACCACATCCATCACTCCATCACCCATCACTCACTATCTCTCCCTTTACAAGTCTCTCTCTCATTTTCAAACTCTCCCAAGCAAGAGAAAACCTTCACACGTCCAAGCCTCTCCCTATATCTCCCAAACTTCAAGTGTGACCCATTTCCTACCCCTCTCATCTCCCATCTCAACCATCCAAACCTCATCTCCTCCGTTGGAATCGAAGCTAAGGAGCTAAGGAAGCTAAGGAAGCAAGAAGATTAAGACATGTTTGTTAAATTATACCAAACTGAGGCCAACCGATCAAAGTGGTTCGATCTAAAGCACTTTGGACCCTAAGATGTGGCCGATGGCCCACTTAGATCATCATAATCATTCCATGATGGAGGCCAATTCTCCATGGACCCCATCATGATGTTTATTTTCCTTGCATACCTAGACTTTGCCATCACGTCATCTAAATATTTTAGTGGAGAAGTCTCCACCGGGTTGGATTTTGATTTAAAACACCCTGTGTAATGGGAATGAGTAGTTTGGTATAAAGCAAAGGGCCCATTAACATGTCGGGGTCTCCATCAAGCGTGATAAAGCATTACTCATCTCTCTCTCTCTCCCTCTTTTTTCATTTTTTTATGTATTAATGCGATTGCATGGCCCACTCCTCAAAGAACATCATGTACGTTCTGGCAACCTCCCAAAACATACACTTCTCGCCAAAGCACATGCAATGTGTGCATGATCATGTTAGCCAAGTTCTTATTCATTCAAGAAGCTAAGGTACCTCCTTTATATCATTTACTCAAACAATGATCCATCTATGGTCACAATCCTTGTTAATCACATACGATTAGGCAAGTTCGTGACTCATGTACACCATATGTTACCATGGGAGGCTCCATCACCTCGTAGGCTTAATTTATGGGACTCGAGGTCACTACTACCAACGCCCTACATGGCAAAAAGTGGGTTTTTTCGAAATATCCCCTATTGTCTAACCCGATTAGGGATAGGCCCAAATATTGGGCTTGTTTTGCTTGTCCCACCGAGCCATGGAGTTTGGATTCACCTCACTATGTGGGCCCCCCCCGTATGAGCAAAACCAGATACCAATCGTAAAAATTGGCTCCCGAGTTTTAGCGGATCGTGGTACCGAGGTTTAAATGGGCTTTTTCACTGATAAGTTGGTACCTTAGATTCAAATAGAAGTGTTATACATGGTGAACATCTAACATCGGGCCACTCCACCGAAGTTACTCTGACAAGCTCGATCGGTACGAGCGCACTTAACCACTACCGACAATCATCGTACGACTTATATTCATCGAATGCATCAAATGTGGCGAGACCCTTTTTGGGTCCACTCAAACAGAATTGTTAGATCGGGGTGAAATTTGCTTTTCACTACCATCTAGTCTACGTGACCCAATCACACTTGGTAATAACACATATATGGTACGTCATAACAGATATGTGTTTCCTTCCCAAGCATTGGAATCGATTTGAGCATTTTATCACACGTATATATGAACATGTGTATATATATATAAAATATTATCCATATAATCATTGTATAGTAATATAGTTATATATTATATTATATATAATATACGGGATGGTGGGTGAGGATCACATCTCAACACTCTTACTAAATGCAAATCATCAAACACTTTCCCATTCAGACCACATTTTTCCATCAAACACTTAGACTACTTATTACAACGTACATGTAATATTCATGGTTATAGCATATATTTATGGTGGAAATCCTTTTATCAAAGGAGTTGCCACACATACTTCGATCATGTATTCTCAATTAACAAGCATGGCAAGCACAAATCATAATGTCCTCCATATTCATTTAGACATTTTAACAAACACATAAATGCATTATATTCAACATAATTTATATATGTATACGTGTAATATACGGGTCGTATCTAAGCACATGTGACAATGTGGCACATGTGTGCAAGAAACAGTGTAAAAATTTGATGCAAAGCCTTGAAAACCCTAACCTAAACATTTATAGTCCGCACCTTTCGCAATGCGGTATAAGGCCCATTACGAACTCGGCCCACTACGTCCCACCGTTATGAATATACAACGGCCCCTAAATTATGATATTAGCCCATTTTGTATTTACCCTATTTGGATTCCTAAAACCAGAATAGTTAGGATTTCTTACCCAACATGGTTTATGTAATGATGATTATGTAGCGAGGTGGGGTGGTAAATCGATGGCGTGGTAGTCGTTGGGAATGAATCCCAAATGTTCGATTATAACTCCTCACTAGGGCCTTCATTTTCTCATCGTGTTATGAAATCTTCGTTATGAACATGGAAGAGAGGGGTCCTTATCCCATATAACATGAGCTTCAATGGCATCGCATCATACGTATGCTTGATTATAGAAATGACGATCATCGCCATATGCCTTGGATTGGTCCGGATTTTGCACACACATGTAGCGCACGATAAGTTCCCTGACAGGATTTATGCTAGACGTGGTTTCGGTGTGATTCATGCATTCGATTGTGTGATATGGTTCTCGTCGAGATTCGATCAAGGCCACAAGCATACCAATTTGTGCAGCAAAATTTTCCTTCATAGATGTTGTTGGGTGAAAGTCCCTAAACCCTTAGAGTACCAAGAGGTTGCTCCAATTCACTTAAGTCTGAGTTCATTTTCAAAGGTATTCGCATTTCTTACACACTTCACTCCAGTGCTCTAGTTGTGCATTTTCGGGGATGGGCTCGATTACCCGTGAGTAGTTGTCAAGCCCAATAAGGTAGTCATAAGCCTCGAGGAATAGGGGTCCGCTTTCGACGAGCGGTCGAGTCCAATACGGAGTTGACAATGTGCGGATAGTGAGGTCTTTTCACTCACCTTATTGAGATTGCTCGTAGGTTTTTAAGTAATGTTGAGTTAATGATTTTAATGGTTTTAGCTCTTGTATTTTGTATAGAAAAAAGCCAAATCTAACGATTGTTTAGTTTAGTATTTCACATTGCATGGCCTTAAATTTCGCTATCATTCATGCTTTGACCGCATAAGGCCTAGGGTAGGCTATATCCTTCTTAGCACTTTTAATTGGCATATTACTCGATTTAATTATGAGCATCACACTTTATCTCCACCAAATTTCATTAGATTTCTTGTTGTTAAAAAAAATTAAAAATTCTAGAAGTGAGGCTCGAGCACGTGGCAGATTATTTTGGAGTTTTGTTCATCATCATTATATTTCCCTTTATGCTCATTGTACTTTAAAGTTTGATCATAGTGGATTTTGTGATGATGTTGTAGTTATTGTTTGTGGATTATGCCTTTAGTTATGCTTATTACGAGGATCAAACCGATATAACTTTTTGAAGTCCTCCTCGTAACAATGCATCCCAGGAATGTCGAATTTCGGTGACCATGGGCGCCGGGAGCCGAGAATGGGATTCTTCTGGTGGTGGTTTTGCCACATGGCTTTTCAAACGAGTGTATCTTGTAAACCGGAATCCGAGTTTGGGGCATGAGAACAGGAGAAGGACAAAGGAATGATTTTTGTGATATTCCATAATGTTAATGGTCTATTCATATATTTACTATTTTAGCGTACTTTTAGTTTGATTTTCTTATACCTTTAATTGGAGGATTAGTGTCCAGTAATATTAGCCTCTAGACCACTAACAACATGCATGTTGATAAGAGTAAGGTGGTAAAAGGTGAGATTTTGAAGGATCATGCGATTTTAGACTCCTCGTGTGGGGGATGAGTTCGTATGAAGTCGCAAGGCGTCTATGATCGACCTATTCTAGGACATCTTGGCTTTAACAAATGCTCCTGCTACATGAGCCGAGTGTGAAATTGGTTTAACCTATCCCTAAGAGTCAAATTTTGGTGTGTCAAACCAATTCGAGTTTGTGTTATGCGAGTATCAAGCTTGGGGGTTGAGCAAAGCTGAACTCTCGAGGTTCAAAACATCACTTATGTAACATGGATAATGATGTTTAGATGTCGTCTATTAGCAATGCAGTAAACATGAGTGGGATTATACTAAAACAGCATATCATACTCCAGGGATAATTAAATTAAGTATGCGGAAGACTGTGATAGCTATACAAAGTATATAAGTGGTTATAAATATCCAGATTTTGAACATGTAACTGGGCTGAACATAGACATGCTTTGTTTCAAATTATACAAACTACCAAAATACAAAGTGTTCGACTAAAGCATATATCCCTGTAATCCCGTCGAATCAGCACGAGGTCTCCTTAGACCTGCCTGCGAGCTGAACGTAGGAGAATTCTTCCTCCCCGCCTACGAAGTCCAATTCCGCTGTATAGACTTCGTCATCACTTGCATCTAAACAAGAGTCTCTACGAGATGTCACCTCAATCAATCAACCCATCTACACATCACCTTTCACCCAATCCCAAGAACCCCAAAGTCAAAAGTTCCTAACAAGTTCTCATACTTCTCTTACAAGAATGATAGCCACAAAAGTCAATCCTAATTAGCCTCTTGTTACACCCATCACCACCACATGATCATTTTCCTCCCTACCCTCGCCTGCACTCCCTCAGCGACATCATCTTACGTTCGCGCATGGCAACCTCCCAAAACGTACGCTTCCTCGCCAAAGCACATGCAATGCGGTGCATGATCGTGTTAGCCAAGTTCTTAATTAAACCTATTCATACAGCAGGTTCAGGAAGCTAAGGTACCTCCCTTTATATCATTTACTTAAACAATGATCCATCTAGGGTCATCAATCCTAGTTAATCACATACGATAGGCAAGTTCGTGAGTTTACAACATAGGTTGCTATGGGAGGCTCATCACCTCAGCGTAGGCTTAGTTTATACTCGAGGTCACTACCACTAACGCCCTACCAACTGGATCCATGATGAGGCCCTTCTCCATGGACCCCATCATGATGTTTATTTTTCTTACGTAAAACAGCTCAAATACAGTGTCCCATACCACCGTATTCGGCTTATGAGTTTGGGTTGCTCACTGGTCACTATGGGAAGACTCGTCACCCCAGCGTAGGCCGACAGCTCGATTACGGTGTCCCATACCACCATGTCTGGCTCATGAGTTTTAGCGGATCGTGGTACCGAGGTTTAAATGGGCTTTTCACTGATAAGTTGGTACCTTAGATTCAAACAAAAGCGTCCATACATGGTGAACATATATTGGGCCAACCGGGTTACTTGACAAGCTCGACTGGTACGAGCGTACGTTGAATTAATCGACATGGTACCACTGTCGACAATCATCGTACGACTTATATTCATCGAATGCATCAAATGTGGCGAGACTAATTTGGCCACTCAAACAGGAATTGTTACTGATTGCTTAGACTACATCGTAGTCCCAATCACACTCCAAGGTAATAATATTCATATATGGTAGTCATAACAGTATTGAGTAAACAATACAAGCATTGCAATCATTTGAGCATTTTATCACACACATATTGAACATGTTATCGTACATAGGCATTTCATCCATAAATTACGTAGTAGTAATATAGATTATATGGAAGGAATTATACATATATGTAAGGTGATTGAGGATCACATCTCAACACTCTTACTAAATGCAAATCATCAAACACTTTCCCATTCAGACATTTTATCAAACACTTAGGCTACACATTACAACGTACATGCAATATATTAGTTATAGCATATATTATGGCAAATCCTTTTACAAAGGAGTTGCCACACATACGACGGTCATGTATTCTCAATTAACAAGCATGACAAGCACAAATCATAATCCCATATTCATTTAAACATTTCAACAAACACATAGAATGCATTATATTCAACATAATTTATATGTATACGTGTAATATACGGAAAACGTCGTATCTAAGTACATGTGACAACAATCAAGTCAGTCATAAATTATTACTGACATTGAAGGCCTTGAAAACCGTAACCTAAGCATTTATAGTCCGCACCTTTCGTCGGTATGCTCGTTACGAACTCAGTTCGTACACTACGTCACCGTCTACAGCACAACGGCTACCTAAATTATGGAATAGGTTAGCTATTTCGTCGCTTACCCTATTTGAATTCCTAAAACCAAATTAAGGTTAGGATTTCTTACCCAAATCGAAGTTGGAAGATGAACGTGTAGCGAGGTGGGGTGGTAAATCGAGGCGTGGAGTCGTGGAAATGAATCCCAGCAACTGTCTCCTGATCTCACACACATCTCCTCACTTTCTCCTCCACTTTTCTCTCTTCTCTCTCCTAGGGTTATGAAATTCGTATGGAATGGAAGAGAGGGGGTTTGAGGGCCTTATATAGGCTTAAAAGTGAGCTCAATGGCCCCAGGGCCATGGTATACTTAGGTTATAGCCAAACGACAACTGTTTCGGGCCAACGAAGCTCATCTGGAGGTCCATTTCGCACACACGCTGCAGGATAAGTTCCCTGGCAGTGGATCTATGCCAAGATATGGTTTCGGTCCGATTGGATCAGTAGATCGATCGTGGAGGACCTGTATCAGTTCAACGATCGTCGGGATTCGATCAAGGCCACAAGCATACCAATTTGTGCAGCAAAATTTTCCTGATCCATGGGTGAAGTTGAGTCAGAATCTGACGGTCTGAAACCTTAAATTTGGCCTGCAAGCGAATGGCCCAATTCACTTAAGTCTGAGTTCATTTTTTAAAGATATTCGCATTTCTTACACACTTTACTCCAGACTCTAGTTGTGTATTTTCGGGTACTATTTGGGCTTGATTCCCGCGATGGTTGTCAAGCCCAATAAGGTAGTCATAAGCCTATAATTTCGCGGTCATCGAACTTTCGACGAGCGGTCCAGGTCCAATACGGAGTTTCAATGTGCTCCTGAGAGCAACTGGGTTTTGAGATTGCTCCTAGGTTTTTAAGTAATGTTGAGTTAGTGATTTTAATGGTTTTAGCTCTTGTATTTTGTATAGAAAGTGGTTCAAGCTAAATCCAACGATTGTTTAGTTTAGTATTTAACTAAATTCCGCCCTAATTACGACAGAATAAGGTCCTAGGATAGTTCTATGTCCTTTCTTAGCACTTTTAGTTGGTATATTATTTTAATTATTTTTTTAGTAGTTCATCATTAAGTTTTCTTTATCTCCACCAAATTTCATTAGATTTCGTGTTGTAGAAAAATTCTAAAAATTCTAGAAGTAGCAGCTGTCTGAAGTAATAATTTTTGGATAATTGTCACATCAACCTATATTTAACTATATTAAAATTTTTATTATATTTTTTACTTATTTGTATATGAAACTAGACTTATCAAGCTTCAATCTTGCTTTTGAATTACCTAAATCGGAGTTATAACGAGGGAGATATAACTTTTTGAAGTCGGTCGAACAATGCAGAAAATCGCAGCGAATGTCCACCGAATTTTGGTGCACCGGCTGCGCGCCGCCCGCTCGCTGTGTTGGCTGGTGGTGGTTTTGCCACATGATTTTTGAAACAGGCATATCTTGCAAACCGAGATGAGTTATTCGATATGCAATATATGATTTTGGGGCTATCCAAATAACCTTTTTTTTGTGATATTCCATAATGTTAATGGTCAAAAACCCATTTTATTCATATATTTACTATTTATAGTACATTTTAGTTTAAGTATTTTTCTTCATCATTTAAACTTTAGGATTAGTGTCTAATAACAAAGTACTTAGAAAAAAAATTAAAGAGTAAGGTGGTAAAAGGTGAGATTTTGAAGGAAATGGATTTTAAACTTTGGGATTGAGTTCTGAGAAGTCAGTAAGGCGTTATAATTGACCTATTGCCTAAGGACATCTAACTCCAAGTTGGTAAAAATTCGGGACGTTACACGAGCTAAGTGTGAAATTGCTATGCTGCCCTAAGTTTAGTCAAATTTTGGTGTGTCAAACCAATTCGAGTTTGTGTTATGCTTAGTATCAAGCTTGTGCTTTGATTTGCTTTGAATATTTAACAATCGTGCTGAATCAATCTTACCAATATCTACAACGAACTTGCCGAGATCTTCAAGTTGAAGAAAGTGTATGAGTTTCAAGTGTTGGTTGAATACTTAACTTTTAAGAACCCAATCGCAATATCGCGGTTCAAGTTCTGTAACCGGAAACATCCAAAAACTCAAGTCCTAATTGAAGACTAAGTTTGATACGTTGAGTTCAAGCTTCGAATATCGCAAGAATTAAAGCTGCCGATGTGATCGATTGTTTGATGGTTCAAACGTTCTATCTCACAAGTAAGGTATGAATGACCTAAATTGACCTTAGGGCATGTTACGTTCATTTCATACTTGGTATAGGTCATTTTATATGTTAATAGGTTATTTTTTCAACTAGCCCTAGCACTGGCTGGACCAGTCCTAGAATTTTCTCGACCAGTCCCGGATTTGTTACAAATTTTTAAAATTTTTCTGTTGATCTTCGACCAGTCCTGGAAACTACTCAACCAATTGAGTGAACAGTGCTTGACCGGTCGTGCAGGGCTCGACTCAAATTACAACAAGCATTCTGGCCTCATTTGACCAGTCGTGTGTAGTCTACGACTAGTCGAGCAGGCCACTCGACCAGTCGTGGGACCCACAAGGCCAGTCGAGCACTTGCCAAATCTTATCGCGTCAAAATTTTCAAAAATTTGTTGGACCTAAGGCCAGTTGAAGCAAACCTAAGGCCAGTCGAGTGAACAGATTTTTTACCTATAAATAGCACTCGAATTTCAGAGTTTTCAATTCAATTCTAATCATTTTTAAGCAATCACTCTAAGATAATTTGGTGTTCATTCTAAGCTACTTTGTGCATATTTTATATTCTTTATAAGTAACTCTTGTTATTTAATTTTAGATCTCTATTCCAATCTAATTTTGAAAAGGGACATTTAATTTACCCTTTCTTGAGATCGAAATCAAATCAAGCTAGCCCATATTGATTTAAATTAAAAATCATCTAGATCTAGAACCCTATACAATGTGAGACTGAACGTTGAATATCTACGTCGTCATCAAGTTGGTTCTAACGGGCTACTTCAGAATCTTCATACAGATAAGTGTTTCCTTTTCTGTAATTCCATTTTGTTTGGTTTATGAGTTAAGCTAAAAAATCTCATTTGGTTTTTTCTAAGATCAGCCAGAAAATCTCGGAGTGTGGGGTTGTGATTGTGTGAGCCCACTTAAAATACAATTGTGAAGGTTTTAGGTGAACCTTGAAAAACGTATTTGATTAGTGAACACTAATATCCCGAGGGAGTGGATATTAGGAGTGGAGTAGTTGTGTGGCTGTTTTTAGACAATTGGTGTACACACACGAAATTCTCTAGTATTTGGTGGATGTTTGATTTATTTCTTTATCATTTTGTGGTTTAAGATCGTGGGATGTATTTGTGTATATGAATGTTGTAATCTTTGTTTTTCAAGCATTGTGTGGTGAATGTTGTAATAGATTAGTTCTTATGTCTTTCACCTCTATTTGATTTTGAGTTTTTGATACTCACCCACATTCTAGTAAGGTTGTCCTGCCATAAACCGTAGGTTTTTAGTGTCAGGTTGTCCTTAGAACCAAGTTTGTATCAACCTCTCAATACTTGATTTTAGAGGTTGCTTTCTATTATGTTATCAACTGTTTATTAAGTCTTTATTTCAATGCTTTATTTTTAAATTTGGCATTGTCCTATTCACCCCCTCCCCCCGCTCCCCCCCTTTTTTAGGACATTTAGCTCGGCCTTTTCAAGTGGTATCAGAGTTAATAGCTCGTTTTATTTTTGTTATTTGGATTAAATTCCTGAGCTAATCGATATGAGCTTTTTAAGATATCAAATTTTGATAGCCTCTTAATCACTATGCCTCCACCATTTGATGGCTCCAATTTGCCTATTGGAAAGCTAGAATGAGGATCTTTTTCAAGTTCATGGATGAGAGCGTGTGGCAAGCCACAGTGAACAATTGGACCACTCCTACCACTGAAGTGACTGGTATTGATGGATCTAAAACTGTAAAAGTTTCACCATATTTTTCTCGGACCACTCTTCAGAAAAGTGAGAGTAGTGCCAATGCAAAGACTTTAAATGTTATTACTTGTGCACTATCACCAGATGAATTCAAGAGAATTATATCCTGTGATACTGCAAACCAAGCCAGAGATATTTTGGAAATGACACAGGAGGGTACAACAATTGTCAAGAAATCTAAAGTTCAAATCCTCACAACCAAATTTGAGGAAATACATATGAAAGAAAGTGAAACTTTCATGGACTTCTATACAAGATTGAATGACATTGTATACTCTATGTGGGGTCTTAGTGATAGGATCTCAGAAAGTAAAATCTGTGCAAAGATACTGCACTCGTTGCCTGATCGGTTCAATTCAAAAGTGACCGCGATACAGGAACTTCGTGATACGGATGATATGAGGGTAGAAGAGTTAGTTGGGTCTCTTCAAACCTATGAGTTAAATTTTAAGGCCCCCAAAGGTAAGTCAATCGCCCTTAAGTCTTCTAAAATTATTTCTCATGAAAATAGTAATAATTCTGATTTAGAAACTTCTGAAGATGATATGGCTCTTTTAGCCAAAAAGTTTTACGAGATTTTCAAGAGTTAAAAGAGGGTTGATTTGCAAAAACCTATTGAAAAGAAAAGATCTGGGTCTAAAAATTAAAAATCTGTAAAAGATAGCCAATGCTACAACTGCCATGAATATGGGCATCTAACAGACAAATGTCCTAAGAAGGACAAGTCTAAAAAGAAAGGTATGTTGGATACATGGGATGAATCTTCCTGTTATGAAGTCTCTTCTGAGTCAGAAGATTCTAAAACCGAGTCGGCTAATGATGTTAAAGCCCTAATAACTCTAGCCAAGTTCACTTTCTCAGATAATGATGATTCAACCAGTGAAGAAAATCTGGGTAGTGACCATGAAAATGAAGAAGACCTTCAAGATTCTTATGATGCCCTATACAGGGAAAGTTGCAAAATAGTTGTAAAGTTAAAACTTTAGAAATAAAAGTTTTCAAAACTAAAAGAGAATTTTGATAATATAGTCTTAGAAAAATTACGCTTTTCAGATTACTTTGAAAAAACTAAGTACGACTTAGATTTCAAAATGTTCCAAGTTGAAAACTTAAAATCTAAAAATGAAAAGCTAAAACTAGAACTCTCTTTGCTTTTAAGTTTGAAGGACACATGGAGGTATGCCTAAGGTGATCTTAAATTAGAAAAACTTTTATCCGGATCTAGAAAATGTGCCGATCGATCTAGATTGGGCTATGATAAAAGTATTCCTCCCAAATATAAGAATACTCCACCTAAATTTGTTAAAGGGGAGTCTTCTAACTCAAAAGGGAAAAGTCTGAATCAAAATAATTCTAAAAATATTAAAACTCTTCAAACTTTAAAACCTAAAAGCAACCATATCAACTATAAAAATCAGAATCGTTACCCTTTAGCTGAGAAAATTGTAGACTTGCTTAAGGAGCTCTTAAAATCTAACTTAGTGGGTAGGACTTATAACAACTATAAACATAAGAAGACCAACTATGCTCCTAAACTCAAAACTATAATGAAATGGGTCCCTAAGGTTGTTTGTTTGGTTGCCCACACCACTTTCAAGGCTTCAAGCCATTCAAAGTGATACCTAAATAGTGGTTGCTTCAAACATATGACAGGTGAGAAAGGTCTGTTCACCAGTCTTAAAGACATGACTGATGATTCAGTCACATTCGGTGATGGTAGAAACTGCAGAATTGTTAACCAAGGTATGGTTCAACTTTTTAACATCCCTCTATTTGAGAATATTTTATATGTAGAAGGTTTAAAATATAATCTATTAAGCATTTCTCAAATATGCGTAATAATCATAGTGTAAAATTTCCCAACCAAGGGTGTGAAATTTTAAATAAGAATGATTCTGTAATATTAACTGGTCGTAGAACTTCTAAGAACTGCTACGTAGTAGTGATTTAAGCTCATTTAAGCTATCGTGTTACATGGTCCAAACCAATGGGACCGAATTATGGCATAAGCGCCTAGGACATGTACACTACTGCAACTTGTATAGATTGAGCAAAAGTGAATTGGTAAGAGGTCTACTCAAAATAAAGAAAGTAGATAAAATATGTGGTGAGTGCTAGATTGGTAAATAAATCAGGAGTGCTCACAAAAAGATGAACTCCAATGCCACATCTAAACCACTCGAATTTCTCCACATGGATCTCATTGAACCAACTAGAACGGCAAGTCAAGGTGGCAAGAAGTATATTCTGGTTATTGTAGATGACTTTACCAGGTATACTTGGGTAGTCTTCTTAAGAGAGAAATCAGAAACTCTCGACGAAGTAAAAAGGGTACTTAAACGTATCCAAACTGAAAAAGAATCACAAGTCACTAAGATCCGTAGTGATCATGGTTTTGAGTTTGAAAATAGCAGTTTTGAGAAATTTTGCAGTGACTAGGGAATATCACATGAATATTCTGCGCCCAAAACACCGCAACAAAATGGGGTAGTGGAAAGGGAGAATAGAGTGCTTCAAGAAATGGCAAATGTAATGCTAAATAGTATGAAGCTTCTTAAAAATCTTTGGGCTAAAGCTGTAAATATTGCTTGTTATATAATTAACCGTGTTTATACTAGAAAATCAAATAGTAAAACAGCTTATGAAATGTGGTTTGATAAGAAGCCTACTGTCAAATACTTTTGGGTTTTCGGCAGCAAGTGCTACATGTTGCGTGACCGAGAAAATCTGGGTAAATTTGACACCAAAAGTGATGAAGGGATATTTTTAGGGTATGCTCTGAATAGTCGAGTGTATCGGGTTCTTAACAAGAGGACTGGTGTAATTCAAGAGTCCATTAATATGGTTATAGATGATCACTTGAATACACCTGTCTCAAGTTTAGAAGATGATGAATTCCTTCTGTTTAATCAACCAGACTCTTCATCTAGTCAAAATAACACTGAATTGCGGACAGTTAAAGACCATCCATCTGATCAAATCCTTAGAAACCCTCTCACAGTGTGGGCACTCGTAAACAACTAGAAGATATGTGCAACTACGTGTGCTTTACATCTCAGATAGAACCGGCTAACATAAAAAAAGCCCTTACTGACGAAAACTGGATTGTAGCAATGCAAGAAGAGCTCAATCAGTTTGTTAAAAATGATGTTTGGTACTTAGTTCCAAGACCAAAAGATAAACACATTATCAAAACAAAATGGATTTTCAAAAATAAGTTTGATGAACTTGGTAATATTATTAGAAACAAGGCTAGACTGGTTGTACAAGGGTACACTCTAATTGAATGTATTAATTATGATGAGACCTTTACCCAGTAGCTCGTCTTGAATCGATCAGACATTTATATCCATTGCATGCTTTAAAAATTCAAAATATATGAAATGGATGTAAAGAGTGCGTTCTTAAATGGCGATTTGCATGAAGAAGTGTACGTTGAACAACAAAGGGTTTTGAAGACCCTAAGCATGCTAATTATGTCTATCGCCTGAAAAAGCACTCTATTGTTTGAAACAGGCTCCCAGGGCATGGTACGAGAAATTGACTAAATTGTTATTAAGTCATTACTTTGTTATGAGGAGTGTAGATAAAACATTAGTTGTTAAGAAACATTATGATCATATACTAATAGTATAAATCTATCTTGATGACATTATCTATGGATCTACCTGTGCTAACATGACTGTTGAGTTTGCAGATCTTATGAAATCTAAATTTAAAATGAGCATGGTTGGAGAACTAAACTATTTCCTAGGGTTGCAAGTCAAACAGCTCCCTGATGGATTCTTTATCTCTCAAACCAAATATGCTCTGAACTTAGTTAAAAAGTTTGGATTTGAGAGGCAAAAATTTTGATACTTTGATGAGTACTACTCTAAAACTCTTTAAGGATTCAACAGGTAAGAGTGTGGATCCGAAGTTGTATCGCAGTATGATAGGTAGTTTACTTTATTTAACTGCGAGCCGACCTGATATTGCATTTAGCATAGGAATTTGTGCTGGATATCAATCGGACCCTAAAGAGTCCCACCTGATTGCTGTTAAGTGCATTTTACGATATGTCGCTAGTTCAGCTAATCTTGGTCTCTGGTATCCACATGATACTAGTGTGCAATTAGCTGGTTACACGGATGCTGATTGAGCTGGCAACATTGATGTTCGTAAATCGACCAGCGGTGGTTGTTTCTATGTCGGGAACTGTTTGGTTTCTTGGCTAGGTAAGAAACAAAGTTCCGTATCACTCTCCACAGCTGAGACTGAATATATTACTGCTGGTAATGCATGCACTCAGCTTGTGTGGATGAAGAGAATGCTAAGCGATTACAGAATTGCGCAAGAATCTATGGTTTTATATTATGACAATTCAAGTGCAATTAGTATTTCTAAAAATCCAATTCAGTATTCATGAACCAAGCATATTGACATTAGATATCATTATATTTGTGAATTGGTGGAAGATAAGAAAATTTCATTGGAATATATTCAGACCAAGAATCAACTTGCAGACATATTCACAAAATCGCTCGACAAAAATAGGTTTGCAAAATTGAAATTTGATCTGGTATGTGCAATATGAACTGATGATTTGTACCTATTTGTATCATAATGTATATATTTATTATTTTAAAAATTTTAAAATTCAAATAGATGCAAAATTGTAAATTTTCAATGGTGCACAACCAGTTGAGTGCACACTCGACTAGTCGTGGCTCGACCTATCGAGTATGTACACGATCAGTCGTGGAATTTGAGTTTTGCCTTTTATTTGGGAAAAACACTTTTTTCTTCACTTTGTTCTTCTTCTCCAACAAGCCCTACCACGACTGGTCAAACCCATCTTCAATTCATCTTCGCTTAGTGCTTCATTTTCAAATTACTTGTAGATTTGAGTTCATTGATTTTCCTTTAACTTGATTTTACAACTTGTTTCAAGTTTTATGGTGGTTTAAAAGGGTTTCTACCTAAAAATCTGATTTCCTTGGAATCCTTTCTCTCCTTTTTACAATCCTTATTTTCCTTCAGTTGTTATTGCTATGGAAGGCCGAAATGGGAAAAGAACCATTTGTGGTCCCTCTTCATCTCGTTCCGCACCCATTTCAGTGGGTCATCTTCGGTCACCCGAAGAGGACCCCGAGTATGTGCGGGATATCCGACATAGGAATGTCATTGTTGAGTATGTTGTTAATGTTGATCATATTGAACGCTTCAACATCGTCCCTCTCATTCAAGCTGTAGGATGGGAGAACATATTATCTTGGGGCAGTTCGGCATACCTGTCCATTGTGCAAGCTATGTATGCTTTTATTACTGACTTTTCTCAAGAGAATTTGACATTTACTATGTCAACTAGAGAAGGTCTGATTGAAGTAGACCGTCATTTGATTTCTTCTATCATGAATATAACTATTGTTGACGATGGAGTTCTCATATATATTTTGACCTCTAGACCTTCTGAGAATGCAAAACATTTGATTATAAGACTTCTTTGCAACATGGATGCGGAGTAGAACGGCTATATTGCGCTCAGTTTCAAATTTATGTTACCTAAATACAGGGTCCTTTATCGCATTTTCATTTCAGATGTGTATCCTCGCTCAGACAACAAGACTGAGTTGACTTCTTTCATGACCCATATTGTGCATTCTGTTGTGTCTGGTGTCCATATATGTATTCCTTCTCTTATCTGTCATTTTATCATTCAGTTTCGTCTCCATCCCGGTCATAGAGATATTCCTTTTGCTTATCTTATAGCTACCCATGCTTTGGTAGCTATACTTGTTGGAGAAGGTTCCATTAATCTCTGTCCCTTCAACAATTCAAATATTAACAAGATGAACCTGGACTTGGTACCTAGTCAAGTTGTTGGGGATGTTGGAGGAGGTGAAGAAGCTAAAGAAGGTGATGCTTTGCAACAAGAAGATGTAAACATGGATTATTTGTTTAATAAGCTAGATTCAGATTCTGTGGTTGATTCTGATTATCAACCTTCTGATTTTGATGAGAGACCGTGTTGTCTTGAGAAACAGGTGGCTCAGATTCATGTAACCCAACAATCATATTTCACATATATGCGCAAATATATGAGGCGCATCAATAGGCGTTTACATAAGAATGATCCATCTATTCCCGCTCCTTCATCAGGATCTGACTAGTTGTTCTATTTGCTTTGGTTCTGTATTAATTTCTTTTAACTCTCTTTACCGTCTGTGAGTTTAGATGATAACTACTTGAACTATTTTCCTCTTGTGACATGGTACTGAATGGTTATCTGATATTCATCTTTTTATCATGTTCTTTTCTATCTTGTTTACTCTCTTATTATCTACATTTTATCATTAATCATTTATTTCTTTCCTTTGTCGTGTTGTGCCAAAAAGGGAGAGAATATTATGGGGAATAAGCTTGATTTGATATGAGGAGTTTAATTGCAAATTTTTTTTTATACAATTTGCTTCTCCTGGTTTAAAGGGAGTAATGGATTAAGGGGGAGAGTTGCATGGTGTGCATAAATGGTGCATGATTCTTTATTGATCATATGTTATTGAGAAATTATTGACTAAATGGTGCATGATTCTTTATTGAGCATGTGTTCTTATTGCATGACTCGTAATTTTATTTTGTTACAAATTTGACAAAGGGAGAGATTCAAATTGCAATGTTGGAAACCCTAAGTTTAGTCAAATTTTGATGTGCCAAACCAATTCGAGTTTGTGTCATGCTTATGTATCAAGCTTGTGCTTTGATTTGCTTTGAATCTTTAACGATCGTGCTGAATCAATCTTGCCGATATCCACGACGAACTTGCAGAGATCTTCAAGCTGAAGAAAGTGTATAAGTTTCAAGTGTTGGTTGAAAACTCAACTTTCAAGAACCTAATCGCAATATTGCGGTTCAAGTTTTGTAACCGGAAACGTTCAAGAACTCAAGTCCTAATTGAAGACTAAGTTCGATACGTTGAGTTTAAGCTTCGAATATCGCAAGAATTAAAGTTGCCGATGTGATCGATAGTTTGATGGTTCACACGTTCTATGTCACAAGTAAGATATGAATGACCTAGATTGACCTTAGGGCATGTTACGTTCATTTCATTCTTGGTATCGGTCATTTTATAGGTTAATAGGTTATTTTTTCGACTAGCCCTAGCACTAGCTCGACCAATCCTAGAATTTTCTCGACTAGTTCAGGATTTGTTATAATTTTTCATAATTTTTCTGTTGGTCCTCGACTAGTCCTGAAAACTGCTCGACCAGTCGAGTGAACGGTGCTTGACCGGTCGTGTAGGGCTCGATTAAAATTACAGCAAGCATTCTGGCCCCACTTGACCAGTTGTGTGTAGTCCACGACCAGTCGAGCAGGCCACTTGACCAGTCGTGGGACCCACAAGGCTAGTCAAGCACTTGCCAAATCTTTTCACGCCAGAATTTTTGAAAACTATTGGACCTAAGGCCAGCCAAGCGAACCTAAGGCCAGTTGAGTGAATAGATTTTTCTCCTATAAATAGCATTCGAATTTCAGAGTTTTCAATTCAATTCTAATTATTTTTAAGCAATTACTTTGAGATAATTTTGTGTTCATTCTAAGTTATTTTGTGCATATTTTATATTCTTTATAAGTAGCTCTTGTTATTTGATTTTAGATCTTTATTTCAATCTGATTTTGAAAAGGGACATTTAATTTACCTTTTCTTAAAATCAAAATCAAATCAAGCTAGCCCATGTTGATTTAAATTAAAAATCATCTAGACCTAGAACCTTATACACTTATGGGACTGAACGTTGAACATTTACGTCGTCATTAAGTTGGTTCTAACGGGCTACTTAGGAATCTTTATACATATAAGTGTTTCCTTTTCTGTAATTCCATTTTGTTTGGTTTGTGAGTTAAGCCAGAAAACCTCATTTGGTTTTTTCTGAGATCAGCCAGAAAATCTTGGAGTGTGAGGTTGTGATTGTGTGAGCCCACTTAAAATACAATTGTGAAGGTTTTAAGTGAACCTTGAAAAACCTATTTGATTAGTGAATGCTAAGATCTCGAGGGAGTGAATATTAGGAGTGGAGCAGCTGTGTGGCTGTTTTCAGACAGTTGGTGTACACACACGAACCACTATAATTCTTTGGTGTTTCGTGGATATTTGATTTATTTCTTTATCATTTTGTGGTTTAAGATCGTGGGATGTATTTGTGGATGTGAATGTTGTAATTTTTATTTTTCAAGCATTGTTTGGTGAATATTGTGATAGATAAGTTCTTATTTATTTCACCTCCATTTGAGTTTGAAATTTTTGATACTCACTCACGTTCTAGTAAAGTTGTCCTGCCATAAACAGTAGATTTTTAGTGTCAAGTTGTCCTTATAACCAAGTTTGTATCAACCTCTCAATACTTGATTTTAGAGGTTGTTTTCTATTGTGCTATCAATTGTTTATTAAGTCTTTATTTTCGTGCTTTATTTTTAAATTTGGCATTGTCCTATTCACCCCCCCCCCCTCTAGGACATTTAGCTCAGCCTTTTCAGATTGTCGCTTCGATGAGCCCTGCTACTCGGCGAGGTCGTTCACTTACTCGTACTACGACTTCCTCAAGTGGACTTGGCCTTAGATTTTCCCATAACAGAAGCCCCTTACTCTCTGAATTCGAGTTCGAACTCAGGGAGTAAATGCATGGGGAAATGATCCGCTGCACCCTCTGCTATGAGGAGTCAACATAATTGAAACATACTATCGCAATTATGATCCTCTATAATCGAGGCGGCGTGTCACGATGGCTCTATGACCGCAAGCCCGTAGTTGTCAAACACGTGGCAAAGGTTATGGATCTGAATCGTTGAGGTAGTTATGGTGCTGCCGCGTGGACTTTAAAGGACAGAATAGAGACATTATGGCTACTCGATGCCAACAGCACGTGGCTTGGTTTGTCCAGGCTAATGGCTTGCCGCCATGTACTTCGCGTGCTCGGCCTGGAGCGCTTCGATTTCTGAGACAGCTGCTCATCATGATTGTAGACGGTAACTTTGGGATATATAAACTATTCTTCCCTTCCTCAGAGTAACTCTGCTTTCATACTTTTAGAAGGCGGTTGTTGTGGAAGTTCCCCGGAGCAGGCGATTTTCGGTGAGTTTTTCCTCATTCCGGCCTTGTTTCGCCTCATATTCTGATGATACCTGGTTTACAACTAGCTGAGAGTCGCACTTGACATTTAGAATTCGGACCCCAAGGGCGGCTGCTAATCTGAGCCCAGCCAATAGGGCTTCATACTCTGCTTCATTGTTTGAGGACAGTTGTCGCATACGATGCGACTAGAACGATCCCTGCTCCTCGTTTTGAGTTTGATGAACCATCTATGAAAAACATCCATTGATCCTCTGCTTTAATCTCCCCAGCAAGCTGAGGGATAGGGAGGATCGCAAGGCTTTCTGCCGAGCACATGGGTCCGTCTGAGCTAGATGACTCAGTCTCACTATTTTGAGTGGTGAACTCCGCTATAGAGTCAGCCACCGCTTGGCCCTTGATGGCTGTCCTCAGTTCGATATTCGATGTTGAATTCACCGAGCTCAACTGCCCACTTAGTTAACCGTCCAGACACTTCAGGTTTCTTCAGTACCTGTCGAAGGGGTTGATTTGTGAGGACAATTATGGAGTGCGCTGGAAGTATGGGCGTAGCCAATGAGCCAACACGATTAGAGCTAGAGTGAGCCTCTCCATATCTGGATATCTTGTTTCTGAGGACCAACGTCATGTTGGCATAGTAAACAGGGTATTGTTTTCCTTCAGACTCTCTGACAGGCGCTGAGCTGACAGCTGAGGAGGAAACGACTAATTAGAGAAGCAACGGTTCTCCTTTCTCTAGTTTAGACAGTAACGAGGGTGATCCCAAATACGCTTCAGTTGCTGGAAAGCTAGCTCGTAGTCAGGAGTCCATTCTGCCTTCTTAGTACCCTTCAATTGCTGAAAGAAGGGGAGGCACTTGTCTGTAACTCTGGAGATGAAGCGGTTGAGCGCGGCTGCTCTTCCCGTGAGGCATTATATCTCTTTGATAGTCCGAGGTGAGCTCATGTCCAGGAGAGCTCTTATCTTTTCCGGATTAGCCTCGATTCCCCTATGACTGACCTGGAAATCGAGGAACTTGCCTGAACTCACACCGAACGCACATTTAGTCGGGTTCAGTCTCATCTGATACTTGCGAAGGATAGAGAAAGTCTCGGCCAGATCCAAGGTGTGGTTGGCTAATCTGATGCTTTTCACCAGCATGTCATCGACATAAACTTCCATGGTCTTACCAATTTGTTGGGCGAACATCTTGTTCACCAATCGTTGATAGGTTACCCCTGCATTCTTTAACCCGAAGGGCATGACCCGATAGCAATAGCGTCATTTATCTATAATGAATGTTGTCTTTTGTTTGTCCGAGTGCATAACTATTTGGTTATAACCAGAGATGCATCCATAACATTAGGAGCTCGTGCTCAACTGTGCATTCGACCAGTTGGTCGATCCTTGGGACGGGGAAGGTATCCTTGGGGCAAGCCTTGTTGAGGTCGGAGTAATCTACACAGACTCGCCACTTTCTATTGGCCTTTTGACGAGCACAACGTTGGCGATCCAGTCAGGGTAGTGGACCTCTTCTATGAAGCAAGCGTTGAGGAGATTGTAACCTCCTCGGCAATCACTGCATATCTCTCAGGCTCGAAAGTCCTTATCTTCTACTTGACTAGTTTGTGCTCTGGATCCACATTCAGCCTATGGACCATAACTTCAGAAATGATGCCCGACATGTCTTAGTGGGACCATGCGAAGACACCTTTGAGCTGTCGCAAAAAATTCTGCATCTCATTCCGCTGATCGGCATTCAAAGATGATCCTAGCTGGACTGTTCTAGTCGGATCAGCGTCATCGAGCGGGAGGATTGAGAGGTCCTCCACAGGGGAACTCTTTGTTGAGGTGTCTTCTCTAAGGTCGAGCATACCAATTGTGAGGGCCTGCTTTACTGAGCATTTTCTAACAGTTATGGAATAGCACCGTTGAGCTTCTTGCTGTTCGCCTCTGACATAGCCAATTCCCCCAACAGCAGGGAAATTCATCATCAGATGGTATGTGGATACCCCCGCCCTCATGGCGTTAAGAGATGGTCATTCAAAAATGACATTGTATGTACCACCAGAAAGTCCACCAACAAAGTGACTTGATTCTGTCCTTCTCGTACTTTGACCGGAAGAGAGATCGTCCCTTTTGAGATAAATTTATCGCCTACGAAGCTGTGCAACGGGGTCTGAACAGGTCGTAGGCATGATCTGTCAATGCCCATCTTGTCGAATGCCTCAGAGTACAAGATGTCAATCGTGCTCCCCGTATCAACCAAGATGCGGTACACCTTATGATTGGATATCGTCATCGTGACTACCAAAGCATTGTCATGAGGATGCTGAATTCCACGCGCATCATCCTCTATAAATGTAAGACTGCACGTACTCACTTGGAGCTCCTTTCTAGGCCTGTTAGCTAAGTGGATGTAGTGCTCGGGGTCGATGCTTCGAGCATGAGCTTTTCGGGCTTGGTTTGAGTCACCGCCTCCGGACGGACCTCCGTATATCATCCGGATCTCAGTACCATTGTCCTTAGCTCTGCCTGGTTGTTCGTATTTTCGAGCCTATCTTTCTTCCTTTATGTACTGACATAAGTGACCGTTGCAGATGAGGGACTCGATCTACTCCTTCAAGTCGACACAATCACTGGTGTTATGCCCATGTTCGCGATGAAAGCGACAATATCTGCGCTTGTCTCGCTGACCTACTTCCGTCTTCATGCAGATCGGCCAATATAACTACTTTCTGTCTCGAATCTCCAATAGGATCTGCTCTGGAGATGTGTTGAGAGGAGTATACGAGCTGAAGTGGCTTTTGGGTTTTCTACTCGGCCTTTGGCCGTGGGATCCATTCTCATCTGATCTCTTCTTGCTCGTGCTAGGTTAGAATGGGGCATCCTTGTGCTTCGTGTCTTTGCCTGAATGCTCCGAGCCTTAGGCACTTTTTCGCAAGCTAAAGAACTCCTCGGCATTAGTATACTTCTAGGCTCGATTTATGAGATCACTCAGAGTGATCGGCGGGTTCTTCCCTATCGAAAAGAGGAACCTCCCATCTTTGAGTTAGCTGACCATTGCGGTTAGAGTCATCTTGTCTGAGTAATCGTCGACTTGCAAAGCCTCTTTGTTGAATCGAGAAATGTAGTCCTTCAACAATTCTCTGCTTTTTTGTTTGAGGGTGAGTAGATGAGTTGACGGTTTTTTACTCTTCTTCTCGACAATGAACTGCGTCAAGAAAGCTTTACTAAGCTTGGCAAACGTGTTGATTGATTTCGGCTTGAGTTGTCAGTATTAGCTTCTCGCAGCCCCTATTAGGGTTATGGAGAATGCTTTGCACATCATCGCCTCTGATGTGGACTAGATCTGCATCCAGGAGCGATAAGATTCCATGTGTTCTGTCGGGTCCCCGGAACCCGAATATTGAATGATGGGGGGCATCCTAAACCTTGAAGACATTGCTGTGTCCATGATTTCACTAGCAAACGAAGGTTCGGTCTCCTCTATCATCGCTTCTACTGCAGCTTGAGCCTGCGTCTGGTGATCCTGATGCATGCTCTTGATCTGGTTTCGGAGTTCTTCAGGCTGAGCTTCCCATGGTTCTCTGTTCTCAGCGACGGTTTCGCGAGGTGCCTCGACCTTGGGTGTTCTGCCCCTTCTCCTCCTTTCCAACTCATGGCGGAGGCTAGTTTGGGCTAATGTCGAGGTCTCGGATACATAAGTCAGTGCCCAGGTTGCTACATTTCGTGTGTGAGTTAGGGCCTGAGCTGATATACCCCGAGACGCTCCTATTTGTGAATCTACAAGAATGAGCTACTCTATTGCCACTGGAGCGACCTCCCCTTGATCGGGGGTGGCTGCTGTCTTGCCATATGCTACTTCATTTGGTTGATCTCGTTGACCAATGTCAGCACTTGGTTTTACAGCGCATGGTACTTGCCTCCTCGGCTTCGAGTTTGTTGAGACGGTCCTGTTGGAGCTGATTCGACATGGAGTACAGAAGATGAGTGTCATTGACCAGTGGGCTCGGGTTCTGCCACTGCTAATGGGAGTACTTTCTTCTTTCCCTTAGCCAATTCTAGTAAAGTTACAAAGACTTTTTATCCGCTTCCCTCAGACGACGCCAAAATGTTGATGCGAAAATCGGGCTCACCCTCACCGAGCTCCGAGCACTCACGTTGAGCCCTGTAAGCCTACATAGGAGAAGGACAAAGGAGACCCTTGCTAGAGCAGGGGACCTTCCGATGCCAAAGTCAGGATAGGAATCTAGGTCTATGTAGTGCGGGTGGGTTTCGGGTGAGAGATTTTGCGTACATGTTCCTGTGAGTTTGATTCCTACTTATACCTTTCAATTAGAGTGAACGTGTCTGTCATTCTCGGCACGATCTTGGCCTCTAACCACTAACAACGTGCATGTTGATATTGGCAGTTATTTCGAGATTGTGTGCTGGCAGTTACTCCTCGTGTGTTATTGGGGTTGATTCCCTAGTATGATCACATGTCGCGTCTCTATCCGAGCCGACCTCTTGGCTTTAGCGACCATGCTCCTGCTGCCCAAACTGATAGGTAAGTTTAACGTCGGCACTAAGAGTCGGGGCTGTGTCTGAGCTCAGTTTGGGCATGCCGAGCTGAGTGTCGGTTCGATGAGCCCTGTTACTCGACGAGGTCGTTCACTTACTCGTACTACGACTTCCTTAGGTGGACTTGGCCTTAGATTTTCCCATAACAGTAATGTCAACAACTGAAAACTTTTGAGGAGCCCTCCATAATGCTTATATGTCATTTGAACAATTCATAATATTATTAATGCTAGGATAAATTATAAGCACAAATATCATGTTAATACAAACATCATCTCATACGTCCATTGATTTTTCAATCCTCACTATTTTGTGTCGTTGATTGACTTTTTTACTCCTATCATATTGCGATATTGAGAAACTAATGGATGGAGTGAATTTCTTAGCGGCATTTTTGTGGGCCACACAGCTTCTAAGGGCCCACATAGCTTATGACCACAAGGATTTCTCATGGCCCACTCCATCCATATGCCACGACAAAATTCAGGCATAGGGCCTAAAGATTAGGCCCATTGACTATTTGATGGGCCACACCAAGGGAGTTTGGAGAGTGAGGGTTGCCCTATATATATATATATATATATATATATATATATATATATATATATATATATATATATATATATATATAATTTCTAATCATGTGGAGCACGAGTTTTAAAAATAAGGCAAATCCAAAGCTTAAGTGGACCTCACCTTAAGAAGTAGAGCTGTACACGAGCAGAGTTAGCTCGGTAGCTCGCTCGACTAGACTCGACTCGGATTGAAGCTGAGTTTGAAGCTAGTCGAGCTGATTTTTGGAGCTCGAAACGACCCTTCTCACATTGGTGAATAAAACAGAATGCAAATGCTTACCTTGTTAAAGACACATGGATTTTTGGAAGAACATGACTGCAATTCCAATGGCTTAAATCGAGACAGAAGCAGTGGAAATGCATTCTTTCATCCATTGTCTCCATCCTTGAAAGATGAAACAGGTCCTCGAGATAAAGAATGAACTCCATGTCGTTAGTCTTTTTTGTCAATTTCACATAAGACGCTTCGCTGACATACACTTAAGCAGCATTCTAACACCTTTGCTACAATCAGGGGAAGAGTTCCAGCAAGATTAATAGTAAAAGCCGAGATAATGGAAGAAAGAAAAGAAAGAAAAAAAACCTTCATCTGAATTTTAACTCTTACGCAGCTAAAGTTCAACTTTTACCTAATGATCGGTGTTCAATTCTGACAAAATGAGCCTGTGGTTTGGTACTCAAGACCACTGGACTGTTGCGTCGCACCCTAGATGGACTTTCCTAAAATTTCCTCCACATGACCATCTTATCCTTTTAATTTGTCACCAATTAGTAGACAGTTAAAACCAAGACAAGCTGCTTGATCATCCGATCTGGGAGATTTTTGGGGCATGGTCTATCCATAGTGGAATGCAACATCCCAATGGTTTGTCCTACCAGATGATGTGTTTCACTTGTTAGAAGTTAAAACTGTACATACTGTGCTGCGATTTTGGTCACATGTCATATAATTCCTCCCTGTGTTGGCTTGATTAACTCCATGGAACTATTTTTCCTGAAGCTGAAGCTGAAATGGTCATTGCTCAGATTTATTGAGAAGAGTGGTTTTTTCTCATTTGCTTAAGGTGTAATTTCATAATTTGTTTGATAATAATTGTTGTGTTACGGTGTCCCTCGTACAGTTTAAGCCATATGAAGAGATCCAGCAAGAAGTAACATATAAGGACGAGAAGAAAGGATGAGAAGAAAGAAGCGGAACAATTTCAAAAATAAAGGAGTCCAAAGGACTTGGAAGAGATCCAACAAGAAAATACCAACCTAGGTGATATGGAGGACATCTTCGAAATAACTCCATCCAAAAAGACAAATTGTTGAATATAGACCTTGGTTTGACCTTCCAATAGATCTTCTAGAGTCGATCGCATTGCATCTCTTTTGAGCAGATTTTGTTCATCTGATCTCCTCTAGAAATTGGCGATCAATTGCCCCACCGAGCCTAATCACAAAACGGCATCTCTCATTGCTCAGTAGCCGTGGCTTGCCATTTCTCATAAATCACTCGCCATGGCTCATGTATTTTGGGAAAGACGATGGCATGTGTAACTTCTTGGATCCTTTGTACAATGAGAGATATTTCATCAATATCCCAGAGCTTTCTGGTTCAAAAATTTGTTTCTGCAAGGATGGTAAGGATGGTTGGGTATTCATGTGCAGAGGAAAACACTCTGTGTTCCTTTTCAATCCCTTTGTCAAAGCGAAGATTGAACATCCAGATTTGGAATATCCTAACATATTCAATTGCATCACCTTCTCATCCACACCAACTTCTTCAGATTCCACAATTTTTGCTGTTAATACTCTTGGTGGTTCTGTTACTATACACATTTGTCGTGGTGGGGACATGTCTTGGACCGAGGACTATTTGCCATTCGCGATGTCTTACTCAAATCCGATTTTCAAGGATGAGGTTTTCTCTGTCTTGGGACATAATGGGGTACTGGGGGGTCTTTGATCCAAAGCAATTCACTTGGACTATTCTTGCGAAGCCCAAGCCACTGAAATTCTGTAACTGTCATGAAACACTTCTATGTAAGTGGGAATATTATTTGGCAGAATTGAGATGGGAGCTATTAATGGGGGTTATCAGTTTTTCTGGGACTCCAATTCAAGTTTTCAGACTGGAAGCTTCAGAGATGGAGTGGGTGAAGATGGAAACCTAGGAAGATCGAGTACTATTTGTAGGTCGATGGACTTCTCTCTCCTCCACAGCATTAGGGAAAGGGATGGAAAATAAGATCCATTTTCCTATCTTCAGCGTGAAGATTGCGTTTTCTACTCGCTTAAGGACAGTAGATGCTATCCTAACAGAGATTTTTATGAGTGTGAAGAATATATTTATAGCACTTGGATTGAACCAAGGTCGTTTCAACCTTCAGCTGAAGAGCTCGATTGGAGTTGAACCTTAGTAGGACAAGGGTCTCAACAGAGATAATTTTCTTTGAAAAACAGTATTAATTATTTATCTTACTTATTTAAACTATATTTCTTTGGAGGAAGATGGAAATATATATATATATATATATATATATATATATATATATATATATATATATATATATATATATATATATATATCTTTTGTTCAATCTGGTAAATTCTGCAATTTGATAAATTGTATAAACCTGCAAAGCCTTGGTTGGTGAATGGTTTGCATATTATATAGGCCAAATGTTTGTAATGGTAGGGCCCAAAAGGTGCCCAGAGCTGCTCATCAGGGAAGTGGATTGCGTACTAATTAACTTGTTACTCAGCGTGCTGAGTAACTCGTACTCTGCGTACTTAGTAACTCAGTACGCTAAGAGTACTGAGTAAACTCTGGGCCCCTTTATGAATTATGTCTTTTATCCAAGCCGTCCATTCATTTTATCTAATAATTTTAGGGCCTAAGCCCAAAATCGAAGCATATTCAAAGCTCAAGTGGACCACCCCACAGGTAACAGTGTGAATTGAACATCTACAGTTGAAAACTTCCGGGGGCCACAGAAGTTTTGGGTCAAGCTGATATCTGTGTTTTCCCTTTATCCATGTCTGTGTGATCTTATGAACAGGTTGGATGACAAATAAACATCACTGTAGGTCGTAGGAAGTTTTCAGCAGTGGACAACATTATTCCCACTGTTTCCTGTTGTGTGGTCAGCCTTGAGGGACTGATTTTTAATTGTGACTATAACGTTCGAGTAAGGCAGTCCGCACATCTGGTGGGTCGTGGTGCATGGATGGCTCTAACATGTTCTTGTAGATGTCCATTTTTTGTATGACATGGCCCAGGCGTTTAGAGGACCAGCCTGATTTTTGGCAACAGGGTTCTACCTAGAATTCCAACCTAAATGGACAGCTTGGATCTCATATGAGGCCATATGGCCCAGACGTTGAGGGGACCAGCATGATTTTTGGCAACAGAATGAAAACCATGTTCCATATTCAAATGAAAACAAAAAAACTCAATTGAACTAAATCACTACAATTGTTTGACTATGGCCCTCTCATCTACATGTTGACCCATCAGATCAGTGGTCCTGATTACTTAACACCTTTGCATATTTATGTCCCATCTTGAAGGGTGCCATAACTTTTGGGTGGTCCATTTCTTGATTGGATTGTTGGAATATCTATTTGTGTATGATGTGTTCAGGCTATATTGGGATTACTAACATGGTTTTAGGAAGTACCTTTTTGCAATAGTATATGACATTTTCAGCTTCAAATTTTCGTCTTCCTAAAAGATAAAAAAGAGATTAAAAAAAGGATTTTCTCTCATTAATATATTATTTACATCCTTGTACTTATTTAAACTAACTTTTCATTAAGCCATGTCATTAATAAGTTAAATGGATTTGCCCCTTTGGATACCATCAAATAAGTTACTTTTTCTACTTACAGCAGTACATAAAAACCTTATTTGAGATAAGTTTGGTTTGTGATCAATTATAAGTAGCTTTTTTATTTAAAGTTAATTAATTCTTTTAATAAGTAAAAAATCAAGATAAACTACTTAAGGCATCAATAGCTCATCAGAAGTAACTTACAATCCAAACACCCCCTAAATTGCCCACCAAAGTATTATTTAAATAGATACACTATAATGGATTGGTGTGCATGTTTCCAAATTCAATGCAATTGTTGTTGTTGATTCTGGATTTTCACTTTCCAATGATCCAAACTGTTCATTGGATGAGCACACCATGGACGAGAATGCCCAAAAAGGAAACTATTACGGCCTGTTTGGGAGCGTGGATTTGTAACCCCCTAGATTAGAAACCCCCTGGATTTGCAATCCTCCCAGTGTGTTTAACACCCTGGAGTATGAATCAACTTTAATCCAAAAGTATCTATCCGTAGATATATCTATAGGGATTTGAATTTAATTACTAAATCAACTTTAATATCTCTAATTGGTGAGATATGTAATTTTTGATACAATGGTTGTGAGAAGCCCGTTGAAATATATGCTTTGCCCGAAAATGATGAAATTCCAAGTCTCGGATGGGCCACAAGCATAAGATCATGTCTGAGTGATTAACCAATGATTTTTAATTGTTGATTTACATGGACAATGTTTGGACGGTGCTGATCATCATTAGTGGGTCATGTGCCCAATAGAATGATAGTGAATGGTGACACACATGTTACACTTGCAACTATTGAAATGATTTTAGGTGTAATCCAAGCTGTCACTGTGGATTGCAAACCTCCTCAAGGAGGGGATTGGAAACCCCCAGTTACTTTATGCTGCCAAACCACCAGGGGATTGGAAACCCCCTCCAATCTAGGGTGCCGAACGACCCCTTAGATTGGAGTGTTTAGACCATTTGATCTTTTGACTCGCTTTCTCTGAACATGTGTCATTTCCTTAGCCATTGATTTTTGGAAATTTGTCCGGAGCAGGCCTTCCAATTTTGAAGATACCCCAAGGGACGCAAGTTTCTATTGACTCCCACCTACCCAATGGCCCTGTAGGCGGAATCTGTGGGGGTCACCACCAATATTTGTGTCAAATCCACTCATTTAATTAGTTTTACTAGTTCATGTTAGAACACATCTTTAAAATGAGAGGTGGAGTAAGGGGGCATTTGGATCTTCAGTTTAAATAAGCTACTTATGCCACTAGCTTATCTTGGTTTCTACTTATTTAAGTTACTTAAAAATGGGTCCTTACTCTTACCTGGGTGGTAGACTCCCTAGAGTTTCAACACCGGCTCAAGGGTTTGAGTACCCATGGTGGTGAAATCCCACGGTGTGCGTGTGTGGGGTGTGTGTGCGTGTGTTAAAAAAAAAAAAAAGTTACTTAAAATGAGTTACTCATGCTACAAGCAGTTTATCTTGGTTTCTACTTATTTAGTAGGTTAATATGTTTGATAAACGACATACTTATTATAAAAAAAATTTAAAAAATAAAAATAGAAAAGCATTTTTGGTTTCCAACATCATGAATATTTCTCTCATGTCTTTTTGGTCTCCCTCACATCCACCGTCTATCATGTGGGCCAGCCTTTGATGTGGGCCATCCATCACACGAGGCCCACCTTGGATACGGGACATTCATCATTAGGAGCTGACATTTAACATGCACCGTCCATTATGTAGCGCTTACCTTCGATGTTGGTTATCCATCACGTGGGGCCACCATCAAAGTTATTGTCCATCATGTGGAGTCCACCTTCAATATCCACTGCCCATCATGGTTTCCAAACAGGCAGACAGCATACTACTGAAGTGAATTTGTAATCCTCCAACAGGGCCTTATGAATTGGTGAAAGAGCTACTGCATTAGCGACATGGCCTACCCTGAATACGCCATGTAATGTCCCTTTTCCATCGTAAAGATTAAGTTGTTAAGAAATGGAATTGAACATAAATTGTTGATTATTATTTAATTTTCTATGTCTATAGATTGAATAGCTAGGATCATTTGTAGCATCTCATACTTTGCCCATGGTCTGGCAATGTTAATTTCATCGATAAAGCAAAATAAAACAAGGAGAAATATGCACGGTGAGATTCACGAGCACCCTATGCTCCATGTGCACTCGCACATTTCTGTATGATGAGATGTAAAGAATTGAATATTTTTAGGTACAATCATTAGGTGGCTCCACTGATGACGTGGCTTGAGCATAAGCTGTCCACTCATCAGGTAGGTACTTGTGCGAAAATAATGGACTAATAAAAGAGCTTACGAATGTTTCACATTCAACATATACAAAAGGCCACCTAATAAGTGGATCGTCCATTATGTAGGCACATGTTAATATAGGTGGTCCATCATATGGGACCCACCTTAGATGTGGACAGTCCATCACGTGGGGCTTCCTTTGACATGGAAAGAGAGGGGTAGAAAAGTAAAAATTTGAAAAGCTAAAATAAAAATATTTATGCAGATAAATAGCTTTCAACACATAAGTTACTTTTATAACCATGTTTAGTAAACTAACTTTAGTAAAAAAAAAAAAAAAAACCTCTGTGAGCCTTTAATGGTGAATAAACATTGTTTCCAATGTTATGGTCCACCTCAGAACTGGACATGATTCATTAATGGGTTTGTGTCCTAAAATGATCTCGAAGAATTGTAGGCTAGCAGTCTCTACTGTAAGAGTTGTATTGTCTTGGGTGAGGCCAATGTAGTACCTAATCAACTCTAGGTGTGTGTTGAAGTTAGCTATGAGTCAACTAAATTTAGTTGCACGCTTGTGTAATATTTCGAAAAAAATTCAATACATATGGTTTGAAACTACAAATCACTATATAAATTTATATATAAGTCCCACCATGATATTTGTTGATGCAGAAATTTGGTCGCCCCTTCTCCTGGCTTTTGAACCTACACGAAGAGTGAACAAAGAAGACACTGGCTCGTATGCCGGAGACTCTCCGATGGCGAAGTCAGGAAATTGGGTTTAGTTGGATACACATGGGTTAGGGCTAGAGATTGTGCGTACCTCTTCCTTTGCGGACCTTCCCTTATATAGATAGGAAGAAGTGGTGGCTTAGAGGGGGCTCGTCCCTATTTTGGTGTGGATAGAATCCTAGTAGGGTTTTGGAGCTGCATACGTAGATTCTTCTAAACTGTCAGTGGAGAGATCCACGTTAGAATTGGATCCTATGATCCTCGGCATAAATCACGGGCAGGCGTTGTTTGTTCGAGATTGGCCTAACATTGGTCATGGGCTTTGGTCGATCGTGCTAGTCGAGTCCTTGTCGTGCTGATGTGGGGTGTGGCCTACTTGCCGAGGTCGGACATAGCCTCCCTCCCTAGGTCGAACACGTCCTATTTGTTGAGGTCAAGTTCGGTCGAGGTCGGGCATAACCTCCCTACTGAGGTCGGGCACGTCTCATTTATTGAGGTCGAGTTCAGTCACTCAACCGAGGCTAAGCTCGACCTTGGGTTGTCTGAGCTCGACCTCGGGTTGAGGCTTGTAAGACCAGTATCCTAACATGTACCGTTTCGTAGGCTTCCGCAGTCCTTCGGGTCGAATTCCGGCGACTCGTAATCTGTTATCGGCGTTTGCACGCGATCTTGAGTCGTGTCCCGTATATCAAAGTCGGCTCGACTCGAAACTTGTACCCCAGTGACTGTACCATCGCCGCGGTCCCAACACCGTGTCTTGTGCGCCGATGCGATACCCTGGCCAAAAGATGTGGGCCCGTGTTCATTCCGAAGAAACACCGCGAGTTACGAATTCTGAGAAAATCTTTACGACCTATCCCATTAATCAATCAATCAAGTACACACCCTATCTCAAGTACATCACCCATACCCCATGCCACCTCACCCCCTCACAAGTCAACTCTCTCTCTCCCCACCCATCCCTCTTTACCCAAATTTCAAACAAACCCATACCTCTCCATCCCCTTCCTTACAGCACCCTTTCCACCCATCCCTTATCATCCCATCTCCTGTCTTCTCTAAGCAATCTCCCAACTCCCAAGAAAGCTTCCAACGTCCAAGCTTCCCAAAGCCAAGTGTGGCCTACTTCCTACCCCCTCTCATCTCCCATCTCAACCTTCTAATCTTCATCAACCTCCATCAAGATTGAAGCCAAGGAGTCTAAGGAGCTAAAGAAGGAGGCCAAACGTGGGTGATCCACCGTTGATTTCTATTTTAAGGGCCCACTTGATGTAGGACCCACTTGATGTATGCATTGTTTAGGGAGGACCCAATAGTGGCGGGGTCCCTCCCCTTCACGTCTCTCTCTCTCTCTCTCTCTCTCTCTCTCTCTCTCCCTCCCTCCCTCCCTCCCTCTTGTATGGATGATGGCGCGTGTGTGTGTGTGGCCCACCATGAAGTATGTATTTTATCCATGTCGTCCACCTTCGTGAGACCCACCTGACAAATGTGTTGGATCTACACCGCCCAGCCTGTTATCAGGTCTGGACGGAATAAAAAAAACACAAATTTCACCTTGATCTAAACTAGGTGGGCCACGTGTGTGTGGGATCCATGTGAGATGTAGGGGTTTTATCAAGACCGTCCAACCGTGGACCCCACTAGGTGATCCCATGTCCAGGCCGTCAACTTGCTGGACGCTGGCGTGTAAAAAAAAAAAAAAGAAGAAGAAAGAAAGAATGAATGAATGATATAATAATAACGATAATATTATTATGATATCTTTATAATATATTATATTATAATATATACATATATGAAATATATATTATATGTATGTGGTGGGCCCCACGTGGGACCCACCTTTAATGCTTCTATATTTGCCTAGCACGGCTGGACGGCAGGACCCACCGCTTGATGGATGTGTTCAATCCAAACCGTCCATCCATTTAGCAAGATCATCTTAGGTGGGCCACGTACGTGGACTCCACCCTGATGTATATGGTTCATCCAACCATCCATCCATTTGGTGAGTCAGTCCTAAGGCTTGGGAAGAAAAATAAGATAGATCTAGTATCAAGTAGACCACACTGCAGAAACAGTGGGTTTGAATGCCCACCATTGGAAACCCCTTGGGTCACAGAAGTTCTAGATCAATATGATATTTGTTTTTCTCTTGATTCAGGTCTTTGTGACCTTACGAACAGACTGAATGGGAAATAAATGTTATGGTGGGCCCTCTAAATTTTTAACAGTGGGAATTATTATCACCACTATCATGAGTGGTATGGTTCGAATGATCCTTTGACATGATTCATTTTTTTTTTAATAATATTCTAAAATGATCTCTAATAATAGATGAATGATGTAGTGGTTCGGCCCATTTGATATGGCCCATTCGATTTGGCCCATTTGATGTATTTGGGGCCCATTTGGTGAGGCCCGATATGAAGTACTTGGGGCCCATTTGATAAGGCCCGATATGATATATGAGGCCCAGCTTATTGTATTTGCGGCCCATCCATTAAGGCCCATAATGATGTATATTAGGCCCATGAGCAAGGCCCATGATGACATATATTTGGCCCTTATGTGAGGCCATGGGCCCATTATACGATTGGCTCTATGTGGGCCACTCCTTGGGAGAAATGTTGGTTAAATGGCTACATTGATGAGCAATGATGGTTTAATGTCCACATTGTGACCTTCCCTTAGGCCTTGTTCAGCTGATTATCGAGGCCGATTCCGATTGCCCAGGCCGATTTCGATTATCAAGACCTATTTCGATTGTCGAGACTGATTATTGGTGCCGATTATCAATACCGATTATGACCATGTGACAGCATAGCATCATGATACATGCCCATACGCATCATCTGCATGTTTATTATGAGATGTGGTTGACTATTGCATATGTCATTGGGCAGGTTGTTATGAGACTCCCTGATAGGCAAAGATTGTCTCACATGAGCGCATGGTATGTGCAAGATTGATGCATGACTGGATTGTATGACTCATGCATCTTGCATTGCGTGTTGTGATTACTATATGCCCTAGTGACATCAGGGTCATAGCCTCCACAGGCACATCGTGGATGGACAGATGAGACACCCAAATCTGTTATTAGCATTAGGCCGCCATAGATGACCCTGAGTGAAAATCTTTAAATCCTCTTGGTACCAGAGAATGTTCCAACGTCGAGACCGAGTGAATATATATGAGCGCATGAGGGTTGTATACCAGTAGGTTGCCTCTCCCACTGTGTCGTGGTCGGTTGGAAGGAAGTGTGGCCATACCCACCTAAGGGAATAAGCATAGCTAGGCTGAATCTGACCAACTTGAGGAATGGGTCCGCTATCAACGAGTCGGGCCCTATATTGGCAAGCGGATAGTAAGGTCTCTTCCACTTACCCAATTCTATTGTGGGCTTGATGGGGCAGCAAGCTGGCATAGAGTGTACTAGACCTAGGTGATAATCCTAGAGATGTACGGTATTGTTATGTGGACTTATTGAGTAGGAGTTGGACATTCATTCACTATCCACTTGGGCTGGTGGTACGCAACTATTTGTTATGTATACCTTCGCAATGGCTAGAATTTCGGTTGGGGTGCGCGACTAACCTGAGATCAGGAGTTTACCATATTGAGTCTATCTATCCAAATTTAGGTATGAGACTGGTTTGGATAGAAGTCCTTTATGATGGACCCCATAGCTTGCGATACTATGCACTATCATCCTGACTTCACACTCCAACTTGGGCTTTTCATTCGCATCGCATATTGCATTATATCCACAGCATATGACATTTTGAGTTGTTATGTTTTTGCATTTATATGACCTAGATGAGGCTGATAATATGCGTAGCTCTTCCGAATTGCATATTATATTGCATCCTCAGTATTTGATATTTGACTTACCGTGTCTCCGCATTGCATAACTGATCTACATTGCTTCCTTAGTATATGATATTGGCTTATTATGTTTTTACATCGCATAGCCTGGATAAGGCTGATGGTATTTATGAACTTGCCTATATGTTTTCGCATTACTCTGATATTGCATTTTGAGTATACATATACTGCTCACACACTTACACCACCCTCTAAGCTTTCTATAAGCTCATGAATAATAGATGCGTGCATGTGACGATAGGACGCAGTCGAGCTGAGGCAGAAGCGTGCGGCAGAGCTTTTGGAGATTTTATTATATACATGTATTTCCTTTTCAGTACTGTACTCAAATGATTATATTAGTGGATATGTGGTGATGATGTTATTCTTGTGATTTGGGTATACTTGTGGTTATGCTTCTTATGAGACAAATTCATATTGAAAATCCTCCTTGTAGGATCCTAGGATTGGAATCTGGCGTATGAGCGCTGGGAGCCGAGAATGGGGTACTACGGAGGCTGTCGGCATCGGATTCGGTGATCGAGAATTTTGTAAGACCGATTTTCGAGTTTGGAGTATGACAGGCTGGTCTTCCTCTAACTGGTTTATAGGCGGGAGCTCGGCCATTAGGTCGTACTTGTAGTTTATTAGGATTCCTGACCTGGCCTATCGACAGTAGGTTGACACGTTTTCCCTACAACAGTAAGCCCCCTACGTACTAGTCTGCGTAGTGGGTTGGATAAGTAGTGAATGCTTTTAGCTAGGTCAGACCCAATATTAGGTTGAACCAAGACTTGTTGAAGTCTATAGGTGGTAGGTCGGGAGGCCAGAGGAGATAAAGCAATGAAGCGGCTACGTGACATTATCAATGATGGGAGTGATGGGAGGTCGGAGATCACAGAGCTCGAGGCAGAGGCCTCATGATGGTGAATATTGATGGCGGCGTTTGGCTTGCTAATACCTAGCGAGTGCTAGCTATCCTTAGAGTGGGGCTCGAGGTAGCCATATGTCACGCGTCTCGCTATTAGGGCATTGGCGTGTGACATTACGCCTCCGCGTGCTCGGATGTATCGTGAGCAATGGGTATAAGAAGAGGGGGGGGGGGGGGGCAGAGCTTCTTTACCTTTCTTATTTTTCACTGCAATCTCCTGGAGCAGGAGATTTCCAGTAAGTCGGAAGTCCGTCATTTTCTCTTCTTTCTGGCGATTTTCTTCTTTTCCCGACCAAGTTTTCCTTTTCCAACTTGTATTTTCCCTTTTTGGCGATCTTTGCCCTCTTATTTTTATAGTTCAGTCGGGATTTCAGATTGGTCTATGGTTAGGTCGGTTTCGGGGGCTTTTCACAACTGTTCGTATTATTCCCTCGAGGACATTCGTCCGAACAGAGTCATTTCGTCCTCTTCGAATAGGGGGACGAAGAGGTCGGGTTCCAAGGGCTGAGTGATGAAGGAGCTCGTCTGGGGAAAGGTGGTCTAATGGCTGTGGCCGAGGAGATTCGCACCTTCAACTCTATTATGTCAGAGCTCAATCTCCTCAGAATTAGGGTAGATTATCAAATTCTCGAGTCTATGAGTCTTCGGGCCCCAAAGTTGGGGGAAGTACCTTGTCAGCCTCGTGCGGGCGAACTGGTCGTTTATGTCATGACTCTCCAGTGTGACCTCTGCCTGCATTTATTGTAACGTTTGACAAAAATTCGTACAAAGACCCGAGTACCACCTCAGGCAGAAATCCCTAAGGACCAAATCCTTTAGAAATTAGGCGAGAATTAATTAAGTGCTAAACTATATCACCTGTGAAATTAGCACTAATCGCTTTAAATACGATCTGTAAGACCCAAAACGAGTAGAACGGTTAGCGCTACATTACCTTAACACTTAGGATCCATCTCTAAACCCAGTTGCTCTCGGGAGCACACCGAAACTTCGTATCGGACTTGGACCGCACGTCGAAAGTCCGATTACCCCGAAACTATACCGTTATGACCGCCTTGCTGGGCTTGACAACCATCTCAAAAATCAAGTCCTAACAGTGTCCAGAAACGCACAACTTGAGCCCGGAGCGAAGTGTGTGAGAAACGTGAATATGTTTAGAAATAAAATCCAAACTTAAGTAAACTGAGTCGTGTCGCTTGCGGGCCAAATATAAGAATTTAGACCGTTAGAATCTGACCCAAATACACCCTCAAATTAGGAGAAATTTCTCACACATGTCAGTGCACTTGTGGCCCTGATCGAGTACCGGTGACCGTTGAATTGAAACTGGTCCGCCACAGTCGATCTGTAAATCTGATCGGACCGAAAAGTTAACTGGATCTAGATCCAATGTCAGAGAGCTTAAGTCCGACCGCACGCAGAAAAGGGGCCTCCAAAAGTGCTCCGTTGGATCGAAACAGATGCTCTTTGGACATAACCTAAGTATACCTTGGCCCTGGGGCCATTCCCATCAGTTA